>NW_006777797.1:17404-65886 GCF_000442215.2 Lipotes vexillifer
GAAAGAGGAGATGGGCACCTGAAAGTAAAAAATGATTTTTCTGGTACTGAGCTGCTGACTACATTAGCCATTCTTGGCAATTTTTAAATTGGAGTTATCCCACTTCTCTCCTTCAGAAAGGGGCATGGAGGGCTACAAATTGCACTGGAACAGGTCAAATTTTACCAAATGAATATTCAGATTTTTGTATTACCAATCTCTTGTGTGTGGAGCAACAGCTTCTGTATGGATGTTAGCAATTATTTGTGTATGATTTTCTATGGAACTTTACAGGGATGAATTGCCTTCCTTTGGAGGAGCTGCCAGCTTTATACTCAGTGACAGCAAGCTTACTTTTTTTTCAATTTAATTTTCATTTTATATTAGAGTATATTTTATTTACAATGTTGCATTACTTTCAGGTGTACAGCAGAGTGATTCAGTTATATATATATGCATATATGCATTCTTTTTCAGATTATTTTGCCATATAGGTTTTGCAGAATATTGAGTAGAGTTCCCTCTGCTATACAGTAGGTCCTTGTTGATTATCTATGTTATATATAGTAGTGTGTATATGTATATGTCCCCCTTCCCGCCACGTTTCCCCTTTGATAACCATAAATTTGTGCTTGGAGTCTGTTTCTGTTTTGTAAATAAGTTCATTTGTATCTTTTCTTAAAACTTTGTAAAGTGTGTACAGTTTATTTGGTTTTCTCTGCATTCTGTTACCCTGTGAGATGGGAAGGGGGAAAGTGAGTGAACACCATACCTATGTAGGATTTGACCATCCCCATGAAATGGGTAGCTCAGTGCACGGGTTGTTTGATGGAAAGGCCATAGAGCAAAAACAAAGTTCTTTGTTATTTTGTTGACATTTTTTTCTTACACCTTAGCCTCAACAGTTACTCTCAATCTTTGTCTTTGTCTTGTTTATCTAAAACTAATGCTGAGCCCTGTTCATATCAATCAATGCTGTTTCCAGATGATGACAAAGGACTCCCAATTCTTTTGTTTAACAGCTTATTCAACACCTATTGCCTTCACAGACATTTTAAGATCTACACTTCCTGACTTCATGGCTAACAATCTTCTAAGGTGAAAAAGAGGCAGTTTAGTTGAAAGATAGAGCTAGATTTCTCCACTTTTATAGTGGTAGGAGTAATGGGTATGACAAGAAAGGCTGTATCTTTTAGGAGATTGGGAGACTGAAACAGAAATTCAAATTTTAAATCATGATTATTGAACTAAAAAGAGAAGTTCAACAAAGTCTAAGGATTTTTTACTTTGCTAATCTAGAATTTATAATAAATAAGACTGTGGCTAGGCTGAAACAAATCTTTGCATAAAATACTTTGCTGGACAAATTATCAATGTACACACAATGGTAGGCAAGAATATTTATTTAAGGGAAAAAATTCAAACATTTGAGAGGCATGTATTTACACATAATAATGGAATTATTATTTATATATGCAAACTGAAAATCATGAAAGTTGCCCCACTTTTCAGAGCTTCTTTAACTCACTATGTGTATCAGAAAATAGCAGACACTGTCTTGTTTTTAAAGGAAATTTTGTAACTCTGTTGTAATAAAATAAAATAGATAGGTTTTTCTTCCTAATTAATCTGAATTAGTGTAGTTTTACAATATTTTGCATGGATTATATAATATTATTTAAGAAAATTAATAGCATAAATCTCTGCACAACAAAGCATCACACTGTGTTTCCAGGATCAAATGCTTCTACTGTAACTTTTTTTGTTAACATCTCTGATAAATCATCTTTTTCAATACTGTGCCACACTACAAAGAAGACATAATCGTTGCTGTCAAATACAGAGAGATGAGACCAACAAACAGTCAAATATTGATGCCCTTGATACTTCCCAGTGGCCTACAAACTCACTCAATCTCAATATATGTATAGAAAGGTTTTTTATGGATTACATATTTTCATGCTGTATGTATACTATGTATACAATAACAGGAAATAGGAAATAAAAATAACATGAGACAGGATTTTTGTTTATTAACACTCTAAACAACTTTTTGTATTCACTAAAATTATTAACAGCATGGCTAAAGCAGAAATATTATTTTTCTTTCAAAGTTTACAGACATTTGAAGTTATGTTTTTAAATTCAGTTTGTTCCAATTATCTGGTTACGATAGCTGTCAGAGTTGAAAAATATCTCACAAAAATGTGCCACTTTCTGTTAATATCATCCACTGATATACAAATGTTGTTGTTGAAATTCAACAAATTTTTATCCCATTTTTGTCAATCAGTTCATCGTGCAAACTAATCAAAATGTGTTTAATTTTTATATACTCAACAAATGGGTTCAAAATCCACTGAAATTGTAATTTGAATGATATTTTAAAGCAGTTAGAAAAATGATATTTCTGAGGTTTTGTGTCTGTGTTGTGTAGGTGTGAGTATATGTGCATGTGTGTGTGTGTGTGTGTGTCCATGCACGTTGATATGGGGAGATTTACATGTGTACACATATCTCTTGATAAACAACAACACATAATAGTGAAAACATTTCCAAATGCTCTTTACAAAATTCCATCTCCTCCTTACCTTAAGGTGTATCTGTTGAGTTCTGTCTTTTTCTTTTTGTGCACATACATTTGCATTACTTTTTTTTTTTTGATAGATTGTTTTCAAGAATTCTTTTTTTAGTTCTTGTCCATTTTATGAAAGTTAGTTAATTATAGCTAGATTTATGTAGATTACACATGCATGTAAGCAGGAGCATGTTAATTGCAGCATATCACAACAGGCTAGAATAGAACTCTAAGTCAGAATTCCTCACCTGTTGAGTATCTGACATATTGATAAATAGTGAGAAACCTAGTATGAATCCACATATTAAATATTAATATTATTTAATTTTCTTATTTTATTGAATAAAAGTAATCATACACTTTAATGTATTTTTTGCACCCTCAAATAGATTTTGCACCTCTCTTTAAAGAACACTGATTTAAAAAAATTCTCACAGTCACCTCAAATAGAAGAGTCTGCTTTTTCTGTCATAACTTCTTGTAAACAATACTTGAGCATAGGCAAATAAATAAGGTTAGATTTCCTAGAAGAATGTAGAAACGTGAAGAATTAAGAATAATAGTAACATGAAGAGCTAAAAAAATAATTAAAATAATGAATAACAAAAAAATTATAATGTGAAGAATTTAAAAAATAATATATGCCAATAGTTAGCCAAAACATGGTTTTCTTCTCAAAATGTATGTTTATTGCTCTCATTTTTCTGGGTTTTGACAGATATCAAATATAGACTAAAAGCCAGAATACAAATAAGAACACTGATTCTGCAAATACTTCAATGAAGTGTCTTTTCTTTAAAACATATCCATTCTTTATATTAGTCTCCAAAAACTAATAGAAAACTATTTCATAAAGAACTTGCATGTTTTATTCTAAGCAATTGACTGTTTCACTTTATTGGTAATATTTTCAAAATGTTCATAAAACCAAAACGGAATGAAAACTTGTACAATGTCCATGTCTTCTTTTAGCACAGATAAAAATTTGAATAACGAATAAAACAATGTAGATTCTCAAAATAGTTTTAGCTGGGTAATACTCTATTCATTTTCTCAATGAATGCCACCATCAGTGAAACTGTTGCAAGATGAATAATTCAATCCTCTCTTTCATTTCATATAGTATTCTCCCAAGTATCAGAAATAAGAGGCTGCAATCCTTAATCATAAAGTTGCCAGTTGTACCAAAATTATTATAAAAGAAAAAAGATCAGAGCTTTGGTCAAATGCTAGCTAAAATTTATTTGCAAGTCAAAATATGGGTAATGGTTAAATTCCTCCTGTTATATATTTTCAAGGCAGTGCAATTTCTTCTCCACTGGAGTTCCCAGCATGTGTAACAAAAGTGAAACAGAACAAATCTGTTCTCCATCAGCATAAGGTTAATTTTTTTTTCTAATTGGTAGGAAAAAAATTCTCATTTGACTGCCCCATATTTCTTTCCAAATTAAAGCATACCAACCCAGCATCACCACTTTTGGCAATCCTTCTTTTATTGGGCATGCAATAAATAGGATTTCCCTTCATAGCTACATTTTTTTTTTTTTTTTTTTACTTTCCTAATTGTAAATACAAATATACATTTGAGGAACTCACACACAGTTTTGGCTCTATTAATGAATGGACTGAATTTCAAAAGCTTTTGTGTAACTCAATTGTGTATCCTCACATGATCATAAATATTGATTTACATATTACCACCAGGACAGTAGAGAAAGATCTGTTTAATATAAAACATACTCTAAAACATACACCATGTGTGTCCGTGTTTATATTTAGAGTAAGTGGTGATGACCTGAGCTAAAGGAACATATGTACAGTGATCTGATACAATAGAAAGTGTGTGCTATTTGGAGTCAAATAACCTGTGCTTGATTTACTTTACTAAATAGTAAAATTTGTAAAAACCAGATACTAAAGTAAATCTCTAAAAGGCATGATGATAATTACATTTTTATTGGCTTGTTGTATAGATTATGAATATGAAAACCTACTCTTATTCAATGAACTTTTATTGAGCACGTCCCATGCCCTAGATTCTCTGCTTGGTACAGTGTACAGATATAAATATGATACAGCCCCTGCCATTAAGGGACTGCTCATCTGTTTTTATCACTAGAGTTGTAAATGTAGTAGTAATGGCAGTAGTCATAGTAAAAGAAATAGTAGATGATACTTACTGACTTCAGCAAAAGCAATGAGAAAAGTTATTTACTTGTTCATCAACAGATACTGATTGAATGGTTCCCAGATGATCAAGATATAAAAGTGATGAAATACCTGCCCTCAAAGAGTTTAGTAGGAAAGACCATCATGTAAGAGAGGTACAATATCCATAAATAATGGTTGAAGAGATACAACATACTATGGAGCACCAAAGAATAACAAGTAAATCTTACCCAAGGGGATATTAGAATAGTCCTCTTAGAAAGTGTAGAATCTGCCTTGCAGATAGGTGGAGCGGTCTGGAAGAGCATGGCATTCTGGAGTTTCTTATAAACAGCATGAAGTAAATGAAGCAGAGATGGTGGATAGAGATGCAGAGAGGAGTGAGAATCCAAAGACCAGGAAAGTCCAGATTGTGAAAGTCTTTTAATACTCAACCCTGGAGGTAACTGATACACATTAAAGGATTTGAAAGGGGAAAAATATCTTTTTTCATGTGCCAGGGAAATGGGAATTATCTTAATGTCATCTGGGCCATGAGGGGTTATTCTAGAGGCCAGTCTCCACCAGCCCATGGAAGAAAAGAGAAATGAGGCTGAGAGCATTAGCATTAGTGGTGGGGTGTATGGGGGTCTGGGCTAGCAGGCTTGAGAGTTAGACCTGTATAGTTGAGGAAGAGGGGTTGTTTAAGTGACCCTAGGCACAATGCTCCATTCTCAGAGACCTCTGACTTCCCTATTTCATTTCTCAATCATGTCAAATGGCACAAAGACACTAGCTAAGCTCTCTAAAATGCAGAGAAAGGAAAGGGAAAGTTTTCATGATGAGCCTAAACCAACAGGCACTAGACCTCAGATTCATTAACATAGAAATTGTCACACAATAAACACTTTCTGAACATTTTCATAAGGCAACATCTGTGCATAAAGTTAGCATAGTGCTTCTCCTTGCATAGCAATCCCCTGGAATGTTGGTATATTGTTAAATGCAGACTCTCAATCAGTAGGCTTGAGATAGGACCCAAGATTCTGTATTTCCAACAAGTTCCCAGTTGATGCTGAGGTTGATAGACCAGGACCACACGTCCAGAAGTTTAAAAAGGAGTTAAAAAAAAAAAAAAACAGGAAAAAGTATGGTCCCTTCTGTTGTGGAGCTGATAATCTGAATAGAGAGACATAATGAATAAATCTCTGCAAAGCAGTGTGGTAGAGCTATCCTGCGGGGATGTACAGGTACTGAGTGAACAAATTTCTGTAGCTGCAAATGTAGTTGTCATGAGACACTTCTATTTACATGCTTAAAAAAAAAAAAAAAACTAGTGAAAAAGTGTATGTACTTCAAGACTTTAAAATAGAAAGAATATGCACCTTCAGTTAAATTTCTTTAAGGCTCCAGAAACAATTTGCTTTTTTTTCAGTTCCATTATTAGACATTTAAACTTTTTTCTTTGTATCATTTTGCATGGTCTTCTTGCATGTTAAAAATGTAGAAAGGGATCTTGAACATTAAACTTAGTATAGAAATTAGATTATAACCTAAGGATAGTTTCTTCCATGAATTTCTTAGCCAAGTTTATGAGCACTTTTTTCCCATGGAAAGTCATCTTATTTTAAGTATAGCAGTGTGTATATGTCAATCCCCAAATCCCAATCTATCCCTTCCCCCCACCCTTCTCCCCACCCCGGTTCATTCTCTAAGTCTGTGTGTCTGTTTCTGTTTTGTAAATAAGTTCATTTGTATCACTTTTTTAAGATTCTGCATATAAGCGATAAAAACAATGCACAAACTAAAACTTGATTAGAAGGAACATGTTATGGTTTGGGGGTAAAAAAAGTGTGTCGACTCTGAGAGTCAGAGCAAGAAGATGTTACTAGAATTGTTTTCTCCTTGCTTGGTGCATCTTTCCTCCCAAAAAATCACATTGATTTCTGCTGTAGGCAGATTTGGCTAACAACTTTTGAACTGAGAACTCTGGTTATTACTCATGTCTTATTAGCAAAGAGGAAACTAGAATTCTCCACTATCTTTCTCACAGGCTAACCTATTTTGAGAAATTCGTATAGTCAGTGACATGAAAAATTTTCACAACAATATAAAAGGAGAGATTTCTAATTGGGAGCTATATTTTCTATTCAGAATATATTTGAGGCAAAACTACCCTATATTCTATCAGGATAAAATTATAACTGTAACATTTCAGTGAAAATATTTTTATAACAGACATCTTCCTCTTGTCCTCTACAAATAAAGATATGTTGATATTGATATTTATATACAATGTTTGCATGTAATCCTCAGAATCTTCTTCTGAGACAGTTTATGAGACGTACTTAAATATCAGTCTGGTTAGCTTTCAATATCACTTTGTTTTTGCCACAAAGTACTATTAGCTGGTGTATTGGTTTTCTGGGGCTGTGTAACAAAGTACCTCAAAATGAGTAGCTTGAAAAATGGATATTTATTGTCTCACAGTTCTAGAAACTAGAAATCTGATCTCAAGGTGCCAGCTGGAGATATTTAAGATTAATTAATTTTGTTTTGTTTTGTTTTCAGTTTTAAGTGTCAGAATTATACCTACAAGGACTCTCTCCTCAAAACATGTCAGCAACTTATAAGGAGATAAAGAAGGTGGAGGACTCATTATACTCAGAACAAACCTACCTCATTATCAGTCCTTGGATGGAGTGAACCATCTCTAGCTATTACTTTAATGGGATTGCTCTTTCTTACAGACAGAAGGTAGCAAAGCCCTGGCTACTTGATACAGTTTTCTCATCTTAATCACAAGGAGACTTTCTTTCTGACTGAGTATTCCTTCCAACTGTGCTTCTTGATCTCACAGACACTGGAACAATTTGTCCAAAATTTAGGTGGCAATGACATCAGCTGAGTATTGTTGGAATCGTTTTCTCACTTTTATTTTTACCTCTATTTGTTTTTTCTTCTTCCTTTGAGTGAAATGAGTTCCAGCCAAACTAAGATCCACCGTACACATTTCTATCAGTGTTAGAAAGAGAGTATTTCATTTCAATTACAGAATTCAGTTTAAATAATAGTAAAAATGCTAGTACATAGCCCCAAGAATTGCAACTAAGTGCCTTATGTTTACAAGTTAGAAGCAAACCCTAAATTTAGTTCCATATAGGAAAATCCATTTAAAATGTAATTCAAGGTTACCCAGCATGAATATTTCAAGTACCAAAGTGTAAAAAGCTATGAAGGTAAAATGTACTGCTTCCAAGCATATGAGATGTAAAGATGACACAACTGTTGCCTGCCCATCGGCTTTGATTTTTTTTTTTTTTAATGTAACACAATGAATTTGTTCAGAGTTACTCAGTCCATAGTCTAAGGAAATATTTCCAGGCACATGATGACTGATTGCAACTAAGAAGAGAGATAGTTCATTAAAAAATTTATTAGGACAGTAGAAGCAGTGTCACTGACCTGTTTCCTACGGTGAAGACAATTGAGCCCAATAACTAGCCCAAGCATGGCAGGTGAAAATGAAGCATAATTTGTAGCAGGCACTACTCAGGGTACAGGTGACACAGACATGGGTAGGACACAGCCCTGCCTTTAGGAGCCAATCATCCAGTGGACAAGCATAACTACTTCAGACAGGACCCAGTTTATGAGAGAGATGGATGGAGACAGGAAGGCAGTACAGGGGGCGGAATGGTTAGGTCTGACTGGTAACAACAAGGGAGGGTCCGTGGAGGAAATTATAACTGTGATGAAATGTGAAAGAGTGAAGTTTAAACTGACAGAGAAACTGAGAGAGGACATTTCAGACACTTCAGAAAGAAGGAATAGTGTTAACATAGACACAGATATCATTCAGGATCACTGAAATGTAAGTATCTGAAGATTAAGATGAAATGATAGTGTCTGGGTTTAGACTGTGATGATAGCAAAACCATACCTTAAAAAGTGGAAAAGTGGGATAAATGCAGTTTTAAGTGAACATTGGGATAAATGTTTTATGATGGTGCTTAATTCTGAAAAGTTAAAATATAGTTTAATGTTCATAACATTTAACATGTGTAGCTAAATATTATTACTACAAAGTGAGCTGATGACAATTTTCGTTGCAAATATACATTTCATTCAATGCTATGACTACCAATAAACTATGTCCTACCTCACTAGGGAGAAAAAGGAGAGGAGCTAACCCTGTTGAACATATACTGTATGCAAGATACAGGACATATATCCCTAATTATTTAGATGAATAAAACCTTTCTCCAGGTAACTCCAGGCAGGCTTAGAAGAGGAAAGAAGCAATCATCATGGAGTGTAATGAGTACCACAAAAAAGACACATGTAGGGTTTGGAAAGAGCTCAAAAGCAGGGTCAAGGAAACCATCATGAAGAAGGTGCCACTTCAGCAGTGACATGAAGGACAGCTAGGTGTCCCTTGTGAATATAATGGTTAGCATGCTATGGGAAGTGGTGAGAGGAATGTGGAGTTGAAAGATCCTTCAGCATGGAATCTCTGTGGTGAAAGGAATGGGTGCAATGGGAGCAGGTTTTGGGGTGGAGGGTACCAGACTGAATAGGTCGACAGAAGCTCCATCTCCCAGGTCCAGAAATATCATACTGTGCAATCTGGACTTGATTCTGCTCTGGATAGGAATTTGTTGAAGATTTTTAAGAAGGAACTGATTATATATTACTCATGTTTTTTTCATATAGTGTGATGGATCAGAGTAGAAGCAAAGGGAAAATGAGAGGCAGGAGACTTAAAAAAAGATGATCACAGCTGGGCAGGGGTGCAGAGGAAATGGAGAAAAGTGGGCCTACTGGGGATATGTTTTGGAATTTGAGCAAAAAGGACTTTCTGATGGGTTGAAGGTAAGGAGATGAGAAACAGAAAAGAACAATGGAAGAGCTTTAGATTTTTGACTTGAACAACTGTGTAGATGTTGGTGACCTTTACTGAAATGGGAGAGACAGGAGGTATAAAGTGGGTAGAATATGAAATGAAGAGTTCTATGTTCATTGATGAGTTTGGAAAGAATAGTTTTGGTGGAATAGGGAAGGAATACAAATTAAAATAAGCTGAGGGTAGGACACAATATGAGAAAGATTCTTCAAGATCATATAAACAAGAAACAGTGTTTTGTCATAAAGCTAGTGTTGCATGTACAGAGCACATAAAATATTCACAAATTCATAAAAGATATATATTCATTTTTATATTGTATTTTTGTGAAACAAATGCTAATTGGTATTAATGCTTATGTATTATTCAAATATTTGTTGAATGCCTGCTATGATTGAACTGGGATACCTTGAGTTATATGATCTCTATCTACTGAAAGGCTGAGATGGTGAACATTTTAATAATGTACTTCTTCATGCTTGAGCCTCTATTCCAGATTATAGTGAAATCACCAGGTAAATGGGTGACAAATCAAAGGTTTCTCATAGGGTATATCTTAAGATAAATTAATTCAGAGACGAATGAATAACTTGGACAAAATAAAAGTGAATTTACACATATTAATTCAACAAAAATTTAGTGAAACTTATCCATATGCAGAATGCTTCACATGGGCATAGTGATGCAAAGAATTTTCTGAGCTCTCTGCAGCCTGGAAGCTTATAAAATAGTGAAAAACAGTGACAACAGCACAAAGCAATATTTAATCATTATTAAATTATTAATAATTTAATAAGGTGAGAGCTGCAAAATCATGATAAGAATTTAGGAGAATGAAAAAAATTACCTCTAACACTAATCAAATTTAGGGTTAACAAAAGCTGGGGACATATAGCTAATGGATTGGGTGATGATCAGTGTCCCAAGCGTAGTGATGGCCTAAATTAATAGGCTGAATTTATTAAGGTGAAGCAATGTTGTTCAGACAACAAAACAGAACAAAACTAAAAAAAAAAATCGTTACCTGGGGCAATATCAATAGCTGATTTTTATTGAACAACTTTTATGTGTCAGGCACTATCCAAATGTTCATGTCTATTAAATAATTTGTTTCCAAATTATTCCAAAGAAACAAATACCGTTACTATCTTTATCTCTATCATTGAGGCAACCCAGGCTCTGTATGGCAATAAATGGTAAAATTATGATTGGAACTCAGGCTGTGTACCTGAAAGTTTACATGTATTACAATATGCTAACAATTTTTTATTTAAAAACTAGCTTATCCAAAACTACAACTGTAATAATCCTACTTCACTTCTACACTTATGGTATACTTACTTGACTTCTATCTTTAGCCCAACAAATTCTAGAGTGGTGTATTTGTATTAATTAATTAGTTCATAAGTTAATATAGCATGCCTCACTTCAAAAAGGATTTTTTAATATGATATTAAAAGTAAAATATAATAGTTGGATGAGTTTAGACAGCCTAGATTGTGTGCTGAGGAATGAAACCCAGATAGCCTTGATTATATTATATCATATGTGGGCTTTTATTTTAGTCCCTTTTGCTATAACAAAAATACCATGGACTGTGTAGTTTATAAACAAAATTTATTTCTCACAGTTCTGGAGGCTGGGAAATCCAAGATCCTAGCACAGCAGACTCTGTGTATGGTGAGATTTTCTTCCTCATAATTGATATGGAGCAGGACCCTATAGTCCTTGCCCCCCATGTCCTCAGCTTGCTTTTTGTCTGTGGAAAAACTTTAGTCAAAGAATAAGTTTAATCAGAGAAGTGACAAAATGCAGAAACAAAGGAAAACAGTCAAAGAAGACCAAATAATAATAGTTTAGTCATTAAGCATAGTCAAGGATCTTTAGTTCTTCCTTAAGGCCTATAGATAATATTCTGAGCTATATCCTGTGAGCTGTTTTGCAGATACTGAAGCCCCCACCAGGTGGAAGAGGATGACTATATGATGACCAAATTGAGGCCATGACATAAGCTACTCCACTTCACACAATTCCGAAAACTGACCTCAAAGAAATGGAAAACAAATTCTGGAACTAAGGATTAACTGTACTTAAAACAACTAAGATGATGCTGATCAGACCACCACATTACTGATTTCAAGATGGCTGTCAGAACTGACTATGCTGTTCTGCTCCCTCCCTCTGCCTGTACAACCCTGAAACTCCCTTTTAAAAACCCCTGTCCCCTGAACAGCCATTGGGAGTTGGTTCTCAGACAGGAGTCCACCCTCTCCCCCTGTTGCTGGCCTCTGAAATAAAGAAAACTTACCTTTCTTACCAATACTTGTCTCTCAAGAATTGGCTTTCGAGTGGCCAGCAGCCAGACCTGGGTTCGGTAACATAATGACTGTCTTTTCTCTATAACCTCATGTGGTGGAAGGGGTGAGTTGCTCTCTGTGTCTCTTTTATAAGAACACTAATCCCATTCATGAGGGGTCCACCCTCATGACCTGATTCCTTCCCAAAGATCCCATCTCCTTGATACCATCAAGCTGGGAGTTAAGTTTCAACATATGAATATTTAGGGGATGAAAACATTCATAACAGCTTGAAGGCAAAGAGAACATTTGACGCGGAGAAGAGCAGACTTCAGTCATGTAGTACATATTTACTTTAGAATGAGGAAGCAGTGAACTTCAGTAAACTTCGAGATGCCCAGATCCTGTTTGATTTAACTGTTTAATGATCACTAGTGTTTTTAACCCCTAAGAGAGCAGAGAAAACAGAAGCCCAGTATGTTTTTGCAGAGAGAGAAGTGAAGGGATGCAGGCAGTCAGGGAGAATCCCTGAAGTGAAAAGAAGGCCTCTGGGAAAGTATCACATTCTGGAAGGGGGGAGATCACTTCCTGGAAGTTTCATAAACATGATGCCTGATTCTTTCACTCCATAAACCTTAATGTTCAGCTCCAAATAAACCATGTTCCTTCCCACCAGGTGGACTCATTATGTATGTCCTATCCTGGTGGAACCATCTCCTTTCCTTGCCTCTCACATTACTTCAAAAACACTAGAAGGCAGAATTGTCTTCTTTCCCATGCTCCTGTTTCATTTCTCCCAGTAAAGCAATATCCAGTGAACTAAAATAGCTGTCAACTTGCTAATAAATAAGAAGTATTAAACAAAACTCAGAGTAACAGAGCTGTGTAGGGGTCACAAGTATTCAGGGCCATCAAGTGTCCCAGCAGCTCACTCCTGAGGGTGCCACTTTGTAAACAGGAGCACTGATGGGCATCTTGGAGTGCCAGGGGTTTCCAATTCCCACCTGCCATCAACACGTGAGGATAAACACGAATGGGAAAGGTGCTTCATAGCACGATGGGAATTGAACAAGCTTATCATTAGCACTATGGGAGAGATTTTACAGTGTCTGGATCTGAACAACCTCTGTTCACAGCCGTTGTGTGCATGCATGTGTGATATAACACTAGGTGGGACTGTTTTTTTTTTTTTTTTTTTCAATCAGCTTGTGTGCACAAGTAGAATGTGCCTGAGAAAATAGTAAGAGAAAGGGTTTGGAATAAGTAAATTATTTACCCACACTCCCTCACCATCCCCTGCAAGTACATCTTCCTGGTATATCTGAAGGATACAAATCCAGAACGTCCATGTCCTCTGGGGTGGTTGATGTGACACACTAGTCCTGAGCAATGTCACTCAAGACCCTCCAGATGAAAGGTGGAGTGGCTGTTGACCACTGAACTTCCTTCTGTTGCTACAGGAAAGGTGAAAAATAAGAAGGCACCATGGGCTTCATAATTTGCAGCACCCAAGGCAAAATGAAAACGCAAGGTCCCTTGTTCAAAAAATGATTAAGAATTTCGAGATGGCTACTGCAGATCTTTTAACAAGCACATTGCCCTTCCATGTCACTGCAGAGGTCACACACCCATGAAGTTGGCCTTGTAAAAAGGATCTCAGGACTGGAACTTCTAGGAAACAGTCCTAAATAGTTTTATTATTTTCTAGGATTTAGAACACCAATATTCATTATTTTACTTTCCCATGGTACCCCAAATTCTTAAAAATTAACCTACTTTTTCAAAATGACATCTTGTGTAATTCAGTAGTAGCTGAGAATGGTTTCACAAGTGGGCCTGGTCCCTGTGACTCTGACTCCACCACTCTTCACCCTTGTCCCTCCATTTCTTGTCCTTCTGCAAGTCCCATATCAGCAGAATGGGAATATGGGAAAGGTCTACATGTTTCTGTTTTTTTACCATATCAGTATGTTTTCCTGCTTCAGTTAACTTCCCAGTGAAATAGCAAAAGTTAATCCCATTTAAGCCCTTTATTTCCACCCCCAGCCTCAGGGAATGTAACTTCTCAGCAATAATGCAAGCCATGCCTAAAACCTGCTGGTTGCTCACTGTGATCTGGAGAGGATCTGCTGCAAGGGATGCCCCTTGTCAGTATCCCTGGACATCCAAAGGTCCCTTGTAGATGTTGCTGTAGTAGCTGCTATCAAATCAAACATTCATATATAGGGAAAAAATAACTGAAGGATACAAGGAACTGGTTACCAGTAACAATGCAAACAAAGGGAAAAAATATGTTTCTGCCATTTATTTTGTTACTTCTAGAGCAAAGTTATTTTAACTGTTCCAAAGAACATACAAGTTTGGGAATATGTCTATTAATCAAAAATTATAGAGAAAACCAGAAACTCTGGTAGGAAGATATATGGGCAAATGAGTCTCCTTGGCTTTGAATGTTTGAGATGAATAAGGTATTAAAATACAAAATTCAACTGAGTGAATTTAAAAATCTAATTGGCTTTGTTCAATGATTCATGGACTGGGCAGCATCCCACCTAGTAAATAGAAAGGAGCTAGTAGGAGTTGTACAAAATGCAAGACTTTTATAGGCAGAAGAGTGGGCAGGACAAGGAAAGAAGGGATTGTTTCGGACAGGGTCCCCTTCCTTTAGGGGATGGACAGGGTTTCCCAGGTGATTCCATCACTCGTGCTGACCTGGAGATTCCAGACTGGCTAGTTAAGATTACATTCTGGGGGAGGTTGAAACTGCAATTACATTAAGTCTCACTTTGGTGACATGGGCTTAGCACAAGTGACTCCACTTTGGGCCTGTTGTTTCTTTTTCAACAAAGGTCACACTATGACCACCTCTTGCCTCACAAACTGAATCAAGTTTCAAACTGTAATCAAATCTTCGTTTTCTCATAAACTCATTTTCTCCATCAACAGTAAGTAGGGGGGGAGCTTCAAGACGGCACAAGAGTAACATGCGGAGATCACCTTCCTCCCCACAGATACATCAGAAATACATCTACATGTGGAACTCCTCCTACAGAACACCTACTGAACACTGGCAGAAGACCTCAGACCTCCCAAAAGGCAAGAAACTCCCCACGTACCTGGGTAGGGCAAAAGAAAAACGAAAAAAAAACAGAGACAAAGAATAGGGATGGGACCCGCACCAGAGGGAGGGAGCTGTGAAGGAGGAAAAGTTTCCACACACTAGGAGCCCCTTCATGGGCGGAGACTGCGGGTTGTGGTGGGGAAGCTTCAGAGCCATGGAGGAGAGCACAGCAACAGGGGTGCGGAGGGCAAAGCAGAGAGATTCCCGCACAGAGGATCGGTGCCGACCGGCACTCACCAGCCCGAGAGGCATGTCTGCTCACACGCTGGGGCGGGCAGCGGCTGGGAGCTGAGGCTCAGGCTTCAGAGCTTAGATACCAGGGAAAGGACTGGGGTTGGCGGTGTGAACACAGCCTGAAGGGGTTAGTGCGCCATGGATAGCTGGAAGGGAGTCCGGGAAAAAGTCTGGAGCTGCCGAGGAGACAAGAGACTTTTTCTTGCCTCTTAGTTTCCTGGTGCACGAGGAGATGGGATTCAGAGCACCGCTTAAGGAGCTCCAGAGACAGGCACGAGCTGCGGCTATCAGCACAGACCCCAGAGACGGGCATGAGATGCTAAGGCTGCTGCTGCCTCTACCAAGAAGCCTGTGTGCGAGCACAGATCACTCTCCACACCTCTGTTGCGGGGAGCCTGTGCAGCTCGCCACTGCCAGGGTCCCGGGATCCAGGGACAACTTCCCCAGGAGAACGCACAGTGTGCCTCACGCTGGTGCAATGTCACGTTGCCTCTGCCGCCACAGGCTCGCCCCGCATCCATAACCCTCCCTCCTCCCGGCCTGAGTGAGCCAGAGCCCCCTAATTACTGGCTCCTTTAACCCCGTCCTGTCTGAGCGAAAAACAGACACCCTCAGGCGACTTACACACAGAGGCGGGTTCAAATCCAGAGCTGAACCCCGGGAGCTGTGCGAACAAAGAAGAGAAAGGGAAATTTCTCCAAGAAGCCTCAAGAGCAGCAGATTAAATCTCCACAATCAACTTGATGTACCCTGCATCTGTGGAATAACTGAATAGACAATGAATCATCCCATATTAAGGAAGTTGACCTTGGGAGCAAAGATATATTATTTTTTCCCCTTTTTCTCTTTTTGTGAGTGTGTATGTATATGCTTCTGGGTCTGATTTTGTCTGTATAGCTTTGCTTTCCCATTTGTCCTAGGGTTCTGTCCGTCCGTTTTTTTTTTACTTTTAAAAATATTTTTCTTAATAATTATTTTTTATTTTTTACTCTAATAACTATTTTATCTTACCTTACTTTATTTTATTTTATCCTCTTTCTTTCTTTCTTTATTTCTAATTTTTCTCACTTTTATTCTGACCTGTGTGGATGAAAGGCTCTTGGTGCTCCAGCCAGGAGTCAGTGCTATGCCTCTGAGGTGGGAGAGCCAACTTCAGGACACTAGTCCACAAGAGACCTCCCAGCTCCACGTAATATCAAATGATGAAAATCCTCCAGAGATCTCCATCTCAAGGCCAAGACCCAGCTTCACTCAACGACCAGCAAGCTACAGTGCTGGACACCCTATGCCAAACAACTAACAAAACAGGAACACAGCCCCATCCATTAGCAGATAGGCTGCCTAAAATTATAATAAGGCCACAGACACCCCAAAACACACCACCAGAGGTGGACCTGCCCACCAGAGAGACAAGATCCAGCCTCATCCAGCAGAACACAAGCATTAGTCCCCTCCACAGGAAGCCTACACAACCCACTGAACTAACATTAGCCACTGGGGACAGACACCCAAAACCACAGGAACTGCAAACCTGAAGTCTGTGAAAAAGAGACCAAACACAGTAAGTGAAGCAAAATGAGAAGACAGAAAAACACACAGCAAAACAAAAACCCACCAGACCAAATACATGAAGAGGAAATAGGAAGTCTACATGAAAAAAACAATTCAGAATAATGATAGTAAAGATATCCAAAATCTTGGAAATAGAATAGAGAAAATAAAAGAAATGCTTAACAAGGACCTAGAAGAACTAAAGAGCAAACAAACAATGATGAACAACACAATAAATGAAATTAAAAAATCTCTAGCAGGACTCAATAGCAGAATAACTGAGGCAGAAGAATGGATAAGTGACCTGGAACATAAAATAGTGGAAATAACTACTGAAAAGCAGAATAAAGAAAAAAGAATGAAAAGAACTGAGGACAGTCTCAGAGACCTCTGGGACAATATTAAATGCAACAACATTCGAATTATAGGGGTCCCAGAAGAGGAAAAAAGAAAGGGACTGAGAAAATATTTAAAGAGATTATAGCTGAAAACTTCCCTAATATGGGAAAGGAAATAGTTAATCAAGAACAGGAAGCACAGAGAGTGCCAAACAGGATAAATCCAAGGAGAAACACGCCAAGACACATATTAATCAAATTATCAAAAATTAAATACAAAGAAAACATATTAAAAGCAACAAGGGAAAAACAACAAATAACACAGAAGGGAATCCCCATAAGGTGAACAGCTGATCTTTCAGCAGAAACTCTGCAATCCAGAAGGGAGTAGCAGGACATATTTAAAGTGATGAAGAAGATAAAACCTACAACAAAGTTTACTCTACCCAGCAAGGATCTCATTCAGATTTGATGGAGAAATTGAAACCTTTACAGACAAGCAAATGCTGAGAGAATTCAGCACCACAAAACCAGCTTTACAACAAATGCTAAAGGAACTTCTCTAGGCTGGAAAAACAAGAGAAGGAAAAGACCTACAATAATAAACCCAAAACAATTAAGAAAATTGTAATATGAACATACATATCGATAATTACCTTAAATGTAAATGGATTAAATGCTCCAACCAAAAGACACAGACTCAGTGAATGGATACGAAAACAAGACCTGTATATATGCTGTCTACAAGAGACCCACTTCAGACCTAGGGACACATACACAATGAAAGTGAGGGGATGGAAAAAGATATTCAATGCAAATGTAAATCAAAAGAAAGCTGGAGTAGCAATTCTCATATCAGACAAAATAGACTTTAAAGTAAAGACTATTACAAGAGAAAACAGGTACACAGCATAATGATCAAGGGATCAATGCAAGAAGAAGATATAACAATTGTAAATATTTATGCACCAAACATAAGAGCACCTCAAAACATAAGGCAAATACTAACAGCCATAAAAGGGGAAATCGACAGTAACACAATCATAGTAGGGGACTTTAACACCCCACTTTCACCAATGGACACATCATCCAAAATGAAAATAAATAAGGAAACACAAGCTTTAAATGATACATTAAACAAGATGGACTTAATTGATATTTATAAGACATTTCATCCAAAAACAACAGAACAGACATTCTTCTCAAGTGCTTATGCAACATTTTCCAGGAGAGATTATACCTTGGGTCACAAATTAAGCCTTGGTAAATTTAAGAAAATTGAAATTGTATCAAGTATCTTTTCCAACCACAAGGCTATGAGACTAGATATCAATTAGAGGAAAAGATCTGTAAAAAAATACGAACACATGGAAGCTAAACAATACACTACTTAATAACGAAGTGATCACTGAAGAAATCAAAGAGGAAATAAAAAAATACCTAGAAACAAATGACAATGGAGACATTACGACCCAAAACCTATGGGATGCAGCAAAAGCAGCTCTAAGAGCAAAGTTTATAACAATACAATCCTACCTTAAGAAACAGGAAACATCTCAAATAAACAACTTAACCTTGCACTTAAAGCAATTAGAGAAAGAAGAACAAAAAAACCCAAAGTTAGCAGAAGGAAAGAAATCATAAAGATCAGATCAGAAATAAATGAAATAGAAATGAATGAAACGATAGCAAAGATCAATAAAACCAAAAGCTAGTTCTTTGAAAAGATAAACAAAATTGATAAAACATTAGACGGACTCATCAAGAAAAAAAGGGAGAAGACTCAAATCAATAGAATTAGAAACGAAAAAGGAGAAGTAACAACTGACAATGAAGAAATACAAAGGATCATGAGAGATTACTACAAGCAACTCTATGCCAATAAAATGGACAACCTGGAAGAAATGGACAAATTCTTGAAAAGCACAACTTTCTGAGACTGAGCCAGGAAGAAATAGAAAATATAAACAGACCAATCACAAGCACTGAAATTGAAACTGTGATTAAAAATCTTCCAACAAGCAAAAGCCCAGGACCAGATGGCTTCACAGGTAAATTCTATAAAGCACTTAGAGAAGAGCTAACACCTATCCATCTCAAACTCTTCCAAAATATAGCAGAGAGAGGAACACTGCCAAACTCATTCTACGAGGCCACCATCACCCTGATACTAAAACCAGAAAAAGATGTCACAAAGAAAGAAAACTATAGGCCAATATCACTGATGAAGATAGAGGCAAAAATCCTCAGCAAAATGCTAGCAAACAGAATCCAAGAGCACATTAAAAGGATCATACACCATGATCACGTGAGGTTTACCCCAGGAATGCAAGGATTCTTCAATATATGCAAATCAATCAATGTGATACACCATATTAACAAATTGAAGGACAAAATATATATGATCTTCTCTGTAGATGCAGAAAAAGTTTTCAACACCATTCAACACCCATTTATGATAAAACCCTTCCAGAAAGTAGGCATAGAGGGAACTTAGCTCAACATAATCAAGGCCATGTATGACATACCAACAGCCAACATTGTTTTCAATAGTGAAAAACAGAAACCATTTCCAGTAAGGCCAGGAACAAGACAATGTTGCCCACCCTCACCACTGTTACTCAGTATACTTTGGAAGTTTTAGCCATGGCAATCATAGAAGAAAAAAAAAAAAAATTAAAGGAATCCAAATTGGAAAAGAAGTAGTATAACTTTCACTGTTTGTAGAGGACATGATACTATATATAGAGACTCCTAAAGATGCTACCAGAAAACTACTAGAGTCAATCAATGAATTTGGTAAAGTAGCAGGATACAAAATTAATGCACAGAAATCTCTTGCATTCCTATACACTAATGATGAAAAATCTGAAAGTGAAATTAAGAAAACTCTCCCATTTACCATTGCAACAAAAAGAATAAAATATCTAGGAATAAACCTACATAATGAGACAAAAGACCTGTTTGAAGAAAATTATAAGAAACTGATGAAAGAAATTAAAGATAAAACCAACGGATGGAGAGATATACAATGTTCTTGGATTGGAAGAATCAATATTGTGAAAATGACTCTACTACCCAAATCAATCTACATATTCAATGCAATCCCTATCAAACTACCACTGGCATTTTTCACAGAACTAGAAAAAAAAATTTCACAATTTGTATGGAAACACAAAAGACCCCAAATAGCCAAAGCAATCTTGAGAACGAAAAATGGAGCTGGAGGAATCAGGCTTCCTGACTTCAGACTATACTACAAAGCTACAGTAATCAAGACAGTGTGGTACTGGCACAAAAACAGAAATATAGATCAATGGAACAGGATAGAAAGACCAGAGATAAACCCACACACTTATGGTCACCTTATCTTTGATAAAGGAGACAAGAATATACAGTGGAGAAAAGACAGCCTCTTTAATAAGTGGTGCTGGGAAAATGGGACAGGTACATGTAAAAGTATGAAATTAGAACACTCCGTAACACCATACACAAAAATAAACTCAAAATGGATTAAAGACCTAAATGTAAGGCCAGACACTATCAAACTCTTAGAGGAAAACATAGGCAAAACACTCTATGACATAAATCACAGCAAGATCCTTTTTGACCCACCTCCTAGAGAAATGGAAAAATAATAAAAAACAAAAATAAATAAATGGGACATAATGAAACTTCAAAGCTTTTGCACAGCAAAGGAAACCATAAACAAGACCAAAAGACAACCCTCAGAATGGGAGAAAATATTTGCAAATGAAGCAACTGACAGAGGTTTAATCTCCAAAATTTACAAGCAGCTCATGCAGCTCAATATCAAAAAAACAAACAACACAATCCAAAAATGGGCAGAAGACCTAAATAGACATTTCTCCAAAGAAGATATACAGACTGCCAACAAACACATGAAAGAATGCTCAACATCATTAATCATTAGAGAAATGCAAATCAAAACTACAATGAGATATCATCTCACACCAGTCAGAATGACCATCATCAAAAAAATCTAGAAACAATAAATGCTGGAGAGGGTGTAGAGAAAAGGGAACCCTCTTGCACTGTTGGTGGGAATGTAAATTGATACAGCCACTATGGAGAACAGTATAGATGTTCCTTAAAAAACTAAAAATAGAACTACCATCTACCCAGCCATCTCACTACTGGGCTTATACCCTGAGAAAACCATAATTCAAAAAGAGTCATGTACCAAAATATTCATTGCAGCTCTATTTACAATAACCAGGACATGGAAGCAACCTAAGTGTCCATCAACAGATGAATGGATAAAGAAGATGTGGCACATATTTACAATGGAATATTACTCAGCCATAAAAAGAAATGAAATTGAGTTATTTGTAGTGAAATGGATGGACCTAGAGTCTGTCATACAGAGTAAAGTAAGTCAGAAAGAGAAAAACAAATACTGTATGCTAACACATATATATGGAATCTAAGGAAAAAAAAAAAAAGGTCATGAAAAACCTAGGTGCAAGATGGGAATAAAGACACAGACCTACTAGAGAATGGACTTGAGGATATGGGGAGGGGGAAGGGTAAACTGTGATAAAGTGAGAGAGTGGCATGGACTTACAAACACTACCAAACATCAAATAGATAGCTATTGGGAAGCAGCCACATAGCACAGGGAGATCAACTCGGTGGTTTGTGACCACCTAGAGGGGTGGGATAGGGAGGGTGGAAGGGAGGGAGATGCACGAGGGAAGAGATGTGGGAACATATGTATATGTATAATTGATTCATTTTGTTATAAAGCAGAAACTAACACACCATTGTAAAGCAATTATACTCCAATAAAGAAGTTAAAAAATAAAAACAGTAAGTAGAAAGATATGACATGAAAGTATCTATGAGAAAAAAATGATATGTGTAATATAAAAAAGACATATTTGTAATTATGGCCTAATTCACTTTTTCTCCTAATCCAACTAGAAAGACATACATTTACTCAGGACCTTTTCTTTCTGTGATAGTACAGCTGGATGCTTTTTCAGCAATTTATTTTAAAACCTGGTTGTTGCCAGTGCAGAGATTTTGAGCTAGGTGGGCATGCCTGACAAGAAATGAATGATTAATCATATCATTCAGCTATCTGTAATTTAAAAACAAACAAAAAAAAAACATATTTGATTCCTGAGCAAGAAATCAGGGGGTAAGTTTTTTTTTTTTACCAAGCAGCAAAGAACACAGATGCCTCTACAGGGTTAAGGCAGTTAAATAGAGAGATATATGTTTTAACGGAGTTGTGCTTTAAAATTACTTCTAATTTATCCACTTACCAGACATGTACTGAGGTAAAATGATCAGCAGTAATGTGCTGCAGAAAGATATATACTTTTTTTAATTGTAGCCAAGAGGAAAAAAACAGCATGGAATAACTTAATCATTGCTAATTATAATATCACTGAGGTAATTACAATAGATTTTGATTGTCTCATTTTCACACCAGAGGAGAGCACAATGCTGGCGTTTCTCTTAATACATATTTGTTTTTAGAGAAGAGCTGACAATTACACTAATTGTAGTCACAGCATGAAACTTTGTTTTTTAAAAAAAATTCTTCTACATGTCGCATGGAATAAACGCGCCCTTTCTGTTTGGTTAGGTGCAAATTAAAGACACATTAATTGCCTTGTTTTTTGTGGTAAGAGATCTCTGCATTGTTGCAAGCATTCCCAATTTTACAGGAGCAAAATCCATTTTGAAGTCCTCAACATCTCAAGAAAGTGTTCCTCTACTTAAATGAGTCACTTTTATGAAAGCTTTGGAAGACAACCCGTTCACTTCACTGGAAGCTACATGATCCTTAAATTCATCACTTGCATTCAGGAAGATGAGGGAAAATCCTGATAAGAAAAATGCCAATGAAAGCTGAATTTTTAGATGCATCTTATTCTACTGCTGCAAAAAACCATTTGAGTACGAAATGCATCTGTGTGTACAGGTACATCTATGAGGAACTGCCTGATAAAGTCAGGCACCTGAAAGGGGCACCTGAAAGCCTGACCTTAAACAGAGTAGAGGAGAGGAAATGAAAGTTGCCAGATTTGCAAATCTCATCAGGATTGGTGTCTGGTCAGTTGGTTGGTTCTTCTTGCCCACCTGTGGACTGCAGTCCAGAGAATGCAGTCTCCATTGCATCCTCTCCTTGGTAATAAGAAAGCAATCTCAGAACTGTGCTTTTCCCCTGTACTTTGTAAGATGCCTTATGCATGTTTTCCTGCATTGACCTGTCCAATAAGCTGTAACTGAACAGCTAGCCATTTCCATTACCAGCCCCCCTGCTTTTATTACCATCTTGCCAAAACTAACAGAAGAAGAGGTACTACTAGCCAGCTGGAACCAAAGAGAAAAGGCAAAACTTGGATTGGGTGTCTGGACAGTCACTAGGGTTCCTAGAATGCAGTAAGTATTATTGACCCTGTTGACAATTTATTGTTTCAAAAAACTGTATTTAAAAAATCCACATCCAACATCTTTTGAGTGATGAGAGGTACTCAAAGAGGTACTACACAGAGAAGTAAACTCAACCATATAGAATACTTAAATTGTCTTATGCTGCAGTGGATCTTACCAGGCAGGTAATCAAAGCAGTAGTCACATAAAGAATTGTAGCATATAGGCTGCATAATTGGAGTAAAATTATACATTAGAGAGAAGAATATATTAATTTATTACACAATAAGTAAATACTATAAATCCCTGTGGGTTTGGGGGGTTTATTGAAATATATTTGACATATAAATAACGCTGTGTAAGTTTAAGATGTGCAACATGTTGATTTGATACATTTATATATTTCAATATGGTTGCCATTGTAGCTTTAGCTGGCACCTTTATTACCTCACATAATTATCATTTCTTTTTTGGGGGGGTGGGAATAATTAAGTTCTGGTCTTGCAACTTTGATATTTATAATACAATATTGTTGTCTACAATCACTATACTGTGCTTTAGATCTATGGGACTTATTTATCTATTAGTTGCAAGTTTGTACCCTTAAAAATATTTCTCTTACCCTCCCACCCTCACCCCCTAGGAACCACCATTCTACTCTCTGTTTTTATGACTTTGGCTTTCATAGATTCCACATATAAGTGATATCATATAGTATTTGTCTTTGTCTGACTTATCTAACAGCATAGTGTCTTCAAGTTCTATCCATGGCAAACTTTTCTTCTTTCTCATAGCTGAATGATATTTATATATATATCTCACTATATATATATATATATATATATATATATATCACATATTATTTTTTTAACATCTTTATTGGAGTATAATTGCTTTACAATGGTGTGTTAGTTTCTGCTCTATAACAAAGTGAATCAATTATACATATACATATATCCCCATATCTCCTCCCTCTTGCCATTCATTCATTGAAAACCACTGAATGTTTCACATGGTACAGAGCATCTCATCTTTGCTATTGTGAATAATGTCCCAATAAACACAGGAGTGCATAGGTCTCCTCACTACCCTGTTTTTATTTCCTTTGGGTATATCCCACAAGTGGAATTGCTGGATCATATGGTAGTTCTCTATGTAATTTTTTGAGGAACCTCCATGTTGTTTTCCATAGTGGCTAAACCAATTTATATTCTCACGAACAGTATACAAGGGTTTCCTTTTCTCCACATACTCACCAGTACTTGTTATCGCTTATCCTATTGATGATAGCCATTCTAACACGTCTGAGGGGATATCTTATTGTGGTTTTGATTTGCGTTTCCCTGATGATTAGTGATATTGAGCATCTTCTCATATACCTGTTGGCCATCTGGTTGTATTTTTTGTAAAAAAATGTCTATTTAGTTCCTTTGCCCATTTTTAAAATTGGATTGTTTATTTTTTTGTTATTGAATTGTATGAGTTTCTTATATATATATTAGATATTAACCCCTCATCTTATGTATGGTTCTCAAGTATTTTCTCCCATTCTGTAGGTTACATTTTAGTTTGTTGATTGTTTCTTTTGCTGTGCAGAAGCCTTTAAGTTTGATGTAGTCCCACCTACATCAGTTTGATTTTTGCTTTTGTCATTTGTACTTTAGTGTAATATCCAAAAAATATCAAGACCAATGCTGAGGAGATTTTTCCCCTGTGTTTTCTTATAGCAGTTTTAAGGTATCATGCCTTATGTTTAAATCTTTGGTCCATTATGAGTTAATTTTTGTGAATGGGATAAAATACAGGTCCAAGTTTATTTTTCTGCATGTGTTTATCTGGTTTTCTCAACACCATGTGTTGAAAAGACTATACTTTCTCCATTGGATGTCCTTAGCTCTCTTGCCAGATATTAGTTGATGTGGGGGTTTATTTCTGTGCTGTCTATTCTGTTCCATTGGTCTATGTATCTATTTTTATGGCAGTGCCCCACTGTTTTGTTTTGTTTTGTTTTGTTTGTTTGTTTGTTTGTTTGTTTTGTGGTACGTGGGCCTCTCACTGCTGTGGCCTCTCCCATTGCAGAGCACAGGCTCCAGACGTGCAGGCTTAGTGGCCATGGCTCACAGGCCTAGCCGCTCTGCGGCATGTGGGATCTTCCTGGACTGGGGCACGAACCCATGTCCCCTGCATCGGCAGGCGGACTCTCAACCACTGCGCCACCAGGGAAGTACCATGCTGTTTTATAATTGCTTTGTAGTATAGTTTGAAATCAGGAAGTTTGATGCTTTGTTCTTCTTTCTGAAGATTGCTTTGGATATTTGGAGTATTTTGTGGTTCTATACACATTTTAGGATTTTTTTTTTATTTCTGTGGAAAATGCCATTGGAATTTTCATAAGGATTGCTTTAAGTCTATAGATTGATTTGGGAGTATGAACGTTTAAACAACATTAATTCTTCCAATCCATGAACTCAAGGTATCTTTCCATTTGTATGTGTCTTCAATTTCTTTCAAAAAAGACTTGGGGGGAGACCTTCAAGGTGATGGAGGAGTAGGATGTGGAGATCACCTTCCTCCCCACAAATACATCAGAAATACATCTACATGTGGAACAACCCCTACAGAACACCTACTGAACCATGGCAGAAGATCTCAGACTTGCCAAAAGGCAAGAAACTCCTGCCGTACCTGAGTAGGGCAAAAGAAAAAACACAAAAGAATAGGGACAGGACCTGTACCTCTGGGAGCGAGCTGTGAAGGAGGAAAAGTTTCCACACACTAGGAAGCCCCTTCACTGGTGGAGATGGGGGGTGGGCAGAGGGAAAGCTTTGGAGCCACAGAGGAGAGCACAGTAACAGGGGTGCAGAGGGCAAAGCGGAGAGATTCCCACACAGAGGATTGGTGCCAACCAGCACTCACCATCCCAAGAGGCTTGTCTGTTCACTTGCCAGGGCGGGTGGGGGCTGGGAACTGAGGCTCAGGCTTCAGAAGTCAGATCCCAGGGAGAGGACTGGGGTTGGCTGCATAAACACAGCATGAAGGGGGCCAGTGCACCACAGCTAGCCAGGAAGGAGCCCTGGAAAAAGTCTGGACATGCCTAAGAGGCAAGAGACCATTGTTTCAGGTTGCATGAGGAGAGGGAGTGCACAGCACCACCTAAATGAGCTCCAGAGATGGGTGTGAGCCACGGCTATCAGTGTGGACACCAGAGATGGGCATGAAACACTAAGGCTGCTATTGCAGCCACCAAAAGCTTGTGTGCAAGCACAGGTCACTATCAATACCTCCACTCCCGGGAGCCTGTGCAGCCCACAGTTGCCGGGGTTCCGTGATCCAGGGACAACTTTCCCGGGAGAACACATGGCTCGCGTCAGGCTATTGCAATGGCATGCTAGCCTCTGCTGCCACAGGCTCACCCTGCATTCCATATCCCTCCCTCCCCCCGACCTGAGTGAGCCAGAGACCCCTAATCAGCTGCTACTTTAACCAAGTCCTATCTGGGCAGGAACAGATGCCCTCAGGCAACCTACTCACAGAGGCGGGCCAAATCCAAAGCTGAACTCCAGGAGCTGTGCGAACAAAGAAGAGAAAGGGAAATTTCTCCCAATAGCCTCAGAAGCAGCAGATTATGTCTCCACAATCAACTTGACATACCCTGCAACTGTGGAATACCTGAGTAGACAATGAATCATCCCAAAATTGAGGCAGTGGATTATGGGAGCAACTGTAAACTTGGGGTTTGCTTTCTGCATCTAATTTGTTCCTGGCTTTATGTTTATATTAGTTTAGTATTTAGAGTTTATTATCATTGGTAGATTTGTTTATTGATGTGGGTGCTCTATTCTTCCTTTTTGTTTAATATATAAATATGTATATATTCTTCCTTTTTCTCTTTTTGTGAGTGTGTATATGTATGCTTCTTTGTGTCATTTTGTCTGTATAGCTTTGCTATAGCTATTTGTCCTAAGTTTCTGTCTGTCTGTTTTTTTATTTTTTTTTTGTATAGTTTTTAGAGCTTTTTATCATAGGTGTATTTGTTTTTTCTTTGGTTGTTCTCCTTTCTTTCTTTCTTTTTTTTCCCTTTTTTATTAGTTTAATTTTTTAATTTTTAATAATTTTTTTTATTTTAATAACTTTTATTTTCTTTCTTTCTTTTTCTTTCTTTCTTTCTTTCTTTCTTTCTTTTACTCTTTACTTATGAGCAGTGTGGATGATGGGGTCATGGTGCTCGGGCTGGGTGTCAGGCCTGTGCTTCTGAGATGGGAGCGCCGAGTTCAGGACATTGGTCTGGAAGAGACCTCCCAGCTCTATATAATATCAAATGAAGAAAACACTCCTAGAGGGTGGAAGAGTAAGACATGGATATCACCTTCTTCCCCACAGATACACCAGAAATACATCTACACGTGGAACAACTCCTACAGAACACCTACTGAATGCTGGCAGAAGACATCAGACCTCCCAAAAGGCAAGGAACTCCCCACGTACCTGGGTAGGGCAAAAGAAAAGAAGAAAAAATCAGAGACAAAAGAATAGGGATGGGACCTGCACCAGTGGGAGGGAGCTGTGAAGGAAGAAAGGTTTCCACACACTAGGAAACCCCTGCACAGGCGGAGACTGTGGGTGGTGGAGGGGGGAGCTTCGGCGCCGTGGAGGAGAGCACAGCAACAGGGGTACAGAGAGCAAAGCGGGGAGATTCCTGCACAGAGGATCAGTGCCGACTGGCACTCATCAGCCCGAGAGGCTTGTCTGCTCAACCGCCAGGGTGGTCGGGGCTGCAAGCTGAGGCTCGGGCTTTGGTCGGAGTGCAGGGAGAGGTCTGGGGTTGGCAGCATGAACACAGCCTGAAGGGGAAGTGCACCATGGCTAGCTGGGAGGGAGTCCGGGAAAAGGTCTGGAGCTGTTGAAGAGGCAAGAGACTTTTTCTTCCCTCTTTGTTTCCTGGTGCATGAGGAGAGGGGATTAAGAGCGCTGCTTAAAGGAGCTCCAGAGATGGGCACAAGCCGTGGCTAAAAGTGCGGACTGCAGAGATGGGCAGGAGACGCTAAGGCTGCTGCTGCCGCCACCAAGAAGCCTGTGTGCGAGCTATCCACACCTCTATCCACTATCCACACCACTATCACTATCCACACCTCCCTTCTGGGAAGCCTGTGCAGCCCGCCACTGTCAGGTTCCCGGGATCTAGGGACAAATTCCCCAGGAGAACGCACGGTGCGCTTCAGGCTGGTTCAACGTCACGCCAGCCTCTGCTGCCACAGGCTCGCCCCGCATTCCATGCCCCCCCCTCCCCCTGGCCTGAGTGAGACAGAGACCCCAAATCAGTGGCTCCTATAACCCTGTCCTGTCTGAGAGAAAAACAGATGCCCTCTGACGACCTACATGCAGAGGCAGGGCCAAGTCCAAAGCTGAGCAACTGGGAGCTGTCAGAACAAAGAAGAGAAAGGGAAAACTCTCCCAGCAACTTCAGAAGCAGGGGATTAAAGCTCCACGAACAACTTGAGGTACCCTGCATCTGTGGAATACATGAATAGACAACAAATCATCCCAAATTGAGGAGGTGGGCTTTGAGAGAAAGATTTATGATTTTTTTCCTTTTTCCTCTTTTTGTGAGTGTGTATGTGAATGCTTCTGTGTGAGATTTTTTCTGTATAGCTTTGCTCCCACCATTTGTCCTAGGGTTCTATCTTTCCGGGTTTTTTAAAAAATTTTTTTCTTAATAATTAATTTTAATAACTTTATTTTATTTTACTTTATCTTCTTTCCTTTTCCTTCTTTCTCTCTTTCTTTCTCCCTTTCTTTCTTTCTTTCTTTCTTTCTTTCTTTCTTTCTTTCTTTCTTTTCTTTCTTTCTTCCCTTTCTTCCCTCCTTTAGACAACGAATCATCCCAAATTGAGGAGGTGGACTTTGAGAGCAAGATTTATGATTTTTTCCTCTCTTTGTGAGTGTGTATGTGTATGCTTCTGTATGAGAATTTGTCTGTATAGCTTTGCTTCCACCATATGCCCTAAGGTTCTATCCATTCGTTTTTTTTCTTAAAAATTATTTTTTAATTTAATAACTTTATTATATTTTACTTTATTTTATTTTACTGTATCTTCTTTCTTTCTTTCTTTCTTCCTTCCTTCCCTCCTTCCTTCCTCCCACTGTCCCTCCCTCCCTTCTTTCTTTCTCTCTTTCTTTCCTTCTATCCTTCTTTTCTTCTTTCCTTCTTTCTTCCTTCCTTCCATCCATTCTTCTTCCTTCCTTCCTTCCTTGCTTCCTTTCTTTCTTTTGTTCTTCCTACTTCTACAAATTCTTTCTCTCTACTTTTTCTACCTTTTATCTTGAGCCATGTGGATGAAAGGTTCTTGGTGCTGCAGCCAGGAGTCAGTGCTGTGCCTCTAAGGTGGGAGAGTCAACTTCAGGACACTGGTCAACAAGAGACCTCCCAACCCCACATAATATCAAATGGCAAAAATCTCCCAGAGATCTCCATCTCAATGCCAGCACCCAGCTTCACTCAACGACCAGCAAGCTACAGTGCTGGACACCTTATGCCAAACAACTAGCAAAATAGGAACAAAACCCCACCAATTAGCAGAAAGGCTGCCTAAAATCATAATAAGTCCACAGACACCCCAAAACACACCACCAGACATGGACCTGCCCACCAGAGAGACAAGATCCAGCCTCATCCACCAGAACACAGGCACTAGTCCCCTCCACCAGGAAGCCAACACAACCCACTGAACCAAACTTAGCCACTGGGGACAGACACCAAAAACAATGGGAACCACAAACCTGCAGCCTGTGAAAATGAGACCCAAACACAGTAAGATAAGCAAAATGAGAAAACAGAAAAACACACCACAGATGAAGGAGCAAGATAAAAACCCACCAACCTAACAAATGCAGAGGAAATAGGCAGTCTACCTGAAAAAGAATTCAGAATAATGATAGTAAAGATGATCCAAAATCTTAGAAATAGAATAGACAAAATGCAAGAAACATTTAACAAGGACCTAGAAGAACTAAAGATGAAACAAACAATGATGAACAACACAATAAATGAAATTAAAAATACTCTAGATGGGATCAATAGCAGAATAACTGAGGCAGGAGAACGGATAAGTGATCTGGAATATAAAATAGTGGAAATAACTACTGCAGAGCAGAATAAAGAAAAAAGAATGAAAAGAACTGAGGACAGTCTCAGAGACCTCTGGGACAATATTAAATGCACCAACATTCGAATTATAAGGGTTCCAGAAGAAGAAGAAAAAAGAAAGGGACTGAGAAAATATTTAAAGAAATTATACTTGAAAACTTCTCTAATATGGGAAAGGAAATAGTTAATCAAGTCCAGGAAGCACAGAGAGTCCCATACAGGATAAATCCAAGGAGAAATTTGCCAAGACACATATTAATCAAACTGTCAAAAATTAAATACAAAGAAGGCATATTAAAAGCAGCAAGGGAAAAACAACAAATAACACACAAGGGAATCCCCATAAGGTTAACAGCTGATCTTTCAGCAGAAACTCTGCAAGCCAGAAGGGTGTGGAAGGACATATTTAACATGATGAAGGAGAAAAACCTGCAACCAAGATTACTCTACCCAGCAAGGATCTCATTCAGATTTGATGGAGAAATTAAAACCTTTACAAACAAGCAAAAGCTGAGAGAGTTCAGCACCACAAAACCAGCTTTACAACAAATGCTAAAGGAACTTCTCTAGGCAAGAAACACAAGAGAAGGAAAAGACCTACAATAATGAACTGAAAACAATTTAGAAAATGGGAATAGGAACATATGTATCGATAATTACCTTAAATGTAAATGGACTAAATGATTCCACCAAAAGACACAGATTGGCTGAATGGATACAAAAACAAGACCCATATATATGCTGTCTACAAGAGACCCACTTCAGACCTAGGGACACATACAGAATGAAAGAGAGAGGATGGAAAAAGATATTCCATGCAAATGGAAACCGAAAGAAAGCTGGAGTAGAAATTATCATATCAGACAAAATAGACTTTAAAATAAAGACTATTAGAAGAGACAAAGAAGGACACTACATAATGATCAAGGGATCATTCCAAGAAGAAGATAAAACAATTGTAAATATTTATGCACACAACATAAGAGTACCTCAATAGATAAGGCAAATACTAATAGCCATAAAAGGGGAAATCAACAGTAACAAACACAATCACAGTAGGGGACATTAACACCCCACTTTCACCAATGGACAGATCATCCAAAATAAAAATAAATAAGGAAACACAAGCTTAAATGATACATTAAACAAGATGGACTTAATTGATATTTATAGAACACTCCATCCAAAAACAACAGAATACACATTTTTCTCTAGTGCTCATGGAACAGTCTCCAGGATAGATCATATCTTGGGTCACAAATCAAGGCTTGGTAAATTTAAGAAAATTGAAATTGTATCAAGTATCTTTTCTGACAACAAGGCTATGAGACTAGATATCAATTACAGGAAAAGATCTGTAAAAAATACAAAGACATGGAGGCTAAACAATACACTACTTAATAACGAAGTGATCACTGAAGAAATCAAAGAGGAAATAAAAAAATACCTAGAAACAAATGAAAATAGAGACACGACAACCCAAAACCTATGGGGTGCAGCAAAAGCAGTTCTAAGAGGGAAGTCTATAGCAATACAAGCCCACCTTAACAAACAGGAAACATCTTGAATAAACAACTTAACTTTGCACCTAAAGCAATTAGAGAAAGAAGAACAAAAAACCCCAAAGTTAGCAGAAGGAAAGAAATCGTAAAAATCAGATCAGAAATAAATGAAAAAGAAATGAAGGATACGATAGTAAAGATCCATAAAATTAAAAGCTGGGTGTTTGAGAAGATAAACAAAATAGATAAACCATTACTCAGAATCAACAAGAAAAAAAGGAAGAAGACTCAAATCAATAGAATTAGAAATGAAAAAGGAGAAGTAATAACTGACACTGCAGAAATAAAAAAGATCATGAGAGATTACTACAAGCAACTCTATGCCAATAAAACGGACAACCTCGAAGAAACAGAAACATTCTTAGAAATGCACAACCTGCCAAGACTGAATCAGGAAAAAATAGAAAATATGAACAGACCAATCACAAACACTGAAATTGAAACTGTGATTAAAAATCTTCCAACAAACAAAAGCCCAGGACCAGATGGCTTCACAGGCGAATTCTATCAAACATTTAGAGAAGAACTAACACCTATCCTTCTCAAACTCTTCCGAAATATAGCAGAGGGAGGAACACTCGCAAATTCCTTCTACAAGGCCACCATCACGTTGATACAAAAACCAGACAAGGATGTCACAAAGGAAGAAAACTACAGGCCAATATCACTGATGAACATAGATGCAAAAATCCTCAACAAAATACTAGCAAACAGGATCCAACAGCACATTAAAAGGATCACACAATAATATCAAGTGGGGTTTATTCCAGGAATGCAAGGATTCTTCAATATAGGCAAATCTATCAATGTGATTAACCATATTAACAAATTGAAGGAGAAAAACCATATGATCATCTCAATAGATGCAGAGAAAGCTTTTGACAAAATTAAACACCCATTTATGATAAAAACCCTGCAGAAAGTAGGTGTAGAGGGAACTTTCCTCAACATAATAAAGACCCTATATGACAAGCCCACAGCCAACATCATCCTCAATGGTGAAAAACTGAGAGCATTTCCACTAAGCTGCCAAAATCATCCTCAATTGTGAAAAACTGAAAGCATTTCCACTAAAGTGAGGAACAAGACAAGGCTGCCCACTCTCACCACTCTTATTCAAAATACTTTTGGAAGTTTTAGCCACAGCAATCAGAGAAGAAAAGGAAATAAAAGGAATCCAAATCGGAAAAGAAGAAGTAAAGCTGTCACTGTTTGCAGATGACATGATACTATACATAGAGAATCCTAAAGATGCTACCAGAAAACTACTAGAGCTAATCAATGAATTTGGTAAACTAGCAGCATACAAAATTAATGCACAGAAATCTCTGGCATTCCTAGACACTAATGATGAAAAATCTGAAAGTGAAATCAAGGAAACCCTTCCTTTTATCATTGCAACAAAAAGAATAAAATATCTAGGAATAAACCTACCTAAGGAGACAAAAGACCTGTATATAGAAAGTTATAAGACACTGATGAAAGAAATTAAAGGTGATACAAATAGATGGAGAGTTATACCATGTTCTTGGATTGGAAGAATCAACATTGTGAAAATGATCCTACTACCCAAAGCAATCTACAGAATCAATGCAATCCCTATCAAACTACCACTGGCATTTTTCACAGAACTAGAAGAAAAAATTTCACAATTTGTATGGAAACACAAAGACCCCGAATAGCCAAAGCAATCTTGAGAACGAAAAACAGAGCTGGAGGAATCAGGCTTCTTGACTTCAGAATATACTACAAAGCTACAGTAATCAAGACAGTATGGTGCTGGCACAAAAACAGAAAGATAGATCAGTGGAACAGGATAGAAAGCCCAGAGATAAACCCATGCACTTATGGTCACTTTATCTTTGATAAGGAGGCAAGAATGTACAGTAGAGAAAGGACAGCCTCTTCAATAATTGGTGCTGGGAAAACGGGACAGGTACATGTAAAAGTATGAGATTAGATCACTCCCTAACACCATACACAAAAATAAGCTCAAAATAGATTAAAGCCCTGAATGTAAGGCCAGACACTATCAAACTCTTAGAGGAAAACATAGGCAAAACACTCTATGACATAAATCACAGCAAGATCCTTTTTGATCCACCTCCTAGTGGAATGGAAATAAAAACTAAAATAACAAATGGGACCTAATGAAACTTCAAAGCTTTTGCACAGTAAAGGAAACCATAAATAAGACCAAAAGACAACCCTCAGAATGGGAGAAAATATTTTCAAATGAAGCAACTGAAAAAGGATTAATTTCCAAAATTTACAAGCAGCTCATGCAGCTCAATTACAAAAATACAAACAACCCAATCCAAAAATGGGCAGAAGATCTAAATAGACATTTCTCCAAAGAAGATATACAGACTGCCAACAAACACATGAAAGAATGCTCAGCATCACTAATCATTAGGGAAATGCAAATGAAAACTACAATGAGGTATCATCTCACACCAGTCAGAATGGCCATCATCAAAATATCTAGAAACAACAAATGCTGGAGAAGGTGTGGAGAAAAGGGAACACTCTTGCACTGCTGGTGGGAATGTGAATTGGTACAGCCACTATGGGGAGCAGTAGGGAGGTTCCTTAAAAAACTACAAATAAAACTACCATATGACCCAGCAATCCCACTACTGGGCATATACCCTGAGAAAACCAAAATTCAAAAAGAGTCATGTACCAAAATGTTCATTGCAGCTCTATTTACAGTAGCCCGGAGATGGAAACAACCTAAGTGCCCATCATTGGATGAATGGATAAAGAAGATGTGGCACATATATACAATGAAATATTACTAAGCCATAAAAAGAAATGAAATTGGGCTATTTGTAATGAGGTGGATAGACCTAGTCTGTCATAGAGAGTGAAGTAAGTCAGATAGAGAAAGAAAAATACTGTATGCTAACAGATGTATATGGAATTTAAGAGAAAAAAAAAATGTCAAGAAGAACCTAGGAGTAAGACAGGAATGAAGACACAGACCTACTAAAGAATGGACTTGAGGATATGGGGAGGGGGAAGGGTAAACTGTGACAAAGTGAGAGAGTGACATGGACATATATACACTACCAGACATCAAATAGATAGCTATTGGGAAGCAGCCACATAGCACAGGGAGATCAGCTCGGTGGTTTGTGACCACGTAGAGGGGTGGGATAGCAAGTGTGGGAGGGAGGGGGAGGCAAGAGGGAAGAGATGGGGACATATGTATAACTGATTAACTTTGTTATAAAGCAGAAACTAACATACCATAAAGCAATTATACCCCAATAAAGATGTTAAAAAAAAAAAAAAAAAAAGCACTCCCAGAGATCTCCATCTCAATGCTAAGACTGAGCTCCACTCAATGACCAGCAAGCTACAGTGCTGGACACCGTATTCCAAACAACTAGCAAGACAGGAAAACAAACCACCCATTAGAAGAGAGTCTGCCTAAAATAATAATAAGATCATAGACACCCCAAAACACACCACTGGATGTGGTCTTGCCCACCAGAAAGACAATACCTAGCCTCATCCACCAGAGCACTGGCTCCAGTCCCCTCCACCAGGAAGCCTACACAACCCACTGAACCAACATTAGCCACTGGGGGCAGACACCAAAAACAACAGGAACTACGAACCTGCAGCCTGTGAAAAGGAGACCCCAAACACAGTAAGTGAAGCAAAATGCACAGACAGAAAAACATACAGCAGATGAAGGAGCAAGGTAAAAACCGAACCAGACCAAACAAATGAAGAGGACATATGCAGTATACCTGAAAAAGAATTCAGAATAATGATAGTAAAGATGGTCCAAAATCTTGGAAATAGAATGGAGAAAATACAAGACACATTTAACAAAGACCTAGAAGAACTAAAGAGCAAACAGTTGATGATGAACTACACAATAAATGAAAGTAAATATTCTCGAAGGAATCAATAGCAGAATAATTGAGGCAGAAGAACGGATAAATGACCTGGAAGGTAAAATAGTGGAAATAACTACTGCAGAGCAGAATAAAGAAAAAAGAATGAAAATAATTGAGTACAGTCTTAAGACCTCTGGGACAACATTAAATGCATCAACATTCAATCAATAAGGGTCCCAAAGAAGAGAAAAAGAAAGGGATTGAGAAAATACTTGAAGAGATTATAGTCGAAAAATTCCCTAATACAGGAAAGGAAATATTCAATCAAGTCCAGGAAACACAGAGTGTCCCATACAGGATAAATCCAAGGAGAAACACGCCAAGACACATACTAATCAAAATATCAAAAATTAAATACAAAGAAAAAATGTTAAAAGCAGCAATTGAAAAGCAGCCAATAACCTAAAAGGGAATCCCCATAAGGTTAACAGCTGAATTACAAGTAGAAACTCTGCAAGCCCAAAGGGAGTGGCAAACATACTTAAAGTGATGAAAGGGAAAAACCTACAATCAAGATTACTCTACCCAGGAAGGATCTCATTCAGATTTGGTGGAGAAATTAAAAATTTTACAGACAAGCCAAAGCTAAGAAAATTCAGCACCACCAAACCAACTTTACAACTAATGCTAAAGGAACTTCTCTAGGCAAGAAACACAAGAGAAGGAAAAGACCTACAATAATGAACTGAAAACAATTTAGAAAATGGGAATAGGAACATATGTATCGATAATTACCTTAAATGTAAATGGATTAAATGCTCTCACCAAAAGACACAGACTCACTGAATGGATACAAAAATAAGACCCGTATATATGCTGTCTAGAAGAGACCCACTTCAGACCTAGGGACACGTACAGAATGAAAGTGAGGGATGGAAAAAGATATTCCATGCAAATGGTAATCAAAAGAAAGCTGGAGTAGCAATTCTCATATCAGACAAAATAGACTTTAAAGTAAAGACTATTACAAGAGACAAAGAAGGACACTACATAATGACCAAGGGATCCAACCAAGAAGATATAACCATTGTAAATATTTATGCACCCAACATAGGAGCACCTCAATATATAAGGCAAATGCTAACAGCCATAAAAGGGAAATCGACAATAACACAATCACAGTAGGGGACTTTAACACCCCACTTTCACCAAAGGGCAGAACATCAAAAATGAAAATAAATAAGGAAACACAGCGTTAAATGATACATTAAACAATATGGACTTAATTGATATTTATAGGACATTCCATCCAAACACTACAGAACACATTTTCTTCCCAAGTGCTCATGGAACATTCTCCAGGATAGGTCATATCTTGGGTCAGAAATCAAGCCTTGGTAAATTTAAGAAAATTGAAATTGTATAAAGTATCTTTTCCAACCACATTGCTATGACACTAGAAGTCAATTACAGGAATAAAACTGTAAAAAATACAAACACATGGAGGCTAAACCATACACTATTTCAAAACCAAGAGATCACTGACGAAATCAAAGAGGAAATCAAAAAATACCTAGAAACAAATGACAATGAAAACATAACGACCCAAAACCTATGGTATGCAGCAAAAGCAGTTCTAAGGTAGAAGTTTATAGCAATACAATCCTACCTCAGGAAACAACAGACATCTCAAATAAACAACCTAACCTTACACCTAAAGCAGTTAGAGAAACAAGAACAAAAAAACCCCAAAGTTAGCAGAAGGAAAGAAATAATAAAGATCAGATCAGAAATAAATGAAAAAGAGTCTACGGCCATACCACCCTGAATGTGCCCAATCTTGTCTGATCTCAGAATCTAAGCAGGTTTGGGCCTGATTAGTACTTGGATGGGAGAAATAAATGAAAAAGAAATGAAGGAAATGATAGCAAAGATCAATAAAACTAAAAGCTGGTTCTTTGAGAAGATAAACAAAATAGATAAACCATTAGCCAGACTCATCAAGAACAAAAGGGAGAAGACTCAAATCAGAATTAGTAATGAAAAAGGAGAAGTAATAACTGACACTACAGAAATACAAAGGATCATGAGCGATTACTACAAGCTAATTACTTGGATTACTATATTCCAGTATAACAGACAACCAGGAAGAAATTCTTAGAAAAGCACAACCTTCCAAGACTGAACCAGGAAGAAATAGAAAATATAAACAGACCAATCACAAGCACTGAAATTGAGACTGTGATTAAAAGTCTTCCAACAAACAATAGTCCATGACCAGACGGCTTCACAGGTGAATTCTATCAAACATTCAGAGAAGAGCTAACACCTATCCTTCTCAAACTCTTCCAAAATATAGCAGAGGGGGGAACACTCCCAAACTCAATCTATGAGGCCATCATTACACTGATACCAAAACCAGACAAAGATGTCACAAAGAAAGAAAACTACAGGCCAATATCACTGATGAACATAGATGCAAAAATCCTCAACAAAATACTAGCAAACAGAATCCAACAGCACATTAAAAGGATCATACACCATGATCAAGTGGGGTTTATTCCAGGAATGCAAGGATTCTTCAATATACGCAAATCTATCAATGTGATTAACCATATTAACAAATTGAAGGAGAAAAACCATATGATCATCTCAATAGATGCAGAGAAAGCTTTTGACAAAATTCAACACCCATTTATGATAAAAACCCTGCAGAAAGTAGGTATAGTGAGAACTTACCTCAACATATAAATATGACATATATGGCAAACCACAACCAAACTCAACCTCAATGGTGAAAAACTGAAACCATTTTCACTGAGATCAGGAAGAAGACAACGTTGCCCATTCTCACCACTATCATTCAACACAGTTTTGGAAATTTTAGCCAGAACAATCAGAGAAGAAAAAGAAATAAATGGAATCCAATCAGAAAAGAAGTAAAGCTGTCACTCTTTGCAGATGACCTGATACAATACATAGGGAATCCTAGAGATGCCAACAGAAAACTACTACAGCTAATCAATGAATTTTGTAGAGTAGCAAGATACAAAATTAATGCACCGAAATCTCTTACATTCCTATACACTCATGATGAAAAATCTGAAATAGAAATTAAGGAAACCCTCACATTTATCATTGCAAAAAGAACATTAAAATACCTAGGAATAAATCTACCTAAGTAGACTAAAGAACTGTATGCAGCAAACTATGACTCTGATTAATGAAATTAAAGATGATAAAAACAGATGGAGAGTTATACCATGTTCTTGGATTGGAAGAATCAATATTGAGAAAATGATTATACTACCCAAGGCAATCTACAGATTCATTGCAAGCCCTATCAAACTACCAATGGCATTTTTCAGAGAACAAGAACAAAAAATTCACAGTTTGATATTATGAAACACAAAAGACCCCAAATAGTCTAGGCAATCTTGAGAATGAAAAACGGAGCTGGAGGAATCAGGCTCCTTGAATTCAGACTATACTACAAAGCTACAGTAAGCAAGACAGTATGGTACTATCACGAAAACAGAAATATATATAAATGGAACAGGATAGAAAGCCCAGAGATAAACCCATGCACATGTGGTCACATTATTTTTGATAAAGGAGGCAAGAATATACAATGGAGAAAAGACAGCTTCTTCAATAAGTGGTGCTGGGAAACTGGATAGCTACATGTAAAAGAATGAAATTAGAACACTCCCTAACACCATACACAAAAATAAACTCAAAATGGATTAAAGACCTGAATGTAAGGCCAGACAGTACAAAACTCTTAGAGTAAAACATAGGCAGAACACTCTATGACATAAATCACAGCAAGATCCTTTTTGACTCACCTCCTAGAGAAATGGAAATAAAAACAAATGGGACCTAATGAAGCTTAAAAGCTTTTGCACAGAAAAGGAAACCATAAACAAGACAAAAAGACAACCCTCAGAATGGGAGAAAATATTTGCAAATGAATCAACTGACACAGGATTAACTCCAAATTTAAAAGCAGCCATGCAACTCAATATCAGAAAAACAAACAACCCAATCCAAAAATGGGCAGAAGACCTAAATAGACATTTCTCCAAAGAAGATATACAGATTGCCAACAAACACAGGAAAGAATGCTCAACATCACTAATCATTAGAGAAATGAAATCAAAACTACAATGAGGTATCATCTCACACTAGTCAGGATGCCATCATCAAAAAATCTACAAACAATAAATGCTAGAGAGACTGTGGAGAAAAGGGAACTGTCTTGCACTGTTGGTAGGAATGTAAATTGATACACTCTATGGGGAACAGTATGGAAGTTCCTTAGAAAACTACAAATAGAACTACCATATGACCCAGCAATCGCACTACTGGGCATATACCCTGAGAAAACTATAATTCAAAAAGGGTCATTTACCTCAGTGTTCATTGCAGCTCTATCTACAATAACCAGGAAATAGAAGCAACCTAAGTGTCCATCAACAGATGAATGGATAAAGATGTGGCACATATATACAATGGAATATTACTCAGCCATAAAAAGAAACAAAATTAAGTTATTTGTAGTGCTCTGGATGGACCTAGAGTTTGTCATACAGAGTGAAGTAAGTCAGAAAGAGAAAAACAAATACTGTATACTAACATATATATGGAATCTAAAAAAAAAAAAAAAAAAATGGTTCTGATGAACCTATGGTCAGGACAGGAATGAAGATGCAGATGTAGCGAAGTAGAGAATGGACCTTCGGACACAGGGAAGGGTAAGGGTAAGCTGGGACAAAGTGAGAGAGTGGCATGGACTTATAGATAGTACCAAATGTAAAATAGATAGCTAGTGGGAAGCAGCCATCTAGCACAGGGAGATCTAGAGGGGTGAGATAGGGAGGGTGGGAAGGAGATGCAAGAGGGAGGAGATATGGAGATATATGTATATGAATAGCTGATTCACTTTGTTGTAAAGCAGAACCTAACACAGCATTGTCAAGCAATTATACTCCAATAAAGATGTTAAATAAGAAAAAGACTTGGGGTTTTTTTTGTACATAATTTTCACTTCCTTGGTTAAATTTATTCATACGTATGTTATTGTTTTTGATGCTTGTGAGTGGAATAGTTTTCTTCATTTCTTTTTCAGATGTTTCATTGTTAGTGTACAGAAATGTAACTGATTTCTCTATGTTGATTTTATATCCTTCAAGTTTACTGAATTCATTGATTAGTTCCAACAGTTTTTTGTTTGGTCTTTGAGATTTTTTATATGTAAAATCATATCATCTGTGAATAACAACAATTTTACTTCTTCCTTTACATTTACATGTCTTTTCTCTCTTTGTCTTGTCTGATTTTTCTAGCTAGGACTTCTGGAACTTTATTAAATTAACAGTGGGGAGAGGGAATCCTTTTCTTGTTCCTGATCTTAGGCCAAAAGCTTTTAACTTCCCAACATTGAGTTAGCTATGGGTTTATCATAGCTTATTATGTTGAAGTGTGTTCCTTTATACCCAATCTGATGAGGTATAAACTCTTGTTTTACTGTTTCATTTTTTTGTTGTTGTTTCACTTGCTACAGAATAGAAAATTGAACATTAACTATGTCTACTGAGGTGGGTAATGTGGACATTCTAGTCATCAACAGACAGTCAACAGAAGAGTGTTCAAGTCAGTGACCCCTCTGGACATTTCTCAAAATAGCAATTAACATTTCCAAGAATCCGCAAGCTTGTCCCCAGCTCTAGGTGATTTTACTTCTCTGCTACACCCCACACAGTCAAGCCTTTACATACATTCCCTTATCTCTATTCCTGCTATACAATTCCAGTCTCAAACCTCATGTTTTCTCCATCAACTCTGCAACAAATCCTAATTAGCCTTTTTGTTTTCCATTACACCAAAACCAATCCACGAGCATAGCATAGGCAGATTATCCATGTTCATAACATTTCTCTGCTCAGGAACTTTCAGTGACTGTCCATTGCCTGATAAATAAAATCTCTATTTCTGAGCATGGCCTACAAAATCATTTACTATTCTTTCCCCATTTACAAGTATAATGTGCTTATTCTAGTCAAGCTGGATAACTTGAGGAAGTACAGGTAGCATCCAAGAGCAAGAGATATTGACATTAGGGAGATCAGCTTTCTTACCTTGCTGTGTTTGCTTTTGAACCTTTGGTTTTATTATGTTTATAAATGATGGGGAAAATAATAGCCACCAAGAACCATATGAGACTGAAGTCCAGTGTAGATGTTTACTTACCCCTGGTGCCTGGACATATGGTAAATATTTGGACCCCACTGCTTGGGCACAAGGGAGATGTTCAGTAAATTAGAGTAGTTATCATCACCATCACCATCATCATTATCTATAAATGTTTCTCTGCATATGTTTCCTCTCTCAACCTAAAATGTCACTTCCTTATCCCCAAAAGATACTCAACCTACTAAAACACTGCCACTTCAAGGAAGTAAATTCCCTGTCTTTGTGTATCATCCTTCCCTGTACTTTTTACAAGTGTTCATCAAATGTTGCCTTTTATTTCATTCCTCAGATCAGCAGGCTCTGAGACACACACTTAAGAATTCAAAGCTAGTAAGCTTCAGCCCTTTACACATTTGAAAAGCCAGAGCTCTCACTGAACTTGGACAAGAAACTAGAGAGTGTTCCTCTTCCTCAAGTCCCAGATCCAGACACCTGCAGTCTTGTTGAACATCCCTCTAGATTTTCCATTTCACTCTCCTTCTCTTCATCCCTGAGACCACCTTCTCAGTTTAGGCACTGCTACAATAAAACTAGAAGGTGTGGTTAAAGCCAAAGAATAACAAGAATTCTTGGAACATATGGTCCTCCCAAGTTCAATTAATAGATTGTATAAAAATACAGACAAGTAAAAACTGGTTTGGGGACCTGAAAGATAATAAATAAATTTCCCATTGCAAGGAGTAAAATGAAAAGAAATAAAAATATTAGTAAGAATATAAAATAGAAACTCTACCCATCTTCTCCCATAACTATGTAGTAAAAGTTCCAGAACAAAAGATAAACAATGAAGAAATAATAGAATAAAATAGCTCAGAGCAGAAGACATACATCAGTCTTTAGGTTTAAATGAGTCACCATCATCCCCACTCCAGGGAGAATCAGATGAAATTTTTAAAAAACACACAACTCTAGACACATTCTCGTGATGTTTCTGACCTTCAAAAAGTAAGAGAAATGGAGAGGACCTGGGAAGTAGTGAAAATGCTCCAGATCCCTAAGGTTTCATCAGGAAACAGAGATGCATATATTTGCATTATTTAAAATGTGGAAGAATTTACCAAGTAAAGTACACAAACTATTAATCGTTGTTATTTCTGGGGAGTGAGTTGGGAGAGAGGGGTGAAAAAAGTTTTAATTTCCAAATGATTCCCTTCTATACCATATGAACTTTCCCTACTATGGGCATATAATAATTTTATGATGAAATGAAATTTCTGTTTTTTTAATTTTAATTTAGTATTACATCAAGAGCATTTAAAAGTAATTTTCTTTAACCACATTATTTTACAGTATAATAAACTATAAATATGTCATACATTATGCAATACCTCTAGGATATTTTTAAATTTTTGTAGCCATAAATAAATCTGTGAGGAAGTATATTCCCCTAGTATATTTATTTTTCTATGTATCTCTGATTAGGAATGAATTCTGAGGGGTAAAGTTATATCTTAAAGAGTTTGGGTATATATTACCAGTTGTCCTCCAAAATGATTATAAGAATTTAAAGCCCAACCAAAAGAAGATAAAAAAACCTTTTTTTTTGCCATATCCTCAACAACACCAGATGTTAGTTATAAATATATTTTTGATATGAGGGGGTTCATCAATCATAATTACTGAATTACTCTCATATACAAGGTGCTAAGCTAGGATCTTCTTCTATGGGAAACAAATAAGATAACTTCTACTCCTTGACCAATGATTTCCTTGGGAACATGGGTAAAATGCCTAGAAAGAATAACAAATAATTTAAGGCAGCATCTGATGAACAGCAAAAGCAAAAGATGCAAGTTTATTAATGTGGTTGACAAGGGCTTTCTAATCATGTAATAAAGATTGGAAAGCACAAAAGGAAACAGCTGATATATTTGTCTACCTCAAGTTAAAACCAAACAAGTCAAAAACTTCTCTACAGCAAAACTGAGATACAAGCCACAGAATTAGAGGCATATATAATAAATGCCTATAAAGACAGGGAGGAGTCCAAGAGGAAGATGGGTAAAGAGGTGATTTGTGAATGAAGAAATACAAATAGCTAGTAAATGTGCAGTAGTGATCAACCTAACTGATATACAGACAATGGAATATTATTTTTGTTAATAATATAGAAAAGATTTAAAACATTATTAAAACTCAGTGTTTAATTTGTATGTGTGAAAACATGTGCTTTTTCTTGAGGTATATGTCACATACACATAAATAGGACAATCTTTCCAGAGGGCAGTTTGACCACATGTATCCAATATCATGTGCATATATGTCTTGACCCTGCTACCCTACCATAATATTTCAAATTAAGACATAATCATACAAGCTGGATAGGATTGCACAACATATTCAGTACAGCATTATTCATAAGAGAAAATGGATGCTCTTCCATAGAACATTTAGTCAAACATGTGCATGCACAAAATGTAGATCCTACAATGATGTGCAACCATTTTTATTTACATGGAAAGCCATCCATTTAATATTGTTGGGTGAAAAGGAAAACTACAAAACAAAATGCATAGTATGATCTGACTTATATAAAAAACATACACACATGCATATATATGCTTAGAGAAATGTTTGAAAGGATATTCACCAAAGTGCTAATAAAGGTTACCATTTTTATCATTTTCATTTGTACAATAAATAATATTTTGCCAAAAGAATAAAGTTATTTTCAAAAGAAAAAAAAAACATACTCTTGGTACTGATCCTGACAGGAGCCAGGTTTCCTGGAGGACCTGGGGCTTCACCCTGGCCTTGGGAAACTGTAATATTATGACTCTTCATTTTTAATGGCTAAAGCAAACACTCAAGGAGATTTTGGTCATAGAGTAACATTATCACTACCATCATCATCACTATATATTCAGGCCTCCAAATTGAATGACAGATTCAAGAAAAACCATAGTGAAGAAATGTTCTCTTACTCATAGAGAGATAAGAAGAGCCTGAGGGGACTGTGAAAGACCAAGCTGGAAGCAATGAGTGGCAGAAGGAGTTTGGCTCTTTCCTGAAACAAATGTTTCTTATTGGATCCCAAGAGAGTGATAGGTTCTAGGAAAGCCAGTAACAGCCATCTCACTGGGTCATGAATGTCTGCTATTTGCATTGTGGTGGTCATCCAGGAAGCTCTCTTCCAAACTGTGCCTTGTTTTCCTGAGTCTCACCAGATCCCTTTCACTTCCTGAGCCTAACCTAAGGTAAACATCTCTATAAAAACTTTCAAATCCACTCCAGGCAGCAGTGACCTCACTGTCCTGTGAGCTTCAAGCATCACTATCTGAGTCATTCTCTTAGCAACTAATCACTGAGTCTGTCCTACCTTTCCCATGTTGCCTCATGTGGTTATTTCAATGACTTCAGCATACATGTTCAACCCCCACTGAGCTAGACTCTGAGGTTCCTGAAGGGTCACCATATAATTAACCTATGTCCTTGAATGAGAGCTTTGAGTGAAAGGGAAATAAAAACAATTATAATTATGTATTTTAATAATTATTTATTGGCACCAAATGGCTTCACCACATTGGTGGATCTATAAAATAGTTTTATTCAAAACCTATTTTGAAAAGGGAAATTCTATCTGAAAAATAAAAATAACATCAAGCTAGCTACATTTTAATATGTATTATTTTGATTATCTAAACATTAAAAAGTAACAAGCAGAATAATTATACTTGTTAAGTATTTGATATTTTAATCTGCTTTTTAGCTGTCTCTAGTACCATGTCATTGGTGCTCTTTAGAATAATGTATGCTATATACATGGTTTTATTATTTTTAACTTTTTCATAAAGTTGCCTATGATCTTCTACAGAGCTGAGCTTCATGCTAATAATTTTAATTGTTGGCACATTCTATTATTGTTACTATAGAGAACATGCAATTTTTATTAAGAAAATGCTTTTCTTACAGATGCAGATTTACCTGGTAAGTTAAGAGTATATTCTATTAAATGAAGAAAATTTAATTTCTAACCTGAAAATATGTAAATGGTTAGGCTAAGATATTTTTATAGACGCTTTCATTTTGCTTCCATTCTCAGTTTTAAAGCAACTATTTTTCTTAGATGAAACTCATCAAATAAATTGTCTCCATTTATGATCCTTTTAAATATAATTTCACCAAATTTAGGTACTACAAATGGTAGACCTTTTCACTTTTTTTCCATTCCAGTACAGAATAAAAATGTATCCAATTTAATATAAGAACATTACTGAAAATTCTTTCTCAAAATCAAGATATCCCAAAGAACATAGATTTCAAAATTAAATCATGTACAATTTAAACTCCCCTTATTTGTTTTGTTCAGTTTCAGTCTTGATTTTGAGTGTTTTTCTGTTTGCCAGTTTTTTTTATTGTTATCAGTAAAGCTTTTGGTGTTCCATTTGTTGAATATTCTGATTAATGTTTTTCAATATATTGAATGAAATGCAAACAAAGCTTTTCCTGAAATTTTACAACCTTTGTCAGTCATATATGTTTATTTATAAATACATTTCAATGAATCTAAAATATTTAAAAAATCAAGTAATGGGGGCAGCAAAGAGAGAAAGTATATACTGCCATTTCATTTTTTTTAAAATTCAACATCAATTTTGTCTCATATACAAAATTGTAGTTTAGTTACTTTCTGAACACATGAAAATATTTGTCAATTCTTGGTAACTAAACTTATTTAATGATTATTTCACAGTGTGTAAATTGTTGAATAATTATGTAATACCCTTGAAACTAATATAACATTATATGTCAATTACATCTCAATTTTAAAAATAATTGTCAATTATAACAACAGCTACTTCTATTTTTGGCATATTACAGCAGTCTGTTTTGATGAATTAGGAACTATACACGTACCATAACCAATTTGATAAAAATATTTCTGCACCATAGATTTATTAAATTAGTAAAACATCACTTTCACCACAACACTACACCAAATTTAAACTGGTTTTGTTACCCCAAAATCAACAAAACCTTTATCTATGTTGAACTTTTTGACTGAATTGACTGTAACATGCATAATAATTTCAGGTATTTCATCTCTGATAGAATATGTTTCAGTAGCTTTACTTTGATTCAATAAATTGGATGAAAATAAACCAATATTGAAATTAACTAAATTCTACTTAAAACATCTGATGACAGTGATATAAAACTGGAGTCTTCATCCCTTGCTGTTTCCTGCATTTTCTAACAGAGCTGACACATTAGCAGTTCTCTCTTGACTTCTTGTACATGCACAAAAGTCTTGGTTACACAACTTGCAATAAAAAAATGAGCAAATTCAGTGGAGAGAAGTTACGTGATTCAAGTGGAAGTCATGTGCCACAAAACAATCTGTAAACCTATCTTCTGTAGTTGCATTTATTAAATGGTCATTTTTTGGCACAGTTTTAACATCACTACAAACTGTTGAGGTTGAATGTTGGTGCTTTGTCAGCATATTTGTGTCTTCTGGTTTTCATGTGATCAGTGATATCCTCAGGGCCTGCATGGCAGATGACAAATGTTGGCATTTTCTCAAATTCGTCATTCATCAGCAGATTTCCAAAAGAAATTTAGACCTTGAGCCTGATTTTTTTATTCAATATACGCTTCCTGTTTTTGAAGTCATTGGTACTGAACAGGTTTATTGCCCCCAAATGAGATAATATCAATAATAGAATAAAGGAATAGTTGTGAATTTACACCATGTTATAAATGATAAAACCATAATTGCAAAAGGGTTCATACAACTCTCTATATACACTTTATGGCAGTATTGCTTAACCTCTTTCTCACTCAGATTTCATATGTAACTAATCTATAATTTCCTAAGTTTCCCATAGAGCACACCAACCAGGATTCTTAGGCCATCATACATATTCAAGGGCTGGCAGGACCAGTGGCATTGGATGCTTCTCCTGTTATGAAACCAAACTTGGTTTTGATCACCCAGCACACAGTAAAGCCAAACTACTGACACCAGGTTATGGCAAAGGAAAAGTACAGTGTTTATTGCAGGGCAAAGCAAGGAGAACAGGTAGCTCATGCTCAAAAGACTCCTGGATGGCTTTCAGGGAAGAATTTTTTTTTTTTTTTTTTTTTTTTTTTTTTTT
>NW_006777797.1:65995-100052 GCF_000442215.2 Lipotes vexillifer
ACCATACTCTCTCTTCCCCACTACGTTCCAGGCACATGGGCCTGTACTGTTTCCTGGACCACACCAAGGTCATTCCTACCCTAGAGTTTTTTTGTTTTTTTTTTTTGCGGTCCGCCGGCCTCTCACTGTTGTGGCCTCTCCCATTGCGGAGCACAGGCTCTGGACCGTGCAGGCTCAGCGGCCATGGCTCATGGGCGCAGCTGCTCCGCGGCATGTGGGACCCTGCCATACCAGGGCACGAACTCGTGTCCCCTGCATCGGCAGGCGGACTCTCAACCACTGCGCCACCAGAGAAGACCTCAGTGAAGAATTTTTAAAGACAGTGTGAGGGAGAGGGTCACAGGGTACCCGATCAGCTCATGCACAATTCTCTGATTGTTTGATGGTGAGGGAACAGGTTGATATTTTGATAATCTCAATCATCAACCTTCTGGTTCTATCCGATCTGAGGTCTGCATGCTGGTGGTCAGCAGATAGTTAAAGTCTTCCACCTGATGGGGGTTTTAATATCTGCAAATACTAAACAATTCAAGGATGTGGCTCAGGATATTATCTCTAAGCCCTTAAGGAAGAACTAAAGGTCTTTGACTTTGTTTTATGGCTAAACTATTATTATTTTGTCTTGCTTGACTATTTTCCTTTTCTTCTGCATTTTCTCACTTTACTGATTAAATTTGTTCTTTGGAACTTGGGTAAGCTAAAGCTTTTCTACAAACAAGATGCAGGGGACACAGGGCATGGGCAGGGTGGGAGATGTGTCCCTGGGAAGGCCCTGCAGGATCCTGTTCAGTTTCACTCCCTCCAGAACTTGAGGTTTCAAGGCACTAGATGTCCCAGCTGCCCATGCCCAGTGCACTTATTAACAGGGAGCTTCTTGTATACTGTCCCTGAAAAGGAGGTGGTAGTTATGTTTTGTCAGGAGAGAGCTAGCACTGGTTGTTTTTAAGATTTGACTAAGCCTTAGAATAAGAACTATTGATACATTTACCATACATGCATCTTACACAGCCCTGGACAAGATTGCAGTGCCATGATTAATAATAATATTTTAAAAATGAGAAAATAATACTTCAAAAATACTCATCAGGGACAAGTGCTTTGGATAATAGGACAAGAGTAAACTAGTTCTGAGCTAGGTAAACCAAGTATCCCAGGCAAACCAAGATGTATGGTCATCCTCTCCATCCTCTTCTCAGAGCTTTTCACATCACAGGTAGTCAAATCTTGCCCTTACTTCTATGTAGCTGAAATTAAGAGTTCTTCTCCCTTTAAACCAAGTACTGCCTCATGTGTGGTATTTCTACCACAAGAACTCTTTTCTTACACCTTTTGCATGCCATAACATAGACGTCAGTAGAACCCTTTCCTTTTTTTTAAGACAAAATAAGTTTCACACAGGCATACAGCTGGTATTAGAAGAATGTTTAAGTTCTATGTCTTCCAATGACAACAAAGCTGCCTTTCATTTATTTTAACTGATGCAAAGGTATTAACAAATCAGACAATAATAAGATAGATGACATTACAAAAACTTAGCTTTTTGAAAAGACCAAAATGACTAAGAATTTTTCTGGAATTTTTAAAATGCAATTTTCATTCCTACAGCTGTATATAGTGGAGGTGAGCTTGAATCCTCTGCCTTTTTATGACTCTACATAGCATAGCGCATTGAGCATAAATTGGACTGAGAGTTGACTGTGGAAGGTGTTTCTGTATCCCTTACACCATGAGTCTGGGTTGTAGCATCCACTCCCAGTCTGAGGCACAGAGAAGTGGAAAGAGGAAGTAGGGACATGCCATGGCCACACAAGGACAGCTTTTATCTCAAACTAGTTCTGGCCAATTAAGACGTTTTTCTCTTGAGATGAGAAGCAACTCTATTTTTTGTTTTATGATTTTTTGTTTTTTTTGGTTTTTTTTTTGGCTTTTATTTGGGAGATTGAAAGGTCATGGGAAGGTAGTAAATGAAGGGAAGAAAACATTCTAGTAAAGTATGAGCCTCAGTTCTGGAGTTGAACAGCACTGAATTTAAGTCCCAGAAAAGTTAGGGGACCTCTCTATACCTCAGTTTCTGTGCCTGGAACTGGTGAAAAACACCTTCTTTATGGAGTAGATATGCCTAATACATGGAACTAGTCATTATACGTCATTTATCATTTTTATTTTTTCATTTAATTCTTACAGCAACCTATGCAAAAAAGATATTGCTATATTTATGCTCCAAATGTTTAACTCTGTACATGAGATACTGGGAGTGTGTCCAGTCTTGGGTTCCCCTGAAACAAAAGACTGAGATGAATGACCCGTTATATGTAGATAGCATATCTGGGGATATAACCTCCAGGATGATGATCTAGGGCAGGGTATGAGGCAGAAAGAAAGAAAGAAAGAAAAACAAGGAAGCACGTGGAGGTGTCTACCATGGAAGGCTTACAGGACCTTCTGAGGAGGCTTAAGAAGGTCTCAAAACACCAGCCTGGGAAGAAAGGATAAGGCACCTTTCCAAGGCTCTCAGTCCCCAGTGGTCTACACTAATTGGGATCAGGAAGAGGTGAGTAGCCCAGCCGGAGGCAGGCCAGGTACTCTCAGGTTGCAGGTGCGGTGGACTGTCCAGGACTCTGTGGACGTGGACACTCCTGGCTGCAGTAAGAGCTGGGGGATATCAGGGGTCTGACCCAGGTAATGAAGTGAAGCTCTGGTCTGTCTGCCTTTAGAGCTTGCACTTTTTCTAACATATCACATGACATTTTTATACACGCATAGTGAAGTCTGCCTGTGGGATGGTCCAACTCCTTAGACACGGATCCTGCAAAGAGGTCAAAATGTGATGTTGCTCTTTTAGCAACTCCTTAAACTGCTTCTACCTGGTTGAACAATGCAAATCAAGAGGGATACTGTTTAATTATCTCTCTCTTCCATGCAAAGAAAACCTGGATGGTTCTCAAACTTGGATCAATATTAGAATCACTGGGAAATTTAAAGACGTCCAGAAGCCTGGTTTCCAGCCCCAGAGATGTGGATTTAATTGATTTGTGATGTGTTCTGGACAGCAGGAGATTTGAGAGACGCCAGGGGATTCTAAAGCAGAGGTAAATTTGCGAATCACTTCTTTAGAAAATAGCAACAAGAGCGAAGTCCTAAGTTGTTCAATCTTTGACTCTGAGGATCCCATCCTTATATTGGATATAAGGATTTTAATTATTATTATTCACTGGATAATTGCCCCAACATTCTCTTCACTCTGCTCACAAGAACACACTTGTAAACAGTGCCATTATCCCTCACTCACTGCCCCTGACTCATTTCACTGACCAGCACTCCCAGCTGAGCCTATTTCCCTTAGACCCAATCCTTTCTTTAATTGGAGGCCAGAAGTTAGAGTTTTGGTTATATATTCAAAGAGCAAATGAAAGATCAGGCCCCCAGGAAGGTGAGGCTAAAAAGAAAATAATTTTACATAAATGAAAAATTGCTGAGAATATTAAATAGTGTGAAAATAATTTTCCCAGATATAACTTCATATATTTCTATGGTAGAATATTTAGAAAATATAGAAAAGAAGAAAATTACAGTCACTCAGAGATAATTATTGTTAAACTGGCATTTTTTTCTATAGCCTTTATTTACTTATATACATATATTCATTATAACTTGCCCTTTGTGTTCTTTTTCTTTAAAAGTATCTTTTTTTTTTTAACTATCTGTAATGATTATCATATGATTACTCTGATTCTTGAAACCCTCACTGCAGATTATCATACCTGCCACTCAGTTTGGGAAGTGGGAAAAGAGGGGAGGGATGCTGGCCTTCCCAGAAGTCCCAAGCTGGGCAGGGTCATTGGCTATCAGGAGCCTTTATTTCTCCTTGCCTTGTTCTTCCTTCTTCTCCTATCGGGAGAATCAATCTGCCAGAGGCCAGGTTAGGCAGGGAATACCTTTGCCGGCAGAGTCCCAGGCTAGTCTGCTCCTTGAAGGTGCTGTGGCCTCCCTCCCTCTTTTGCTCTTGAACTTTGCCTGGCCCAGTGCTCTGGGCAAAAGGGACTGTCAATAACCAAGAATTGACTCAGAACTCTGTCTTTAAAAATTCATAAATACCTCCCAGTATTCTAATGAATATACAAAGAATACGGTGCCCTTAGCTACATTATTGTATAATCCAATCAATGAGAAGATGAAAACAAAGACCAGAGCAGCACCCCCCTCCTCTGTATCCTTCCTACTTGTTTACCAAGAGTGAGAAAAGCGTGTAAGGGCAGTGTGGTCCGAAGCAGAAGGAATCCAGGTCATCTCTTATGTTAATTTCATTTCAGTTGCTCTATCTCTTTTCTTTTGCTAATCATCTGAGTGCTAATCATCTGAGTGAATTTCCCAGGAAATCATTTTTTTTCTCAAAGAGCTAGCTTTTGCACTAATACATTGTATTTCTTCCTATTTTTAATTCATTGCTTTTTGCTTTAATATTCATTGTGCTTTGTTCTTTATATTCTTAGGGCATATTTTAATATTTATTAAAAGAATAGTTCAATGTATTTCCTTTCAGCATATAAGATTGTAAATTTACAATTTAACATTGTCATATTTGATAAGTTTGACTATTGTTCTCATATTGTGGGCTCATGAAAAATCTGTGTTGAGGGTTTCACTCTTGCATTCTTTGAGCAATTCAAAATGACACTTTTTTAGGAATTTAGGTAACTTCTGTTTAACATCATTTCCAGTTTACTAATTTGTAATGAAAGGATGTACTTTGCCTATTTAGAGCATTTTGGCTCATTGTAAAAAATATTTTATATATCATTTAGTCTAACTTCCCAGTCAATGTGTGAGATTCTGATATAGTTGTCAATGAGCTTTTATCACCAATAACTTGCAGCTTTGTGCCCTTCCCCCTCCTGTTACCTTATCTCTTTATAGAAGCACTCATCATCTTGAAATCTGTGTTTATTTTCCCTTGTCTGGTTAGAATGCATTTATCACATATGTATTATGCTCTAAAACTATATCGATTAATTGTACTTATATTTAAGATTTACTATGCAAATATCAGATTGTATGAAGTCTTCTCTGTGTTGCTATTTTTGTTTGATATTGTGTTTCCAGAATTATATTACATTTCCAGAATTAATCCATGTTGTTGTTTGTAGCTATAGCTTATTTATTATTACCACTGAAGATATTCTATCATGTTTACTATACCACAATTTATTTATCCACTCTCCTGTTGATGGATATTTGGGTTGTTTCCAGCTTTTTGCTCTTATGAGCAGTGCTGATATGAAGATTCACAGGCATATGTCCTGGGGCACATGTGCTGGGTCTTAGGGTACATGAACGTTTAACTTCACAAGATCATTCTACGTTGTTTTCAAAGTAGTTGTACTAATTAATACTCCTACCAGCAATATATAAGTGTTTTATTTAGACTCCTTTGATTTTTGCCAGTGTAGTGGTATAAAATGATCTCTCTTTGTGGTCTTAACATTTACATTATTACTAATAAAGCTAAGATGAATGTTTCACATATTGAATGGCAATATCTACTTCTTCTCTAAAATTCCTATTCATGATTTTGTCTATTTACTAATTAGATATATTTATCTTTTTATTTGTAGGAGCTCTTTATATATTCTAAATTCTAATCTTTGCCTGTTATATGGGTTGAAAATATCTTCTTCTAGTTTCTGGCTTATCTCTTTAATTTTTTAATTGTGCTTTAATGGATACAGGTTTTTAATTTTCAAGATCATGTGTCTGGGGACTCACCAGTGATACTTCATAATAGAGGACTCCTCATTTCTCTAAATCAGCGGTCCCCAACCTTTTTGGCACCAGGGACCTGTTTCATGGAAGACAGTTTTTCCACGGGGTGGTGGGGGGATGATTCAGGCAGTAATGTGAGCGATAGGGGCTATGGTTCTGGCGGTAATGCAAGCAATGGGGAGCGATGGGGAGCGGCAGATGAAGCTTCGCTCACTCACCCGCCGCTCACCTCCTGCTGTGCAGCCTGGTTCCTAACAGGCCATGGACCAGTACAAGGGGTTGGGGACCCTTGCTCTAAATGACTTCTGTTCCATCAATGTGCACCTTAAACTTAAACCTGGGGTAGGCAGGTGTAGGGCAGTCCTCCCTCAGCAGCTGTCCAAATACCTGTATGACATCCTTTGTCATAAACTAGTATCACTCAGTGTTTCCTCCATATGACTGTGAAATCCTTGAGAATGAAACTTTGTAATTTCCTCATCTGTATATTGGAATAAAAATAGTTCCTCTCTCTCAAGTTTTCCCTGAAGATCAATTTGGCAATAAACATATTATGTTGGTTTGTTTTATTAAGTTGTATTAAAATGTTATATCACTCTTAGACTATAATATTCTAACACTTTCAGATTGGTCCAACCAGGACACAGGTACATGGAGACTATGGAATCTATACTTTGCCCGTTAGGTACATCATAGTTCAAACCACATAAGAGTGTCTTCATGACATCCTGGTAGGCATAGCCTGTATTGTTTCAACTTAAATAAACCAATCCCTTCTCCCCCCTCAAATGGAACACTGTTATGATTTGCCCTCCTTCCATAAAAAGTGGAGGAGAGAAATAAATCTGATGGAAAACTTGAGTCCCAGGATACCAGTAAAGCCAGGGTGTTTGCAAGGCAGGCATTTCTTTGTGCATTCCCCACCCCAGCACCAGCAAGAGCTTTACCCTGAGTCACACTCTCACCTTATTTTCCTTGTGACCTGGGGTCAGGTAGGAACAGGGCAGAAGAGAGCCACACTAACAGGCCTCTGTGGTAATGGAAATCTCAAACATCACTCCTGTACCAGACTCTAAACAAACTGGTGGGTGATTGTTGCCACTGACCAAAGGAACAGAGATAACAAGGGGTGAGGGGAGGCAGGATATATCAAGCAAGCACTCCCGGCAGAGGTGACTTTGTCAAAAAGCCTTTGCATGAACAGGCATCATTGTGGCATGACACTCCCACCTGGAAATATCTATTCAGAAACCTTTTCTTGATCTCTCACTGTTCCTTTCCCTTTTCATTCATTATTTTATTTCCTTTAGGTTTGATTAAATACCCTGCTCTGTTACCAGAACAAAATGAATGATTCAAGTATACAAGGACCCAAATTAATCTCTCTTGACCTTTCTAATATGAAATATAGTCTTTCATGGCTGTAAAACAAGAGAACTTTGTACAAACTGAGGTTAAGCATGATTGAAGAATTCCTGTGTAACATGAAAATATCCTGCATGTTATTTTCCTGCTTAAAGGTTTATAACATTAGAAAATACTGTAACAGACATTTTTTTAAGCTCCTTTTTAAAAAGTGATTTTGGAAATATTAGGGTTTGGAAGAGGGAGAAGTAATGCACACACACACACACACACACACACACACACACACACACACGCAGAGTCTCTATATCTAAAATGGAAGTTGATGTTTTACTTTTAATTCCTTGTGTATAAATTTTCACCACAAGAGCAATGCTGGGAGTCACAGCAGCTACAGCTACGGGTTTTACATACTTGGTTAATTAGCAATTCTTACCAAACCGAGTGTATCATTTCTCTTTAGACTCCTACATAGCCTCGATTAGACATATTTACGGGAAAAGTCAATGGATAAGACATTAGAGGCCAACCTCAAAGTCAGAATAGAGCAGCTGTAGACCTTAGAGAAGTGCTTTATTAGCCAAGAATTGGTTGGTTATTGATCCTGGTCTGTTTCTCTGGTCACAATAGCACTTACCCTAATTTTTCTAGTGTAAATATAAGTAAATTTGAATGGGTGCTGTTGAAAACAATCTGTAAATCTACATTTTGTGGTTTGGGTTGTAATTGTAGTTACTGGAAGGTTCAATATCTGGGACATGTCGAGGAGACAAGGCTGTGGCCTGGCACCCTGCTCTCTGCAAATACCTCCTGAAGCACTTTCTCAAGGGCTATTAGAGCAACTCCGGCTCTCTCTGCTCAGAAAACGCAGAAACCACATGGGTACTCAGCTGAAAAGGAAAGCACCTGGGGGCAAGGGATGAGCATTTTCAGAAGAAATGTTGTGCATTTAACTTAGACTTCTTTACCTTTCTCTCTCTCTCTCTCTCTCTCTCTCTATTTTTTCCCCTGAGGTCAGCAAAGCAATTAAGGAAGAAAGATATGAACAGTTTTCCTGTTTTCCTGAAGGTAAACAATAATAAATTCACATTTGTTGCAACATTATCATTCCTTGTGACTTTAAGCTTCCTTTCCTTTCCTTTGTCTGTCCTTCCCCCATCTTAGATTTGATATTAGAGACTTTTCAACTCACACTGTATTCTCATCACAACCTAAGTTCTTCTTATGATACTGGGAAACACCTCCCCTAGAAAATGTTACCGGATTAATGAGGGTTAATGGGGATTTTATTTCACCGGGATGTTGCCAAGAAATTTTGAGATGAATGGGAGTGGGGGTGGGAAATGGCCTCACTGATGATGAAACCAGCACAAAGAAAGCATTGAAGAAATCCCACTGTTGGAATACCATGTTTGAAATAGAAATTTTGTAAGTTCAATTGTTTGTCTGGGGTTACTAGTGCTTGAGATCTCATCATTTTTATTCTTTCCAAAAAAAAAACTCTGTACCTTTAACTTACATTGAGAGGATACAAGAAAATTATTTCTACAAAAGGAAAAAAAAATGAACGTGTGAAAAAATAAAGCAAATTGAAATGTGTGAGCAACTCATGCACATACTCCACGTGATAACAGAAATCTCCAGAAGAGATACAGAGTGATGGAGGTGGATCTTATGAATCTTACATGGCAGCCAGTAATCTACTTTCTGGTTGGAAAACAGTTATCCACTTGTGTTAAGTAAGAGTTATTTGGGCTTACTGGAGGCAATTAATTTAACAGCAAACAATGTTCTCTTTTAATAGTCACTTCTGTTTTGGAGCTTTTATCTCTAGCTTCAGTTCCTCTCTATCCTTTCAGTCCCAGCCATAATTAATTAATTGTAAGTCCCAACACTTGTATTTTCAGTTCATGCCTTAGTGCCTTCCACATACTGTTCCCTCCACCAGTACATCATCTTCTCCTTTTCTACCTAGTAATTCTTTGTATTCCAGAGACTCTGACCAAGTGTTACTTCTTCTGGAAAGCTCTTCATGAACACCACCTCCTATTCTATATTCATTTAGTAACATATTCTGAAATGACACAGCACAATAGCATCTTTTTTTAATCTATCCCAAAACTGATATTTTATTTTATTTATTTTTTATTGAAGTATGGTTGATTTACAATGTTGTGTTAATTTCTGCTGTACAGCAAAGTGACTCAGATATATAGAGAGACATATATGTATATGTATATATGTACATATATATTCTTTTTTATATTATTTTCCATTATGGTTTATACAAGGACCCTGTGCTATACAGTAGGATCTTTTTGTCCATCCATTCTATTGAGGTTCCTCAGAAAACTAAAAATAGAATTACCATATGATCCCACAATCCCACTCCTGGGCATATATCCTGAAAGAACTATAATTCAGAAAGATATATAACAATAGCATCTTAATGATTCCACCTAAATTGTGAGCTCTCTGAAAACAGGGAGTAAGTGTTAATTTTTCTGTCTGTATAAAATAACTCCCAAAGTGTTTGGCATGCAATCTATAAGCTCAATGAGTACTGATAGATAAACAAATGAATGAGTCCCTGTCTCTTGCTAAGCCTAGGCAATTCCACATGACTAAGGCAGAATTTGAAACTCATATGCAAATATAAGGGTCAGGTAAATGACCTAAATCAGTCAAGTGACTCAGGAGTAGCATTTATCTTGCCATAGCAAATGGAAATATATATCTAAGTTTGCTGGGCCTTCTCTTTTTTAAGATAAACCAGAAATTTGTATTTTTATTTATGCTATTTTATATGGCCCACATTCCCCAGATTGAAAAAAACAAAAAAACAAAAAAACCTTCTCAAGAAAATCCTGTAGTATTAACCATGGTTCTCTGTATTTCTTTATCCATCAAAGTAAGATCTCAGAACCATCAGTAGACAATCACATGGACCAGATGGGGAGCCTTCAGGACCAAAAACTAAATTCTCTTATAGAGTTGGCTAATTTGGAGCCAGCTACTTAGCCTGGGAACTCCTTTTTCCTAAAAGATAGTTTATGGAATCAGGATAATGTAATGCCCAATGTTCAGAACAGCCTTCATTGGCAGTCAGAATGTGGGAATCCATTATCAGTAACATCATGATGAGGCAAAGAGAACTATAGAGATAGGAGTACAGGATGCACTCATTATTACAGAAGTGTGTCCATGAGAGAGATTTATTTGAAGACCATGTGATTGTCTGTTTCAATGGAATCTACCCCAAAACTACTAAAATTAATAAGTGAGTTTGTCAAAGTCACAGAATACAAGATCCACATACAGAAATCAATTGTAGGGCTTCCCTGGTGGCAAGTGGTTGAGAGTCCGCCTGCCGATGCAGGGGACACAGGTTTGTGCCCCGGTCCGGGAAGATCCCACATGCCGCGGAGCGGCTGGGCCCATGAGCCATGGCCGCTGAGCCTACGCGTCCGGAGCCTGTGCTCCGCAACGGCAGGGGACACAGCAGTGGGAGGCCCGCGTACTGAAAAAAAAAAAAAAATCAATTGTATTTTTACACATGGCCAACCAAAACTTGAAATAAAAAATACACTTTACAATATCAGCAAAAATATGAAATATTTAGGGGTAAATATGAAAAAAAATTAAAAGATATATAAGACCTGAAAACCAAAATATATTGCTGTGAGAAACTAAAGAAGACCTAAATAAAAGAAAATATATACCATATTCATGGGCCAAGGACTCAAGATTGTTAAGATATCAGTTCTTTGCAAGTTGATCCTTTTACAAAAACAGTTTTATTGAGATATAATTCAAGTACCATGCAATTCACCCATTTAAAGTGTAGAATTAAATGGTTTTTAGTGCACTGACAGAATTATGCAGTCATCACCACAATCTAATTTTAAAATATTTTGTCCCACCAAAAGAAACCCTGTACTCACTAACAATCACTCCTTTTCCCCTCCAACTCCTTGGTCCTACAAAACTACTTTCTGTCTCTATAAATTTGCTTATTCTGGACATTTCATAAAAATTGAATTTTACAATATGTGGTTCTTTGTGAATGGCTTTTTGCACTTATCATTTGTTGACCTAAAACAAATAGACTGCCAGATATTTCTCCAGCGAAAAACGGATCAGAAGAGAATTGCAATTTGGGGTCTGTAACCATGGTGAGATATACAAATCCCAGCCCAGCAAGAGAATGGGAGCACTTTTACAGGGAGGGAAAAGGAAATTGGGAAGGTTATGGTAAACACAAAGTTTATGTTTTTTTATTGACTGAGTCCTTGCCAGGAAAGAGGAGGAGTCTTTCTTATTTTGGAGGATCCTCTGCTGTCTTCAGAGTGTGAGAGCTCCCCCTTCAGGTCTCCCAGTTCTATTTAATTGAGGTTTCTGTTTATAAATATTTTAAACGTTTTCAAGATTCATCTACACTGTAGCATGTATCAGTGCATAATTACTTTCATTGACAAATAGTATTCCATTGTATGAATATGCCACCTTTTATTTATCTCCCTAAATTGATCTTGGATTCAACACAGTCTAAATGAAAATGCCAATTTTGTTTGTGGAAATTGACAAACTGATTCTAAAATTCATAAGGAGTTCAAAGGACCTACAATATCCAAAACAACCTTAAAAAGAAGAATAAAGTTGGAAGACTATAATTACCTGATTTCAAGACTTATTACAAAGGCCTAATTATCCAGACAATGTAGAACTGACATCAATATTTTTGACAAATAGATCAATGGAAAAGAGCAGAGAGTCCAGAAATAGACCCACACATATATGAACAACAAATTTTTAACTAACATGCAAAAGCATTTAGTTGGTGAAAAGATCTTTTCAACAAATGGTGCTGAAAAAATTGGCTAGCCATGTGAAAAATAGAAAAGCAAAAAACAACAAACAAACAAAAGAATCCCACTTCAAGCCTTTTTTCATAACATTTACAAAAATTAACTCAAAATGGACCATAGTTACAAAGATAAAACATAAAACTATACAATTTGTAGAGTAAACATAAGAAAATTCTGGGATTAATCTTAGGTTAGGTTGTATTTAGGTACAACATTAAAGCACAATCTATGAAAGAAAAAAAATCGGTAAATTGAACTTCATCAAAAGTAAAAATGCATGCTCTTTAAAACACACTTTTTAGGAGAATGAAATGAAAAACCATAGACTTGGAGATAATATTTGCAATTTATATCTGATAAAGGACTTATATCCATAGTGTATACAGAACTCTCAAAATATAATAAGAAAACAAACAACCCAATAAAAATGGGCAAAAGACTTGAACAGACATGTTATCAAAGGAGATATAAAGATAACACATAAGCACATGAAAAAACTGCTCATCATCACTAGTCATTATAACCACAGTTAGATCTCTACTACAGTGGAGAAATTAATAAAATCCCCATACCAAGTGTTGATGAAGATTGGAAGAAACTGGAACTCTAATATACTTTTGAGGGTGAAATAAACTGGTACAAACACTTTAGAAAACAATTTGGTGGTTTCTTAAAAAGTTAAAATACACCTGTCATGTGATCCAGCCATTCTACTTCCAGTTATTTGTCAAAGAGAAACAATAACATATGTTCATACAAAGACTTTTTCATGAATACTCATAGCAGCTCTTTTTGGTAATAACCAAAAATTAGAAACAATTCAAAATATTCATCAACAGATGAGTACATAAAGAAATTGTGATACATAATACATAGAATACTGCTTAACAATTAATGTTATGTTATTAACACATACAACTACAGGAATAAATCTCAGAATAATTATCTTGAGTAAAAGAAGCATGGCCAAAAAAAAAAAAAAGAGTACATGATGCATGATTCCATTTATCTGAAATTCGAAAAAAGGAAGATGAATGTACAGTGACAGAAAGAAGATCAGTGGTTGCATGAAGGCAGGAGGGAAGGATAACCAAGGGTAAAAAGAAACTTTTACAGGTAATAGATAGGTTTATTATTTTGATTGTTGTAATGGTTACATGATTGTGGGAATATATCAAAGCTTATCAAACTGCACATTTTAAATATATGACATCTATTTTGTGTTAATAATAATTCTATAAAGCAGTAAGCAAAATAGAGAGAATATTCCATCTCCTGGGTTGGTCCCCAGTGCTCGAAATAAACAGAGCAAGGTCAGTCATAGTTCCAGAAGAAATGGCTCTCCAGGCAGCTTCTCAATGCAAGGACTGAGGCCTGGGGAAGAAAATGAGTGCACCCATTACCCAAGGATCTAGGCAGAGGAGAGGACAGGCAATCCCCTTGCTACTAGAACTAAGATACAATGTCACACGCCCTGATGCTGGACTCCTAAACGAAGGCTTCTAGAGTTTCTCATGAGAACAGGATTAATCTGACAGTTAAGGGTAGGTTTAATCCTGAAGAGAAAGACCTAGGGTCCCAGTCATGTACAGGAGAAGGCTGAGGGGGCGGAGCACCAACCCTCCAGCCCTGTTATCTGTTCACGAAATTGGAACACACTTGAGCTTCAAGTTCACCTCTCCCATAAAGTACCTGTGCAAGGTTCTCAGGATTTCCTTCCCTTCTCTCTCCTCAAAGCTTTCCCCTAAATTGCCTTGGGCCCATTTCAGCAACTTCACTTTAACACGATCTAGAGTACTCTCACGTATATATTCACATTTTGAAAAATGCTTCCAATTGTGTCAAGAAGCGGTAGAGATCCATAGGCTGTCAGAAGTACCCTGAAAGTTATTAGGGAGATAAATACTCCCTCCAAAGAGGAGAGAGGAGGCTTCCCAGAAGAAAAGACGTGGCAGCTGAACCACAGACAGATCCAAGCCTCCCCTGTTCCACGATTGTTCCCTCTCACTTTCAATCTTATGCCCCTTGCTGATCCATCCCAGATGTCTCAGACCTTTCATATCCATCCCAATAAGTTCACCCCATTCACACTGACCTTGCTACACTTAGTCACCAGCAACCTGGACCTTCCAACACACACACACACACACACACACACACACACAAACTCCTACTCATTATGTCTGACCTGTGAGGTTGAAAATCAGGTTGTAGAATCACTCACTCATTGCACATGTTTTATTTGAGCTATAAGACCTTTTAGTGACATAGCCATGCCTTTTATTCTTATTTGTTCCTGAAGAACTCTGTTCCCATAAATGGTATCATCTGGAGACAGGCAGACCAAAGAAACCATCTGATTTTAGGAAACAATCAAGTTAAACAGAGCCCAAGCTCTCCAAGATTAGCATTTTTCTGCTTGTCTAGCCTACCTGTAGTTTAACTAGATACCGTAAATATTTCACAGCTCCCTGTAAAAACATGTAGATTCCAAGGAAGTAATCAGTTTTACAAACATATGTACATAAAATTGATTATATGGTTTAAAGCAACAAAAATTAGTACAGCAACTTCCATGTTTACCAACAGGAGAATGGTTAAATTTATTATGCTATATCCATGCATGGTTTAACATTTCACCAAGGAAGACATACAGATGGCCAAGAGCCACCTGAAAAGATTCTCAACATCACTAATTATTAGAGAAATGCAAAGCAAAACTACAATGAGGTATCACCTCACACCAGTCAGAATGGCCATTATCAAAATATCTAGAAACAATAAATGCTGGAAAGGAGGTGGTAAAAAAATGAACCCTCCTGCACCGTTGGTGAGAATGTAAATTTATACAACCACTATGGAAAACAGTATGGAGGTTCCTTAAAAAACCAAAAATAAAGCTACCATATGACCCAGCAATCCCACTACTGGGCATATGCCCTGAGAAAACCATAATTCAAAAAGAGACATGCACCCCAATGTTCATTGTAGCACTATTTACAATAACCAGGACATGGAACCAACCTAAATGTCCATCAACAGATGAATGGATAAAGAAGATGTGGCACATATACACAATGAAATATTACTCAGACATAAAAAGAAACAAAATTGATTTATTTGTAGTGAGTTGGATATACCTAGAGTCTGTCATACAGAGTGAAGTAAGTCAGAAAGAGAAAAACAAATACTGTGTGCTAACACATATATATGGAATCTAAAAAAAAAAAAAATTTGTACAGATGAACCTAGTTACAGGGCAGGAATAAAGACATAGACATAGAGAATGGACTTGAGGACAAGGGGTGGGAGGGGGAACCTGGGGCGAAGTGAGAGTAGCATCGACATATATACACTACAGAATAAAATAGCTAACTAGTCGGAAGCAGCAGCATAGCACAGGGAGATCAGCTCAGTGCTTTGTGATGACCTAGAGGGGTGGGATAGGGAGGGTGGGAGGGAGGCTCAAGAAGGAGGGGATATGGGGATATATGTATGCATATAGCTGATTCACTTTGGTGTACAACAGAAACTAACACAGTATTGTGAAGCAATTATACTCCAATAAAGATCTATTTAAAAAAATATCTAGTCATAATTTATCGGCAGAAAACAATCCCCATGATACACAGCAAGATGAAAAATATTTTTATGTATGGAGTAATCTTATTCTTGACCACACCTACTGTAGGTATTCATATATGCACATTTGATTTTGGTATCTCTGGATGATGGGATTACAGGGGATTTTTATTTTCTTTAATATACGTATTTTTTATTTCTAAATTCCTTGCAAAGAGCAGGCATTACTTTTATAAACAGAAATTACTCTTTCCACTTGGGTAAAAATGCACACCATCCGCATGTTAACATTTGCCTTGGCTGCAAGCCAGGAAGTCCGTTCTCAGGATGTGGGAGAGGGAATGAATCTTTCCTGTGTAGCTGATGGTTATGACCCCTGACCCCCACTTTGATTAACAGTGAGACCAACTGACTAATTTAACATGCACATTTATGACAAATAGAGCAGCCTCTTAATAATTATTAAGGATGTTCAGATTTACCAAAATAATATTTAATCTCCAAAGTGTTATTTTGCCCCTATTAATTCATCATTTGTTCCTCAGAGCTTACACTGACAAAAATAAATTCACATTTAAAAACCCATAATGCAAATTAGTTATATTGTATATAATGTAATATATAATATATGTTACAAAGCTAAGCCATGACTATGTAGTTTCCTAATTAAAACGAACTAGGTGGCTTAAACAAATAAATTTATCTTCCAGTTCTGGAGGTTAGAATTCTGAAATCAAGGTGTCGGCCAAGTTGGTTCTATCTGAAGACTCTGAAGGAGAAGCTGTTCCATCCCTCACTCCTAGCTGCTGGTGACAGCCTGTAATTCTTGGCATCCCTTGACTTGTAGATGCATCAATCTAGTCTCTGCCTCTATCTTCACATGTTCTCCTAATGTCTCTGTGTTTTCATATGATTGTAATTAACCTCAGAAAACAGGAAGAAAAAGTGATTTGAGAAACCACTAAGGTAATAATATGTTGTAATCAGACTTTTCTTTTCACATTTGGTTTAGTAATACTTTATATACAAATATCACTGATGTGATATCATTGATGTATAATTTATCTTATTATAGAGAGTTATACATCCCAATTCAGAACAGGGTAGGGGGCCTCTGAAGTCAGGCTGTATGAATCTGTATCCTGCCTTCACCACTTGCTTGTTTCATGTGCATAGCAAGTTCTTTAAACTTGCTTAATTTTCATTTCCTTTTCATAACAAATTAGAAATAATAGCTCCTTCTTCATAAGACGGTTGAGAATATTAAATGACAAGTACTCAACATGGCACACAGCCAATACAGTGACCGGCAGAGGGTCTTCACGCAATAAGTGTTAGAGAAATACAGAAAGAGGGAGAGAGAGGAGAAGCATGAAAGTGAGGTTCAAAGAAATCCACACATATGAGAATTGTCTCCAAAACACTATTAATATGGCTATTGGATAGTTCCTTTCTGCATAAGTCTTTATATATCTATATTTACCTATCTATCTATCTATCTATTTAGCTATCTATCATCTGTCTAATAAAATAATTAGAATATAATTATAACAGAATAGTAGATAATAGAATGAAATATATATATGCATGTGTATGTGTATATTACTTATTTCTATTTCTGGCTCACTTTCTAAAAGGGCTGATCCCTTATTAACAGTTACATTTGCAAACAATCATTAACCATTTGTTGAATGAACTGATATATATCTGCCCCTGACATGGCAGGATTCATGTCTGGTTCTGGGTACCCCCCTGCAAAGTGCCTTGTACAATGCCTGGAATATAACTGCCATTGAGAAAATATCTGGGGACTATACAAATAAATGAAACGATTGGTCTTCCAGAACACAAGCATCAGCCTAAATAAGATTTGAGGTTCATAAAAAATCCCATTAAATGCAAGAAAAAAGACTATAATGATGGAAGAATAGCACACCAATGTCTTTTTGTTGTTGTTTTTTGAAAAACCTCTAATTTCCACCATATCTTTCAAAGATTCTTAAGTTGAAGGGAGAATGAATTTATGGTTTGGTTCAGTGTGAATATATTTCATGTTAGCCATGTCTTTTTTTTATATATAAGGCAACAATAGTGACTGACGTCCTTTCTAATTAACAGCTATCACCAAACACTTGGGAGTACTATTCATATGATTTCTCGGTTTCAGTATGTGTGTGCATGCAAGTTCATGTGTGCAAACGTATATGCTTTTGTGAATTTGTGTTTTTTTCAAACTGTAACTTTAAAGGATTGAGGTTTAATATCCTTTGAGATTTCTCTAATTAGGCTCTGCTCCTTTTCTTAGATGAGTTTAGTACCCAAGTAAATGAACTAATTAGTAGTCTGTTGTTGAATGAGGCTACAATGTTTTATAAAATCTCTGGTCATCATTGGGAGTTCCCGCATAAGACTGCAATTAAACAGCTCAAAAAAACAAACAAACAAACCCCTGTTTTTTATCTCGTCACTTTATTCCATGTCTACAGGAACTGTTTGCATGTGCTGTGCTCAGTTCCTGAAAGGGTGTAAGGAGGAAGACAAGGATGATCGGGGGACACAACCCAAATCTGGGCAATAAAATGCAGTGATGAAAAAACAAAAGCAATTCCCAGAAGATCAGTGATCTTTTGAATGACCCAGGTAGTCTCTACAAGCCTTTGAATTTCACCCTGATGTTTAAATGAAGACACAGAAAGAAAGAAGAGGACAATTCTATTGACTGGTGTGACTCAGAAATCTACCACAAAAGTAACATACTGATAGGGAGAGGATATGACATAAAAACAAATCTAGTCTCATCTGACTATATCACACTCTGACTTTCTTACATCCCCACGGATATCTGTAACTCATTAAGCTAGAATCTTGTTAGGGATTCACTTATTAATAAGCAAATATATCAAACCTTACATTAATTATATTTAGCCTCTTCTGAAATAAAAACATTTAGGTGAGAGAAAATGAATTAATGTTTAGTTCTTTTGCACTGGCTTTGTGGATAAGATCTTTTTTTTTTAATCTTAATTTTAATTTTATTTATTTATTTTTGGCTGTGTTGGGTCTTCGTTGCTGCACGCTGGCTTTCTCTAGTTGCGGTGGGCTGGGGCTGCTCTTGGTTGCGGTGTGCAGGCTTCTCACTGCAGTGGCTTCTCTTGTTGCGGAGCACGGGCTCTAGGTGCGTAGGCTTCAGTAGTTGTGGCGCACAGGCTTAGTTGCTCTGTGCCATGTGGGATCTTCCCAGACCAGGGATCGAACCCATGTCCCCTGCATTGGCAGGCTGATTCTTATCCACTGCATCACCAGGGAAGCCCTGTGGATAAGATCTTGAGCGTGATTTCTTGAACTGGAATCATATTGCACTCATGTCATGGTCCTCTGCTACTCAACTCCTATCCCCACTACCATGATTCCCAGTTGCCTCCTACAGGAGAAAATTGCTTTGGAGTTGGACACAGCTGCCAGTAGGAACTGTGTTACTAACCCCTCTGTGCCTCAGAGTGAGCATCTAATACTTAGGGCTATGCAGGGAATGGGGAATATTAAATGCATAATGCGTATAAGTTCATAGACCAAGAGTACATAGGGCACAAGGGAAATATTTCAGGTTCCTTCTTCTCAGCATAATGTCTTGCCCTGATGCCCAAGTCACCTGCCCTTCTCAGTATATTCCTGACCAACCTACCATCCCAGTCACACTGCCCTGTACTCAAGAGTGCTGCCTCCTATAGCATATTCTTTTCCCAGGCATTAACCCTTTATAATCTTGCGGTGATGATATCTCATCCCCAGCCTCTTCAGTACTGACAATCCACTGACTACTAAATTTTTTTCCTCCACTGGCTTTTTCCAGGGCACTAAGGAAGTGGGCACCCAGGTCTCAGTGGCTACAGATGCCACAGGGTGGGACAGGGGGGCTCGGGGAAGCTCTGTTCCCATTGCTCAGGCAGAGGAAGCAGAGCTGAGTCTTCCCCACCAAGCATCCACTTCCCTTTTCTAACACATCCAGAATAAAACATCTATTACTGTGCATATGTAGATCTCCAATTGTTCTGAGAAAGCTACTTCATTCCCATTAACTAAAGTGTAACCCTGTTTTGGGAACTAACATCCTGAGTCACTTGACAAGGCATCTTCCAGTAATGGGGCATCAGGGAGACCAGACCAGCTCTCATCTCCCCTATCCCCAGAGGAGGGAGATCATTTTACACTATTATATTTAGATCATAGTAACTTATTGACTCAAATTTTAATTAAAATAGGGATACCTAGCAGAGGTTTCATGTGTCTTCAAAGTATTACACCCAGATGCAACACTGAAAGAAATAGTATTTTGTCTACAGACAACTGTCTGTCAAAATCAGGACAATGAACTAGAAACCAACATTTGACAAGTTGAGTGCCTGGTGGAAAGATTGTTGGTTCCTTAAAACACTGTTTCTGCCAAAACAGCCCAATCAATCTTAAAACAAAGCCAACAGACTTCCAAACACATGAATTAAGGGAGAAAATAAAATGATTACTTATAAACGTAAGATATTCAGATGAAATAAGACTTTTTTGATTTTCTAAAATACTACACTATCCAACTCAAAGATTTTGTTAAAATGGTCAAGATCATGAGCAAAAATCTTGAAATGCAGCAGGTCTCTTCTAGTCACTGAAAACTGAAACAGGGCTAGGCATGGAGCGGTTCTCAGTGAATGGCTGTGGGACAAAGGAATGGATAAAAATGTATAAACTGACACTCACCTCAAATGCCTCAGGATGGTAACTAATATCTCTCATGTGCTTATGAAGATCCAGGCATGATCCAATTTGCTATGCATGTGCCAACTCTTCTAATCTTTACCTCAAGCTTATGAGATAGATCCCTCTCTTCTTACAGAGAGGTTAGGGGCACTTGCACATAGCCAAACATGTCATGAGTTGAAGACACATTCTACACTGCACAGTATTTTAGATTCAAGGGAGTGAGAGGCATATGTTATATCAGCCAACAGTATTTTCTTATAAGGAGCACCATTAGAGCAATTGGGACAGCCTGTCAATTCTCATTGTTTAAGCGGAAAAGACAGTCTAACAGTTTCTTCCCTGTGACCACAAAGTCTTTCTGACCTTCAATTTCCTAGACTGTATGTGAAGACAATAAAATTTAAACCTAGAAGGTTTTCTGTAAAGATTGGCAATGATATGTGTAAAGCACCCAGAATAGTGAATGGCAGAGGAGAGGAGGCCCCCATCAGCATTAGCTATTATTGCTATTAACTGTTATTCAAAGTGCCCACCCTCTTGGCAAGCCTAACAAGGCAGCCTGAAGGATACACTTCGGACTTCACCAGGCTCCCCAGAATTGTCCGTGTTATGAGTCTGTGGTCAAAGTAAAGCATTTAGGGTTGGTTTTAATGAGCTACCACCCATCTGTTAACGCTTACGGATTCTTTTAATAACCCTGCTGGGTGAAGGTCTCCAGAGTACAGTACTGCCTCTTTGGTCTGGCATCCTTAACAGTAAGTGGTCTCTGGCATAATACCTACAATTATACGCAACTTTCCATCAAGATGGCCCTTTAATAGCTCTAGTGAACAAAGCACCTTGTAAATAAGGTAGTGTTGGCATTTTCATGTTGGTTTCCATTAAGCAACATTTTATGATGGTAGAAATGTTTTCACATCAAGTTCGGCGTTTCAACATCCCACTTAAGGACTACAGTTTTCTACCTCTCCTCCACATTCATTCAGCAATTTGGGGAATATTTACTTAACTCCTCTGATGTGCCAGGCACTGTGCTGGTCATGAGACACAGAGATGATGAAAACAGAATCCCTATCCTTATATGGGCTATAGTCTAGGGGGAGACACAATCATTCCACAGGTAATAACAAAGAATTGTGCTGGGCAATAGAAGAGAAGCACAGGATGGTAAAAGCAGAGGGCAGGAGACCAAGGCTAGTCTGGAGGAAAACTGAGGGAACTTCTGAGCTATGGAGTCATAAATTACAAAGTGAAGGGTAGGAAGGCCTTAGGTGAAATGGCATGGCTAGGAGAGAGGGCTGGCCCAGTGAAAAGCCTGAGTGAAGGTACAGAAAAGCGGATGAACAGAGCACTTTCTAGGGGATTTACAGGGTTGGGGAAACAGTACATCTAAAACATAAGAGGTAAAGGGCAGCGGACATATGACAGAGCTGGAAAGCTGGGCAGAACTCCACTTGGGGGATCATCTAATTCATGTAAGATCCATGAGGACAGCAACAAAAAATAAAACCAACAAGCTTTTTCTTCCTTTGATTCACCTGGGCTCTACTGAATACACGTAGGGTGCAATTAAAATGAAATGACTTATGCTTGGATTTATGAAATAAAGAGCTGAATTATGACTATGCTCTTTTTATAAACCCCACTCTTCTTTCATGGCCCAGCTTAAAACCCACCACCACTATCAATCCACCCTTGATCAGTGTAAAGTGATTTCTCTGCTTTCAGATCTCCCAGTATTTATAGCTTTCATCACTTAATTATACTGACTTGTTAAATTATCTTCTCATACACCAGTGGCTTAACTCTCTTATTATACAGAAGGCTTCTAAAGAGCTAAAATCCCCTTTGAAACTTCTCTGTATCCCCCATAGTACCTGGCATCCACATAATTATTCACTTGGCCAACAAATGTGGTTCTAAGCACAAGAGATACAGCAAGGGAAAAGGCATAGAAGGATTCTGGTTTTGCGGGTCTTAAGTCTTACAGATAAAATGAAGTAACTTAAAATACATTTTATACATATTTGCGTAACTATATATGTACACGTGTGTATGTATATGTATATATATTTGATAATAATTTCAGATAATGCTAAGAATAATGATGAAAATGAAGGAAGATGTATTAGGAAATGACTGGTGTAGAGGTATGCTACTTTGTATTATATGGAAGAGAAAATCCAGGGAGTTAGTATTTAAGTCAGGGTATGAATGATAAGAAGGAATAAGCCATGTGAAAATCTGGGGTTGAGTCTCCAAAGAGATAAACACTGAATGTAAAAACTCTGAGATGGTAAATGAACTGTCAACTGTTCCTACTACTAGAAGAAATTATAATTATGTGATACAATAGAACTACTGCTACAATGGGAATCTTATTGCAATATAAATGAATCCAATCGATACATTATACACCTTAAACTTACACAATGTTATATGTCAATTATGTTTCAATTTTAAAAATAAATAAAACCAGGTCAGGGGAGCACCACAGGGAAAGCAAGAAGGGTGTGTCAAGAAATGAAAGCAGTAGGAAATATCAGGTCACATATAACCATATAGAACATACATAGAGTTTGGGTTTTATTCTAGAAATTAGAAGTCTTTGAAAGCTTTTAAGTACCCAGAAGTTTTAAACATATTGATTGATTGGGTGCTTATGTGCATTAAATATCAGAAAGAACAGTTTAAGAGAGTAAAACTTACCAAAAATTATGTTCTAATTTGAGTTAAACACTCATGACTAAGGCCCTAACAATTGTGGGAAATTACAGCAAAATAAAGGAATTAGCTTAACAACACTTTTCAGAATTGTTCCTTACAGCAGGTGTTATCTGTCAATATTACCTTCTTTCTACAAATGTGTCTTTCATGTAAACAACATCTGCAAGTTTGCATGATGAAAATGAAATGAAGCCTGCTGGAAAAGCATTGGCAATCCTTGTTTCTATACTTGAGTGAATGCCACAAAAAATAACTTCATGACTTGAGTCTTTAAAGAGAGAGTTGGTTAATCAGAAGAATGGCAGCTGAACTGGGAAAGCAGTGTTAAAGAGAAATCTTGGGTATGTAAGCACCTATTTTACAAATGAAGCATGGGAAGTCTTGTAGAAAGAAGGCAGAACTCCCCACTGGTGGTCATTAAACATCTCATGGGCAAAAGTAGTAATGGATTACCTTAATTCCGGGTTTAACAATTGCTTTGATTTGCATTTTTAGCATAAAATACCTTTGAGTAAAATAGCCTAAAATGTCAATAATGAAATAAATGAACAGCAACAACAATAATAATAAAATAGCTAACATTTATGGTGATCTTCTTTGTGCCAAGCACTTCTATGAACATTGTGTAGATAGTTGCTCACTTAATCATCATAAAGCTCTCACAGCTATCACCATTAATGAAATCTATCTTTTTTAAAAAATGAGGTATAGTTGATTTAGAGTGTTGGGTTAATTTCTGCTGTACAGCAAAGTGATTCACACACAGACACACACACACACACACACACACACACACACACACACACATATATATATATATATATACTTCTTTGTATTCTTTTCCATTATGCATTATCACAGGACATTGAATATAGTTCCCTGTGATATACAGTAGGACCTTGTTGTTTATCCATTCCATATATAATAGTTTGCTTCTGCTAATCCCAAACTCCCACTCTGTCCCTCCCCAGCCCATCCTCTCCCATGGCAACCACAGTTCTGTTCTCTATGTCTGTGAGTCTATTTCTATTTCATATATAACTTCATTTGCATCATATTTTAGATTCCACATATAAGTGATATTATATGGTATTTGTCTTTCTCTTTCTGACTTACTTCACTTAGTACGATAATCTCCAGGTCCATCCATGTTGCTGCAAATGGTATTGTTTCATTCTTTTTTATTGCTGAGTAATATTCCATTATATATATATGTACCATATCTTCTTTATCCATTCATCTGTTGATGGACATTCATGTTGCTTCCATGTCTTGGTCATTGTGAATAGTACTGCCATGGACATAGGGGTGCATGTATCTTTTTGTCCAGATATATGCCCAGAAGTGGGATTGTTGGATGACATGACAACTCTAATTTTAGTTAATAAAACCCATTTTAAGGGGTGAGGAAAGTGGGACTCAGAGAGATGAAGCAACTCTTCGAGGGCCACAGCACAATAAGCTTCAGAGTCAGAGTTCCAACTCTCCTTAACTGTTTCACTGTTGCCATCTGAGAGATCTGGTCAAAGCATCTTGCTTGCAGCTAATAAGACTCTGCCTGTTAATATATGCTCAGTATTACCTGCTTCAGTTTGATGCATGAATAGTGCTACCTATCTACTTAACCTCAGCAAAGCACCACTGATTCATTTAAAAAATATGCATTGAGGGTAACTACATCCCAGGCAACAAGGCTACAACCATGAACAAAATGACTGAATTTCTGAAAGCAAGGTCTTCCATTCCAATTGATTTTAGTTGAAGGAGAAAGGAGGCACAGAGAGAAAAAAATACATAAATTAATATATAATTTTATGTATTGTCATATATATATATATATATGACATATATATGTCTTATAGTGGTAAGTATAAAAAAATTAAATAGGGTAAGGAAATAGAAAGTGCTAGAATGGGATATGGAGCTGCTTTTTGGGGGTTCTGTGGTCCTGGAAAGCCTCTTCTGACCATGTTTTACTTGAAAAGACATATACAAATCAGAACACCCCACACAGATGGGTATGACAGAGAAGCATCTGTACATGCATTAGGGAACTGGTGTAAACCATTTGGGTAGAAATCTTTAGATCTAGAATTGCAATTTTCAAGACTGCGGATTGTAAAGCAGGAGATGTTTCACATTGCAAGCAAGTTCTTCACTTTGCACATAGATTCCTCATGGGGTTTCTTTCTTTCTTTTTTTTTTGCGATACGCGGGCCTCTCACTGTTGTGGCCTCTCCCGTTGCGGAGCACAGGCTCCAGACGCGCAGGCTCAGCGGCCATGGCTCACGGGCCCAGCCGCTCCGCGGCATGTAGGATCTTCGCGGATCGGGGCGCGAACCCATGTCCCCTGCATTGGCAGGCGGACTCTCAACCACTGCGCCACCAGGGAAGCCCTCTCATGGGGTTTCTTTACATATTAAGTTCCCTTATGCTTTAAATGACAAGTCATTTATGGAAAATCATTTCGCCATAAGTCTCTGAGGGAACTGTATATCACATAGTATGGTAAGTAGATTCATGCTATATATTTATGACATCATATTGACATCAAAACTAGGGATGATGTGATTCTTCCAGATGTTTTCCCGTCCACTCTCTCATTCTCTTGAATATATGAGCAAAAAAAAAAGAGTAAAAGAATAAAGCACATGAATATAAAATTTCAAAAGCCAAAGCAATAATTTTTCTCTAAAAGACACTAACTTTCCTTTAAGATACCAAAGCCAGTTTCCTATTATAATTCACTAAAGATCACTACTTTGGAATCAATAGTAAATGACTATGGGCTAATTTTTGATTGATAAATTCCTCATTAAAATCAATGTCAATCTAAGCTTCCAAACTGCAACTATTAATAAAACTCTAATTGATATCTTATGCAGCCAATGCCTTTCTATGGGTGCAATCAATTTGGTAGAGATCCTGCACTTTATTGACTTCTGGCTCCCCAAGGGAGTTTTTTCTTCCTCCTTCAGGGAGGGCCCATCTCTGTGCAGATATTCCAAAGCAGACCTAAGGCATGAGGGCACTTGCCATTTAATTTAGACTTCCTGTGACAGTCCTAACATATAGCACCAATATCAGAGGATGCTGTTAGTGGACAAGCCCCAAGGGTCACCAACTATGAAAAGCCAAATGCTGCACTTAAAAGCTAGACCGTCAGAAAGCTTGGTGTTCTAGACACCTTGGCTCCAGCTCCATATACAAAACTTTAAGTGCCACTTGCTGAAAGTATGGAAAAGCCATATCCTGTCTTTCTCCATACAGAGTATCATTATGTGTTTTACAATATCCCACAAGCCCAACAACTAGAACCAGGCGAGGAGCCAGTGTTCTACATTCAAATATTCAGTCTCCAAAGGAAAGCAGTTTACTTGAATCCTGAGGAAAGTCAGCTCCCATGCAAGAGGGTCATATGAGTATTGATCCATTAGAACCAAAAGGAAGATTTCACCTACTAAATGATTCTTTAAAAACACCCCTAAGGTTCATTGACATGCTGTTGCTTATACTTAAAATTTCTGAGTGTGTGCATTAACTTGGAGGATCTCAGTGCACAGGAAAAAAAAATAAAGGTTTATTGAGGAGCCAAAAGCCCAAAAGAAAGAAAAAAATCCAATATCTATTTTTTGTTATTTTCAAACAAAATATGAAATGAAATTTACTCTAGCTGTAAAATTCCAAAATAATCAAAGAGCAGCCCAATGGCTAAAAAGAACTCAATGAAGGCTTATGACCCCTCTGCAGGGATGGGTGGTGTGAAAGGTTTAGATTAAAACTAGTGCAGATAAATATCTCAAAGAGCAGATTTTTATCTGAGCTCTAAGCAGCCCTTGAGTGTTCAGAGGAGCTCAGAAAATGTCAAGAGAAAAGATTCTCCTTCAAGGCTACCAACACTTCTTCCCACATGCTATTAGGCTTAGAAACCAAGTGCCTGTGTTCTCTGGGCAATTCCCAGCTAAGCTATAAAACTCACCTCAGCGAAGAACACTTAAGAGAATTGTTTTATCCTCACTGTCTATATCGCACGTAAACCTGTGAATGGATTTTGAGAGAATGGCCCCAGAATGCAAGGGGTTTGGTGTCCTACTTCACTTAACCTGAAAGCAGTGAAATGATTCCCCACTCCTCCCTCCCTGTCTCTCTGTGTTTCTGTTTCTCTGTTTCTCTCTCTCTCTCCCCACCCCCCCCCAACCTCATGCCCTATCTCTCTTCAGGATTTCTGTTAGCTTTGGATGGCTAGCTGACCATTCCTCAGTTCCCTATTACATTTTACACTTTGTCAGGGCTTGGTTAAAGATTAAGAGGTTTCCAGAGAAACCTGACAAAATTTAGGCTGGCTCTGTCACAGCAAGCTGACTCTGCCATACACAGCTGTCCCTCAGTATCCATGGGAAATATGTTCCACGACCCTAGGAGACACCAAAATCCATTGTTCGCTCAAGTCTGTTATATAAAATGGCAAAAAAACAAACAAAAAAAATAGTGGGTCCTCCATATCCCTGGTTCTGCACTGGCATATAGGGAAGGCTGACTTTAGTCTACTCTGTGTTTACTGATCCCATAAAATCTAAGCTTGTGAAGTTTAAATTTCTCTGTTGAGGGAAACTTCATTTTGTATAGTGTATTTATTTTTTTAATATATAATTCTTGTTCATGATAAAAGCAAAAAAACAAAGAAAAATTGGAAAATAAAGAGAAGATAAAGATCACTCTTAATTCCAGGATACTTTATAATGAATAGCAAGACAACATGTTTTTCTACACTTATGGCTCTTTTTCTTCATTTTTGATTATCCATTTGCATTTTTCTTCAAGTAATATGATGCTTATTCTATAAATTTTGTATGATTAAAAAAATCCAAGACTATACTTTCAGGGATCATTTCTATAGTTCGTTACTAGAGAGGTTTCTCTGAACGTGTAGAGCACCCGAACCCACGAGGAGGAGATAGAGCGTTCTCTCCTGAGCGTGAAGTTGGCTCTTGGTGTTGTGTTTGCAGCTGCCTTTAGCCATTGATGATCGTTCTTCTCTTCGTTTTTGAAGAGTAAGAGGGAGATGAACGCAGTCTGAGTGGTAAAAAAACAAAAACAAAAACAAAAACAAATCCAGTAAAAGTTAAAAGAAATTTTACAAATGTATACACTGTTCTTCCTAAAATTGTTCTGTCATGTGACCAGAGATTCCACTTAGGTCTCTCCTCACTTGACCCTTTCAGAGAAGCTCTCTGACCAATCACAGGGAGCAAGGTACTGCTAGCTTCGTCATCATGCTCCCTCCACCTGACCCCACTGCCAACCCAGTTTTCTTTTTTTATTTTGGCACTGGCCACCCCCTGACACAAACAGGTATTAAATATTGGTTTATTGTCTAACAGAATGTGAACACCACAAACTTTCAAGTTTCTGGTTAAAATTCAGATTCAAATTCAACAATGGTTTCCAAACTCTGGGAACCCACAATTATTATTATTATTTTTTTAAGACTATTTAAAAGAAGTTTTAGGTTAACAGCAAAACTGAGGGGAAGGTACAGCAATCTCCCATATGACCTCTGCCCCCCACATATTCATAGCCACCCCATTATCAACATCCCCCACCAGAGTGGTACATCTATTACAATTGATGGACCTACATTGACAGATCATAATCACCCAGAGTTCATAGTTCACATCAGGATTCACTCTTGGTATTGTACATTCTATGGGTTTGGACAAATGTATCCACCATTATAGTATCATACAGAGTATTTTCACTGCCCTTAAAATCTTCTCTGCTATGCTTATTCATTCCTCCTTCAACCCTAACCTTTGGCAACCAATGATCTTTTTGTCTCCATAGTTTTTCCCTTTCCATATAGTTGGAATTATATAGTATGTAGCCTTTCAGATAGGCTTCTTTCCCTTAGTAATATGCGTTTAAAGTTCCACCACATCTTTTCATGGCTTAATAGCTCATTTCTTTTTAACACTGAATAACACTTCATTGTCTGGATGTGCAACAGTTTATTTATCCATTCATCTGCTGAATGACATCTTGGTTACTTCCAGGTTTGGGCATGTATGGATAAAGCTACTATAAACATCTGTGTACAGGTTTTTATATAAAAATAAGTGTTCAGCTCCTTTGGGTAAATATCAAGGAGTGTGATTGCTGGAATATATGGTAAGAGTATGTTTAGTTTTATAAGAAACTGCCAAATTGTCTTCCAAAGTGGCTGTACCATTTTGCATCCCACCAACAATGAAATGAAATTTCCTGTTGCTCCACACCCTTGCCAGCATTTTGTGTTGTCAGTGTTCCAAATTTTGGCCATTCTAATAAGTATGTAGTGGTATCTAATTGTTGTTTTAATATTAATTTCCCTGCTGACATATGATATGGAGAATTTTTTTATATGCTTATTTGCCATCTGTATATCTTCTTTGGTGAAAGGCTTATAAAGGTCAACAGTCTACTTTTTAATCAGCTTGTTTGTTTTCTTACTGTTGAGTTTTAAGAATTCTTTGTACATGTTAAGTAACAGTCCTTTATCAGATGTGTTTTTGGCAAACATTTTCTCCCAGTCTGTGGCTTGTCTTCTCAATCTCTTGACATTGTCTTTTCCAGAGCAGAAGTTTTTAATTTTAATGAGGTCCAGCTTATGAACGATTTCTTTCATGGATTGTGCCTTCCATATTGTATCTAAAAATTTACTGCTATACTGAAGGTCATCTAGGTTTTTTCCTATTATCTTCTAATAGTTTTATAGTTTTCTATTTTACATTTAAGTTTATGATCCATTTTGAGTTAATTTTGTGAAGAGTCACAATTATTACTTTACCCAGTAGCTCCCTAAGGACAAGATTGAGACGTCAAAATTAAGAGACATATGACTCCCTAGATGATCACAAGTTAGCACACATGTTGTTCACTCAGTCATTTGTTCACTCATTCCCTAGACATTTTTCCTGAGCACCTATTGGGTGCCTGAGCATATCCAAATGAAAACAGTATTTTTCTTGTTATTCCTGAAGATTAGGGGCCAACACTGGACAAAGTTTTCAGAAAAGCCAGAGTGGAAGATGTAGCACCAGAAGTTAAATTAGACAAAAGGATGGCACGGTGAGTTTCAGTTTTGGCTATAATTAGCCACAGCTGGGTCATCACTTTCAGAGTGTGTGAGATCATGCCACTAAGAGGGAAAGGTAAAAGAAGTAGGTTCAAAATAGACAAGGGTCAGCCTCTGAAGGATTAAGCAAACATAATATTATAATATTAGATAATACTATCCCTTGTCAGACCTCTCCTCCAGGAAACCTGCCCTAAGCCTCCTCCTGTCCTAACCCATCACTTGCATCTCCCATACTACCCCTGCATCTGGTCCATATTCTATCACTGCATATCTCTCCTGCTGGCTAATTATCAGCTTCATGTTGCATGCTGCTCATCACCCCTCCCACCTAACTCACAAAATACCATGAGCCGTTGACAACAGGAATCAGAGTGGCATCTCCAGGGACCGAAACCTGGCATGAGTAGAAGGCTTTCCACCATGCTGGAGGAATAGACAAATGAACTGAGAATCAGCAGATAGGCTCTGCATCTGGAGGTAGGCAACTTACGACATGAGAATGTTTTAAGTGGCCACATAGCAGTTATAACTGAGAAAAAACTCTGCCATGAGTGTTTCAAAGTTGGATGCCATATTAGGATGCATTAATAGAACCATAGTATCCACAAACATGAAGGTTATGATACATTCACCTCAAGTGAATGGTGGTCAGTTCCCAGCAGCATGTTTTTGTTTTTTGTGTTTTTTTTTAAATTGGGGAATAGTTGTTTTATAGGAATATCAATTAAGCAAAACATAAGCAAAGAATGATAAAATAGCCAGGTCTAGAAACATCTGCCATACGAAGAGCCAATGGAAAAGGAAAATGGATTGTTTATTTAGAACAAGGGGCTTAGGGAAAATGCAGTACCAAAATTTGGATGTTTAAACACAATTGTGTGGAAGATGTTTTACACAACTCAAAGGGAAAGCACTAAGGTCACTGATTAATGTTCAGAAGAAACACATTTCAGTTCAGCAAAAGGAAAATCTTATGGCAATTAGACCTATCCAAAATTCAATTGGATTTCCTGTTGAAGTGAGGTCTTTGCCACTGCACATATTCAAGTGTAGGTAGCCATTAAAACAAAACAAATCAAAACATTACTGATTTATTTTTAAATTGCCATAAAATATACATAACATTAACGATTTTAACCCTTTTTAAGTGTACAATTCAGTGCCATTATGTACATTCACAGTTTTGTACAAAGTCAACACCATCTATCTCCAGAATTGTTTCCATCTTGGAAAACTGAAACTCTGTGCCCATTAAGCACTAACTCCTCATTCTCTCCTCCCCCCAGCTCCTGACAACCATAATTCTACTTTCTGAGTCTATGAATTTGGCTACTCTAAGTACCTCACATGAGTGGAATCATACAGGATCTGTCCTTTGATGTCTGGCTTACTTCAAACAGCATAACATCTACAAGGTTCATCCATGATGTAGCATATGTCAGGGAGATCCCCAGTCTTTAATCTTTAATTTTTGCTTTTTAAGGGAAATAACAAGAAAGTTGGAGTAGATAGGCCAGTCTTCCAAAGGAAAATTTCTCTACCCTGTGACTTGATGCAATAAGTTCAGAGTGCTTGGGGAAAAGCTTAGCTGGTGTGTGATGGCAGCAGGAGACTTATCTTAATCCCCAGGTGCCTGAGTGAGTTCAATAGGGACTGGTTATACCAAATTGGTGTAGTTAATACCGTTGTTAGTGGAAAATCAGGGCTCCCAGTATGCAGAGCTTGAAGCAAGAGGCAAGAAAAGGTAGAAATGGAAATGTCATTGGGAGGCAGGGTGTGGGGGGTGATTATCATGAGCAGAACCTGTGCTTAACACTGTACATGATCATCCCATTTAATCCTCACAACTACAATCTGAAGTGTTATTCCTGAGTCACAGTTGAGAAAAGTGGACTCAGAGATGCTAACTAACCAACTGGAAGTCACACTGCGACTTGTCTTATATCAAAGTATTTTTATCTCATGATCTCACCAGAAAGATTGTTGACCTAGCTCTAAAGGTGATAATTGGAGGATTACCCAGAACACCAAAAACATAGAACTGTTTAGAAATAAAGGGAAATAGTGGGGGATTTCACCAGAGAGCATGCTATTTGCTGGGATCTATTGACTATAGCTCTCACCTCTCCGACCACCCAGACGCAGTGAAAGAGCAAGGTTACCCCACAGTGATCTCTCCCTCTACAGAAAAAACACAAAGAAACAAAACTTCAGATTGGACCATGGATCAGTATATGATAAGAAGCACTTAGAAGCACATTTTTATTGAAGTTAAAACAAAACAAAAACTAGATACTCCAGGAACTTTCTCTTTACTATTAATAGCATCCTAAATGTTCTTGAGATTAGATAGACAGATAGAAAGATAGATAGATATATAGACAGATAGATAGACAGATAGTAATTCTTCCCACTGCCTACATTACAGCTTTGTGCATGGCAAAAGATCCAAAAAGACTATATGATATTGGCTCCCATGAATCTCTTTTGACTGCACCTTATTCATCTTCTTCTGAGTGCCATATGACTAATAACAAGATGCCCCTTACATCTTTATTCATATACATGGATAGCTACTTAAAAAATCCATCTATGGAGGGAGATAGAGAAATTTTAAAAATTGAGAGCTACATACCAAGATACTTAAACAACATGAAAAGATGTTCTAGATCCTTAGCCACTGGGGAAAGGCAAATTAAAACCACAGTGAGGGACTCCTTGGCCTTCCAGTGGTTAAGGCTTCGCCTTCCAATGCAGAGTGGTGATTCGATCCCTGGTCGGGGAGCTAAGATCCCACATGCCTTGTGGCCAAAAAAACAAAACATAAAAAAGAAGTAATATTGTAACAAATGCAATAAAGTCTTTAAAAATGGTCTACATCAAAAAAACTTTAAGAAAAACTAAAACCACAATGAGATGTCATTACAGACCTAACAGAATGGCTAAAATTAAAAATAATGATAAACATCAAATGCCAGTGAAGAGGCAGAGTAATCAGATCATTCATACATTGCTAGTAGAACTGTAAACTTGTAAAGCCACTCTGGAAAACAAATTTGGCATTTTCTAATCAGTGGATCAGTATCAATTTTCTGGTTGCGATACTGTACTCAAATTTTGCAAGATATTTCCATTGGGGGGAAATCAGGCAAAGGGTACACAGATCACAAATCTCTAAGTTTCTTTTCTTACAACTACAAGTGAATCTATAATTACCTCAAAATTAAAAGCTTAATTAAAAAATAAAAATAATTAAACAGCCAAGTTGAACTCCATGTACCTGGTTCTTGCAATTTGCACACTATTTTATTCCGCTAGTCCTGTGGATGGACGATAATCATAAGTGGCTATTGTAAAGAAATGAGATGATATTTATAACGTTCTTAGCTCAGTGACTTCTTGATTTAGCTCAGTGACTTAGCACACAACATATGTTCAATAAATGTCAAGAATTATCATTAAGGGAAACATACTAATTCACAAACTTGTCATGTATCACAAGAGTGGATGTGGTCCTTTGGTACTCAGTTACTTGGTTTTGTTACTTAAAATAGGGGCATTCTTGATTGCCTGCAATTTGGAAACCACTCGTTACCTTGTTTCATTGTATTTTTGACAAATGGAGGGAGATAGAGACACAGATACTGGATGACCATGCCAACTCAAGACAGTGTTGAGAACATTCTGTCTCAGCCTTCTTTCCTCCTCTGAAGGTATGTTACTTGACCTATTTTTTTGTTTGTTTGTTTGTTTTGGTAAGCAGGCAAGGTAGGGGGAGATACCAAAGCAAGAGGAAAAATCTTTTTCTCACTATTTTATGCCTTGTTTACGTTAAATTTCTGTCCTCTGGTGTGCCTTTATTTTTGCTAAAACTACATTTCCTGCT
>NW_006777797.1:100142-121908 GCF_000442215.2 Lipotes vexillifer
GCTGAGATATGGCCAAGGAGAGGGAGAGGTTCCTGGGCTTGAAAGGGAGAGAACATCCTGCTCAGACATCATTCTCTGCAGTGTTTGGGAGTCAATGCAGCTCATATGCTGGGTCCATGCATCCATATGTATCTACATTTTGCCTGTGTGCTTTTTGAAAGCACAAAATTAGAGTCATCTCACTCCTTTTGAAATGGCCCACTTCCTAAGAAGAATGAGAGGGAACAGCACAGAAAAATCTTAATGAAGCAGGAGAGGATCCAGACACAAGGTGTGATCCTGCCATTGTGGTGGAAACTCTCCAGTGCATGCCCAAGGAAAGGCCTCGTTGCCTGCCAAGTCCTCTTTCTCTACAAGCAGACTGCCTGGAGAAGAGGGCAGGAAACATTGGCACAAGGAGAGGCCTGCTTCCCTTTCCTCCGGCTCTCTAGGGGAGCGCTTTCCCCAAGGTTTGGGGACCAGGGAAATATGCCATATTGAAGTGAAAAGCACCAGCAGAGCCGACATTTTTATCAAACTAAATTCCTAAATGAGTTCTTTGGGAAAATAACAGCCAAATAAAGCAGCCAGAAACCTTAGAAATTACATTCGTCATTATGCTGCTGTGGAGTGAATTTTATAAAGTAGCTCTGAAAGAGGCTCAGGCTTTACTAAGAAAGGAAAAATTGCTTTGGCATTTGCCCTGGTCAAAATAGGGATCCATATATGCAAAGCACACCTGTAATTCAGTCTTCCACTTTTGCTCGCTCAGCATCCATCCCGTGGGCACTTTTTCTCCTGTGTTAGGAACAATGCTCAGGGCAGAATTACCTGGAGGGCAGACTCAGTTCCTGTAAAGGGCCTAGCACTCCCATGGGGGTTGGGTGGGAGGCCGTAAAGACTCATTGATGCCTGCTAGGTCTGGGGCACAGGTAAGGCACCTAAATCCTTCCAAGTCAAGGAGAACTTCCTAGAGGAGCTGCCTTCTCAGCTGAGACCTAAAAGGTGAAAGGGGGGAAGCTAGAGAGGGTGTTAGTGGTAAAGGGATGGAGAAGAGAAGAGATGGGAAAATGCACAGTGAGTGAAAAAGTGAAGTATCCCAAAACAGTGGTTCTCAACACAAGGCCATTTTGCCTCCTCGATTTCCCCAAGGACATTTGGCAACTTGGAGGGGGACATTTTTGGTTATCTCACCACAGTGGTGAGAGTGGGTTAGAAGCCAGAAATGCAGCTAAGTATCCTGCACTGCACAGGACAGCCCACAGCAAAGAATCATCCAGCACCAATGTGAACTGTGCCAAGGCTGGGGAAGCCCAGCCCAGGAGCCAGACTTTGGGTAGGGTCTATTCTCAGAACCCTAACTGTTATCCCTACCCATTTATTCTTGGGTTCTGAAAGCAGTTAAAAAGTAAGTCATGTGCCATTTCTGGTAAGTTTCACGGGCCATTTTTGGTGCCATCTGGGGGTATTATTCTCACTCAACCTTCAAAAGCTTTTTTCTCTCTTTCTCTTTTTTTTTTTTTTTTTGGATGAATAGGCAGTCAAGTGGAAGCACTGATGAGAGGAGGGGTAAAACACACTTATATGTACTAAAAATCTTAAAAGCCTTTCTACTAGCAATGTTTCCTCTCTTTGTTTTGTACTTTATATCTTTGTTTGCTCCCAGCACCTCTCTCATCTTAGGCCCAGCTACTGCTTTCCATCTTTTCACTCCAAAAGACATAAGCAAGACTGGAGATGTCATCAACATCAATCAATGGAAATTTGCAGATTCCCAAAAGAGATAAAAAATAGGATTATCCAAATAAGGCAAGTAGGCCTAAAGCTCCTAAAACACTACTTAAATATTGAGATTATTTTGGTTATATTATCTGCATTAAGACACTAATAAATAGTTCCTGGCTTATACCTCAGCTCTCATCAGTATTAATGTAAGAATCAAAGTGTCATAAGGATTCTGAGTCCACTAAGAACATTCCCACTGACAGTGGAAAGTGGTGACATATCTGGTCTGGGCACTAAGATGTGATATAAAATCCCCCTTTCTCATTTCCTATCTTGACAATCCATACAACCCTTAAACAAAGGGGGCAAAATCACTTTTGGAAAATCTTCTTACAAAGTGTGAATATCTAATATCCCAGGCACATTGTCAGTTAATATATTCTAGCATACATGAAGGAATTTGCTGAACACTGACAGCACTGGGTAACACTTAATTTTACTATTGCATATTTATGAAATTAATGACATAACACTTACCATCCTGCCTAACTTTAACTCTGGATGATGGTATTAGATCCTGTGAGAAGGTACAGTCATTAAGCCCAGAATTAAATGCAAGAGTAATCTGAAATTTTGAGGAGGTGACAAAGAGAGATGAATATGAGAGACCAATATTAAACACAGGAGCTTAATGAGAACAAAGTAAAGCAAACATTTTGGTACTTTCCCTCAACATGACAGCTAAGGTTTCATTTTAATAGACGTGATCCATGACCACTATTATGATTGAGGGGTTATCAAATCCCAAATCCTATAATTCCAATCATATGCTCCATTTCCAGACTAATATTTCTACCATAGACACCGTGCCTCATTAGAAATTTCTGAGATACAAAATGTATGTATGTTTGAAACAGGAAAGAAAGAAAGAAAAACTCCTTAATACCTTCCACATTTTGTTAGAAAAATTTTAATATGCTATTATTAAAAATATTATAATTGGTTATGAATCACAGTTCTTCAGTGTAAATATTTGTAGCCGTGTTATCAAAAACTGGAGGCCGCAAGTGACTATGGCAGCCAGTTGAATATGTATGTCTTTTCTCATTTTGGAAATCCAACCCCAGTTTACAGGGCAGTGCTTCCAGATGCAGGAACTTATCTAAAGGGTCTCTACATTCTACAAATGAGGTTCTGAATATTGTCAAAGTGAAACAGCAAAGTAGAGTCTAACATCTGTCCAAAATCACCTGGGGTTGAAACATACATAAACTCAACCTTCTTGGGACTTTCCTGTTGGTCCAGTAGTTAAGACGCCATGCTTCCACTGCAGGGAGCGTGAGTTGGATCCCTGGCTGGGAAACTAAGATCCCACCTGTGGCGTGGTGCGGCCAAAATAATTTTTTAAAAAATCAACCTTCTTGTCATAGGTACCATCAAATAAAAACTTTACGTTGTAAATATTCAAGAACTGATAACAAGGGACAATTTTATTAGCTCACAATTACAAAGCATGCTTATTAACCTGAATAATGGATGACAAATAGAATTCATCTGATGTATAGGCGCTGGGCTCCTGGTTGGTGGGTTGAAGAAGCTGTTTAGACACATGCTGACCAGGATTCTTTGCCAACCTCTGCCATGGGCATGGTAGAAGGAAATGGTGGCAGGAATGTCACATAATTGCCATCTCAACTCTGAGTAATTTTTAGTGATTAAACAGCAAAGTTCTGGAAAAGGGCCTCAAGAACTTTAGCTAAATATAGTACTTGTGAGTTAATCTATGCATGACATAGAAAAAGGTTATATTTTTTGATATTATATGATATACAAATATAATATATAAGATATACAATTTAGTTGCTACATTTAGTTACAAAAAGAATTTCAATGCAAACCCCACATTGTACTTCCCCAAACACACCTCACTGATTGAGAATTTATGTCTTTAGGCAAAATTTTCAGTGGACACTTCAGTTTTTTAAAGGCAGAATTTTACGATAGGTAATTAATGCCAAAGAAACTTGCCCTGACTTTTCAAGGTGTGACTAACTAAAGCATATTCATAACAATTGTGCCTGCAAAAATAAGGCAACGTGGCAGTGACCCTTTGGAAATACAGCCTGGAAGGTATCCATTCAGGTATAGGAGAAACACAGTTTCAAGTATAGGAAAAAACACAGTTAAAAGGAATACAGACTATAGGAGCAGCCAAGGCTGTGAGTCTTTGATCAAAAATGACTTGGCAGAACAGTTTTACTCCAACTTCCACTGAAGCCAGTGCCTAAGGCTTTAGTTAGAGCTTCAGTGGGAATTATGCCCATTTCCTGCCTTAAGAGAGCTGGATGAAGCATAAGCAAGATCATGAGGAGGTAGGAAGGAGCAGTCTTCTCATCTGTCCTACAGAATTCTGCAAACAAGAGCCATCTTTACCTGGAAACCCATTTAAATACTCAGCCTGTCTCTGGGGCTTATTTCATTTTATTTTACTTTAACATCTTTACTGGAGTATAATTGCTTTATATGGTGTGTTAGTTTCTGCTTTGTAACAAAGGGAATCAGCTATACATATACATATAGCCCCATATCTCCTCCCTCTTGTTTCTCTCTCCCACCCTCCCTATCCCACCCCTCTAGGTGGTCACAAAGCACCAAGCTGATCTCCCTGTGCTATGTGGTTGCTTCCCACGAGCTATCTATTTTACATTTGGTAGTATACATATGTCCATGCCACTCTCTCACTTCGACCCAGTTTACCATTCCCCCACCCTGTGTCCTCAAGCCCATTCTCTATGTCTGAGTCTTTATTTTAGAGATTACATCTTATATGGTATATCCATCCATCCATATACAGATACCTTGTATAACACTTGCAATTAAAATGTATTTTACTGTTATGGCAAAAGCATTCAAATCTCAATTATTTGGTAAACCTAAAACAGTTTTTATTTAAAAGGCCTATGCACATATATACATACCAAAAACAATTGCAGCTCGTAATTTTGTGGCTGAATTAGCACTGAATTTGATATTTAAATTGTTAAATAAATCCTAAAATAATAACCATAATGCTAAACAATAATAACTCTGAAAAGCATTTCTAAGTCCTATGATGTGTTCCTTTATTTTATGCTCTAATAAGTTTCATTTGGGAGAGTGCGACTAAACTCTCGGACTGTCTCTAACTTATATATATATATATATATATATATATATATATATATATTTATATTTATTTATATTTATTTATTTATTTATTTATTTATTTATTGTATATCTTTCAAAGCTCACATATGTCGCTTAACTACTAATCGAGTTATTGAAGAGACCCAGCAACCCCCAGCGTCTCGCAAGAACAACGCGGCAAATGAGCGAGGTGGTGCCCAGTGGGCTGATGACTTCATATGCAGCGTCCCGGCTCGGTGACCCACAAATCTCCTTTGATATGCCAGGCAGGAGAAGGAGCTTGAAAGGATCAGGAGAAGAGGGGGCCCGATGAAGCCATCATGTGACAAGAATCCTAACACTGTGGCGGAAAGAAAAAAAAAAAAAAAAGCGAGAGCAGGGGCAGGAGAGCGCGCGGGCGGAGCTGATAGAGACGTCGGAGGCTCAGGAGTGACCCGCGCACTGCAGAGCATCCAGGCAGCGCGACCACCGAGGACACTGCCGGCGCGCGGCAGGCCAGGCTGGGAAGCAATCTTCTATAAATTAAAGAAATCTCCATGGAAATTAGCATGAAACATTTTCTAATCTGCCGCTTTTCACTGCCGACAAGGGTCACTGGTTTAGCTTCCCTCTTATTTTATTATTCCCCAGCCACTTCCTGGCATCTTTATACCCTTCCATCCCGCTAGGGGTTTTCAGCCCGTCCAGACTGTCGCCTTCCTATGATTCTTAACCCTTTTAGACCATCTTTCCTGAAAAGGCGTATTATTATTGTGATTGCTGCTCCCGCTTTTATTATTGTTATCATCACTACTAGTGTTGCTGCTGCTTCCACTGCGGCTAACATTACCACTGCTGTTACTACCAAGCTACCATGACATTATTATTACTCCTGCTAATACTATAGCTAGCAGCAGTGCACACGGATGCAGGGAGCCTCAGAGAGCAGTCCCAGCCTTTCTAATCCCTGGGCAGTGCAGTCATTACCTTGCACCCGTTTTATTTCCAAATCCAGCTGTCAGGTGGGCAAACCTGCAGCTGCCTTGCCACCTTAAGTGTCACAGGCCTGTTGGTTGCTCTGATGATCTAACGGGATGGACAAAGGTCAAGCGCCCTCGGCTGCACCTAAAGTGCCAGTGCAACAGACAGCTGGCACCCGGGAAGGGAGAGGACACAGTGAGCGTCACAATGCGTGCATGTGTGCGCAAGCTTGGATGCATGCCCTCAGGCGTGCTACCTAACCTCTCTGAGCTTCTCTTAGTAAAATGCAGCTGATACATTCTCATGAAGTTGTGGAGAACATTATGGAATGTAGTGGGAATGAAAGTGCATGGGCAACCATAGATGCCCAGGAAACAACTACCAATGAGATCTACACACCCTGCAACATTTTTTAAAATTATGTTTAAATATTAAGTGAAAATTAATTATTTAGATATCTTATTCATTAAACATCTCTAAATGTAGCCTTTGAGCATCAGGAGTCAACTTCCATAAAATAAACTTTAAAGAAGTTAAAAACTGGGAATTCCCTGGCTGTCCAGGGGTTAGGATTCCCCGCTTCCACTGCAGGAAGCACAGGTTGGTCCGGGAACTAACATACCGCATGCTGCACAGCACGGACAAAAAAAAAAAAAAAGTAAAAAGTAACATGCATTGAGTGCTCACATGTGCTAGTTTTCTTTACAGACACTATCTCATTTAAACCCTACAGGAACTTAATTTTGCTGAGTTCTTTGCAGTTAAACGTTCTGCTGCCTTTCACATATGTATTGTTAGTTCCTCAAATAGTTCCTAACCTGTGGTAGAGCCCTCTTGCTCTTATCAAATGCTTTTGGGTTTCATGTACTACAAGAACAATACATATCTTATTTAATCTTCTCAAGAAATCTGCAAGTTAAGCATCACTGCCATTTTGTAGTTGGGAAACAGTTGAGAAAGTAAAGGAGTTTGCCATAAATCACACCTTTATTGATCGGTAGTTTTGAAATTTGAGGGTTTGACTTATCCCAGAGGCCACGTTCAATTCACCAATGATCTCCATCTTGTGAAAGAAAAAAGGGAGGCCAAGAGAGATGAAGTGACTTTTCCAAAGATGCACCACCTATAAATTGCAGCCAAGATCTACAACAGGTTTACTCAGCTTTGGAGTATATGTTATCTCCACAGGAGCTCAGGGAGGCAACCAAGCTGTTGTTTTTAAAGTTACATCCAATTTCAGGCTTCAGTCCTACATTTTGTATGAGTAGATCCAGCTATAGTCATCTTCACCACTTTGTAAAGAGTTTATACATAGTTTTTTCTAGCTTTTTGTGTGTTTGGAAATCTAGAGATCTCTTTGAACCTTTATAAATGACCCAATATCTTATTCCCAGAGAGCAGAGGGTATGTTGAAACACTATCTAAAAAATAAAGCCATTTTTTTTCTACAGTATACAGTTAAGACTTGAATGATAATAATTTCTATAATAGTATTTGCTTTCATCCTGTTGCAAAACTTTGATTTTCTTTTTTTTTTTTTTTTTTTGTATGGAGCATTAATTCAATAAACACTGATTTTACATAAAAACAAAATTTTGTGAATAAAATTCTATTTCAGAGTCATAGGGAAATTCATTATAAATAATGTTATTGTGAATTATTTTGTAAAACTGGATATTTTAAATGGAAATAATTATACTTTTAATTTCATTTTGGTATGTCCAATTTCCTGTATATGTGTATATGTACACACATATCTGTGATAAGTGAAGGTTGATAGCCTGATAGCAACAGTCTGGGATAGGCAGGTAACAGGATAATAGGATGTCATACAAGAAAGTCATGAAGTTCGGAGGATATGTCCTATCTATTACAAATAAAAAAATGGAATCAGATACTTTATACTGTTGCTGATTGAGTCACAGTGTAGTTAGTGAATATCCACTTCTTTTAGACTGGATTCCAAGGAAAGTTTCCAGCACTGACAATGTTAAAGAATTTTGGGCATATTGATATTTGGTCCATGCCTCAGAAGCTGCCCCAAATTCCTAAAGTTCATTCTGGGAATATTAACTTCTTTTGATGCAAAATGTGCCAGAATTCTGAGTTTAGCAGGATGGTTGAATCCAGCTCCCAACACTCCTTTATCTACTGCTTTTGCCTGTTTTTCCAGATAACTTTATCCCTAATCTCCCCTCTGAGCATTGCTCTCAGCTCCAAGAAAATGTGTGGTGTGTGAGAGCAGGACTAATGCTAAGTACTCAATGCAATGGAATGGCATTAAGAAAACAAAGGCCAACATGAAATGCACATATAAATATGATTGAAGTTAGTGTATAACTTGGGAAATTAATATATTTCATACAAAAATTTAATGCAAGAATTTAAGTATAACTACATAGGTTTTAAAGCAAGTACTAAAAGGTCTTCTAGACAAATCTAAATCAAGGATGCTTAACGGCAGAGGATATTCAAGGCACAATTCTCAAGAAGTAAGAAGTAAGCAAAAATATCCTAGTGAATAAAACAGAAATATGAAGGGGACAATTATGAATGAAATTGTTGAAAGGATGTTGCATCCATATTTCCTAGAGGACCCTAATGACTGCTTGAGGTACTCACTATTCATCATCCCATTGTTTTATTCATATCCCCAGCCCACCCTCATACAGTCTGTTGCCTTAGAGAAGCTGAGTTCCACCATCAAGTATGGGTCTGATTGCTCTAAGGATGTTTTTATTCCATACTGATTAAAGATAGACCATTTGATCCAGTTCTGACTAATGAGATTCTGGAAGTTGGGGACAATTCTTAAGAAAAATCATTAGGGACAATGCTCTTAAGAAGGATCCAAGTTGCCATTTCCAACAACATGGATGAACCTTGAGGGCATTATGCTTAGTGAAATAAGTCAGACAGAGAAGACCAAGTACAGTATGATCTCACATGTGGAATCTAAAAAACTAAAACAAGCCCAAAACTAAGCATATTGATAACAGAGAACAGATTGGTGGTTACAGGGTGTAGGGGAGGGAGGATTGGACAGGGAATGGGTGAAGAGAGTCAAAAGGTACAAATTTCCAGCTATACAATAAGTAACTTATGGGGATGTAATGTATAGCATGGTGACTACACTTAATAATGCTGTATCACATATGAAAGTTGCTAAGAGTGTAGGTCTTAAAAGTTCTCATCACAAGAACAAAAGAAAAAATATTTGTAACTATGTATGGTGATAGATGTTAACTAGACTTATTGCATTGATCATTTCAAAATGAATACAAATATTGAATCAATATGTTGTGCACCTGAAACTAAGATGCATTAACGGTATATGAATTAGACTTCAATTTTTAAAAATAGTAATAAAAGAAGAAGAAGTTAATGGTTAAAAGGAAAAATTAAACAATCTTTATGTTGGAATAAAACCCCAAAGTTAAAAATTATCAATCACTGTAAAATTATAGAAAATTAAAAAAAGAAGAAAAGAAAGAAGGAGCAAATAATGGCAGTTCATCTCTCTGTCACCAGACATGCACAAAGAAATCATAAACCCTGATAAGGACCATTGCAACTCACCATAGTATCTAGATTTGGGGTGAAGTTAAAGTCCATGTAGAGCAAAGCTGAGAGAAGGGAGGAGCTTGGGTCTGCATAACCCTAAGTCTGCTCATCTTGAACCTCCTCTTCTGTGAGATCCTGGTTTCCCTTTCTTACTGTTTCAACAAATGGGCTGTTTTCTCTGTTTTGCACAAGTAAAAGCATCCTAAATGATATATGCTGAACTTCTCCAGAAAACCAGCATACTATTTTTATCAATTAAGAACCTGACACACACCTCTAACATTGTTTTCCTATATTTTTGGTTACATATCTTTGACTTTTCATGTGTCAATACTTTTGTAATATAATTTTCTGTAGAAGGATAATTTGTCTTTCCTTTAACATGGTTGATTGAAGTATTGTTTTGTTGTTTGTTTGTTTGTTTTTTCCTAAACCATAGTTTGGAAAAGTATACCGCCTTATCCAAAGTTTTGCTTTCTGAGGTTTCGGTTATCTGCAGTCAACCAAGGTCTGAAAATATTACATGGTAAGTTGCAGAAATAAACAATAAGTTTTAAACTGTTCACTGTTTGAATAGCATGATGAAATCTCATTCCCTCCCCCTCATCCCAGGTGGGACATGAGTCATCCCTTTGTCCAGTTATCCCACCCATTACGCAGTAGCCGTATAGGTTATCAGATTGATGTGGCAGTACTGCAGTGCTTGTGTTCAAGTGACACTTATTTTACTTAATAATGGCCCCAAAGCATAAGAGTAGTGATGTTGGCAATTCACACATGCCAAAGAGAAGCCATAAGGTGCTTCCTTTAATTGAAAAGGTAAAAGTTCTCTAGTTAATAAGAAAACAAGTTGTTTGCTGAGGTTGCTAAGATCTCTGGTAAGAACAAATATTCTATCAGTGAAATTGTGAAGGAGGAAAAAGAAATTTGTGCTACATTTGCCGTCACACCTCAAACTGCAGCAGTAGCAGCCACAGTGCTTAGTTAAGATGGAAAAGACACTAAATTTTACGATAAGATATTTAATGAGGGAGAGGGACCACATTCACATAACTTTTATTACAGCACATTGTTATAATTGTTCTATTTTATTTTTGTTAGTGCTGTCAATCTTTTTTTGTTAATTTTTTATTGAGGTAACATTGGTTTATAACATTAAATGCTTCATGTGTATAATATTACATTTCTACTTCTGTAAACACTACAGAGTGCTCACCTCCAAAAATCTACTTTCTGTGCCTCACAAAACAGTTGATGCCCTTTACCCATTTCACCATCCCCCGACCCCTTCCCCTCTGGTAACCATTACTCTGTTCTCTGTATCTACATGTTTGTTTTCTTTTGGTTTAGTTTATTCATTTATTTATTTTTTGCTGTTATTTGATTTTTATATACCACATATGAGTTAAATCGTATGATATCTGTCTTTCTCCATCTAACTTATTTAACTTAGCATAATACCCTCAAGATCCACCCATGTTGTTGCAAATGACAAGATTTCACCTTTTTATGGCTGAGTAATATTCCATTGTATATATGTGCCACATCTTCTTTATCCATTCATCTGTCGATGGACACTTAGGTGACTTCCATGTCCTGGCTATTGTAAAGAGTGCTGCAATGAACATTATGGTACATGTCTCTTTTTGAATTATGGTTTTCTCAGGGTATATGCCCAGTAGTGGTATTGCTGGGTCATATGGTAGTTCTATTTTTAGTTTTTTAAGGAACCTCCATACTGTTCTCCATAGTGGCTGTATTAATTTACATTCCCATGAACAGTGCACTAATGCGTATATATATGGAATCAAAAAAAGAAAAAAAAGGTCCTGATGAACCTAGGGGCAGGACAGGAATAAAGATGCAGATGTAGAAAATGGACTTGAGGACATGGGGGAGTGAAGGGTAAACTGGGACAAAGCGAGAGAGTAGCATTGACATATATACACTACCAAATGTAAAATAGATAGCTAGTGGGAAGCAGCCACATAGCACAGGGAGATCAGCTCGGTGCTTCGTGACCACCTAGAGGGGTGGGATAGAGAAAGTGGGAGGGAGGTGTAAGAGGAAAGGGATATGGGGATATATGTATACATACAGCTGATTCACTTTGTTATACAGCAGAAACTAACACAACATTGTAAAGCAGTTATACTCCAATAAAGATGTTAAAAAAAAAACACTACACATTTGAAGCATTCATAATTAGATTTCAGTATCTGATAATTAAATAATTAATTAAAATAAAATGGGTCACATATGGACCAATAAAAAAAAAAATTATACTGCCTATGTTTCCTTCTGGGAGTTTCATGGTTTCAGGTTTTACATTCAAGTCTTTCATTCATTTTGAGTTGATTTCTGTGTATAGTGTGAGATAGCGGTCTAGTTTTATTTTTTTACATGTGGCTGTCCAGTTTCCCCAATACCATTTATTGAATAGACTGTCCTTTCTCCATTGTATGTTCTTTACTTCTGGCTCATAAATTAATTGTCCATATATGTGTGGGTTTATTTCTGAGCTCTCAGTGCTGTTCCATTGATCTATGTATCAGTTTTTAATGCCAATATCATGCTGTTTGGGTTACTGTAGCTTTGTAATATAGTTTGAAATTAGGGAATGTGCTACCTCCAGGCTTATTCTTTTTTCTAAGTATCACTTTGGCTATGCAGGGTCTTTTGTGGTTCTATATGCATTTCAGAATTTTTTTTTCTATTTCTATGAAAAATTTCTTTGGGATTGTGATAGGGATTTCATTGAATCTGTAGATTGCTTTAAGTACTATGGACATTTTAACATTGTTAATTCTTTCAATCAATGAGCATGAAGTATTGCTTCATTTATTTGTGTTTTCTTCAATTTTTCTCAACAATATCTTATAGCTTTCAGAGTACAGGTCTTTCACCTCTTTGGTTAAATTTATTCCTGGTTATTTTATTCTTTTCTTTGCAATTGTAAATTGGATTGTTTTCTTAATTTCCTTTTCTTTTAGCTCATTGTTAGTGTATAGAAACACAATATATTTTTATTGTTGATTTTGTATCCTGCCAATATACTGTATTTGTTTATTATATTTAATATTTTTTTTTAACTCTTTAGGGTTTTCCATACACAAAATCATGCTGTTTTCAAACAGTGACAGTTTTACTTCCTCCTTTCCAATTTGTATGGTTTTTATTTCTTTTATTGCCAAATTATCTCAGTAGGGCTTCCATACTGTGTTAAATAAGAGTGGTGAGAGTAGACATACTTGTCTTGTTTCTGATCTCAGATGGATGGCTTTCAATTTTTCACAATCAAGCATGATGTTAGCTGTGATTTTGTCATATATGGCCTTTATTATGTTGTGGTCCATCCCTTCTTTATGTACTTTTTTGAAAGTTATTATCATAAATGGGTGTTGAATCTTACCAAATACTTTTTCTGCATCTTTTGAAATGATCATATTTTGTTTTTATCTTTCATTTTGTTAATGTGGTGTATGAGGTTGACTGATTTATGGATGTTGAATCATCCTTGCATCCTGGAATAAATCCCACTTGATCATGGTGTATGATACTTTTAATATATTGTTGTATTTGGTTTGTTAATATTTTGTTGAGGATTTTTGTGACTATATTTGTTGGAGATACTGGCCTGTGGTTTTTTTTTCTTTTTTTTTTTTTTTGCATTATATTTGTCTGGTTTTGGTATCAGAGTGATGTTGGCCTCATAAAATAAGTTAGGAAGCATTCCTTCCTCTTCAATTTTTTAGATGAGTTTAAGAAGGGTAGGTATTAAATCTTTGAATATTTTTATAGAATTCACTCGTGAAGTCATCTGGCACTGGACATCTTTTTTTGAGAGGTTTTTAATTACTGTTTCACTTTATTAGTAATCCATCAATCTATTCAGATTTTCTATTTCTTCAGAATTCATTCTTGGAAGGCTGTATGATTCTAAGAATTTGTTCATTTCTTCTAGGTTGTCCAATTTTTTTGGTATATGGTTGCTCATATATTCTCTTAATGTCATTTGTATTTCTGTGACATCTGTTATTTCTCCTCTTTTGTTTCAGATTTTATTTTTCAGAACATTCTCTCATTTTTTCTTAGTGAGTCTAACTAAAAATCTGTCAATTTTATCTTTTCAAAGAACCAGCTTAGTTTCATTGATCTTTTCTATTGTCTTTTAAGCCTCTATTTCATTTATTTCTTCTCTGTTTTTTATTATGCCCTACTTCTACTGACTTCAGCCTCCATTTGTTCTTCTTTTTCTAGTTCCTTTAGGAGTAAGATTGGGTTTTATTTGAGATTTTTTTTGTTTCTTGAGGTAGGCCTGTATTGGTGTAAACTTCCCTCTAAGTATAATTTTTGCTGTACCCATAGATTTTGGTGTGTCAGATTTTCATTTTACTTTGTCTTCAGGTATTTCTTATTTTACCTTTGATTTCTTTGTTTACCCAGTAGTTGGTCAGTAACATGATGTTCAGTCTCCACATATTTGTGATTTTTCCTGCTTTCTTCTTGTAGTTTATTTCTAGTTTCATACCATTATAATAGGAAAAGATGCTTGATATTCTTCAGTCTTCTTAAATTTATTGAGATTTGTTTTGTATCTCAACATGTAGTCTATCTTTGAGAAAGTTCCAAGTCCATTTGAGAAGAATGTAAAGTTTGCTGCATTTGGATGGAATGTTCTGTACAAATCTATCAAATCCATCTGATATAATGTTTCATTTAAGGCCTCTGTTTCCTCTTTGATTTTTTTGTTTGGATGATTCTTCCACTGATGTAAGTGGGGTGTTAAAGTCCCCTACTATTATAGTGTTGCTTTCAATTTCTTACTTTAGTTCTGTTAATAATTGTTCTATATATTTTGGTGATCCTATGTTAGCTGCATATATACTAATAACTGTTTTCCTGATGGATTGTCCCCTTTACTATTATATAATATTCATTGTTACTCTCTTACTGTGCCTAATTGATAAATTAAACTTTATCATAGGTATGTATGTATAAAAATAAACATAGCATATATAATATTCAGTATTATCTGTGGTTTCTGGCACCCACCGGGGGTCTTAAAATGTATCCCATGTGGATAAGGGGGGATAATTGTATACGTAAACTTTAAAAAAAAATTTATTGTCCATTCAGATCAAAAAATGAAATTTTATTAATAAATCAGGAGTTCAGCTGTGACAAAGCGAGAGAGAGGCATGGGCATATATATACTACCAAACGTAAGGTAGATAGCTAGTGGGAAGCAGCCACATAGCACAGGGAGATCAGCTCAGTGCTTTGTGACCACCTGGAGGGGTGGGATAGGGAGGGTGGGAGGGAGGGATATGCAAGAGGGAAGAGATATGGGAACATATGTATATGTATAACTGATTCACTTTGTTATAAGGCAGAAACTAACACACCATTATAAAGCAATTATACCCTAATAAAGATGTTAAAAAAAAAAGAAAAGAAAAAAAAATAAATCAGGAGTTCTCCTCAAGTCTCTTCCCAGTTACTATCCCACCCTCCTAGACAAAAATAACCAATATCCTGATATTTAACACCACAGATTCATACTGTTTATTTTTAAACTTTCTATATTTAATAAATATAGAAATAATTAGTGCTTGTAATACTTCTTGTAGCAGATTGGAAAGCTATATTTTACTAGGAATTTGTCCATTTAATATAATTTTAAAAAATCATTGACATAAAATTATTCATAATATTATATCTTAATAATATTGTTTTTCCCCCAATTCCTTATTTTGTTAATTTGTCTTACTTTTTATCCTAGCAGTCTTTAAAAAATGAGTTTTAACTTTACTATGTTCTATATAGTGTATTTTTTTTTTTTTAATTTTATGAGTATAAGTCTGCTCTTATTCATTGTTTCCTTTCTTTTACATTTTTGGGAGTTTAATTTGTACTTCTGTTTTTAATGTCATCAGAAGACACTTAGCTCATTGATTTTCAGCCATTCTTCTTTTCCAATATATGCTTCCAAGACTATCATTTCCCTCTAGGCATTGTTTATGTTGCATCTCACATGTCTTGAAAATTTGCAGTTTGATCATCATTCAGCAGAAAATATTTTCTAATATTTTCTAATGTATTCTTCGACCTATGGATTCTTTAGAAAAGTATTGGAAAAAATTAAAGCTTTTTCTGCTGCTTTATTTTCTATTGATTTTAGCATAATTACTCTGTGGTTAGAGAATATACTTTCTGTGATTTCAATCCTTAGAAATTTGTCAAGACTTACTTTATGGCTCAGCATATGGTCTTAAGCTGTTGAGTTCAGATTTCTATGTATGTAAATAAGGTCAAGTTTGATAATCATGTGATTGAAATCATCTATACTCTATGAGATATAAGTAATTTTAATCTGTTTCTTCTATCAGTTACTGAACAAGGTGGTTAAAATCACAAGCTAACTGTAAATTGTCTATTTCTCCTTTTACTTTTATCAATTTCTTTTTCTTGAGGCTATAATTTTAGGTGCATACACATTTAGAATTTTTATCATCTTGTTGGATTGAATATTTTACCATTATGAAGTATTTTTGCTTGGAATCTACATTGTCTGCTATTATAGTCACGACATCTGCAGTTTTTTGTTTAGTCTTTGCATGGCATAAACTTTCTATTTTAATTTCCTAAACATTCTTATCTATATCTATATCTATCTATAGATATTATCGATATAGATATAGATTATATCTATATTTTATATATCTTACACATATATATCATCGTATGTATCATCTATATATTTCATATATATATATTTATTTATTTCATATATGTGTAATTATCCACATTTTTAATCCAATCTTTGTAAAAATTTATACCATCTTTAAGATTTATCCAATCTTTTCATTGACACAAGTAATCTATTTGTACATAATATAGTTTGTTACTATTAATATATTTAAATTTAAATTCCTCCTCTTATTATTTTTCCTAATTGTCAACATATTTTAATTTTTCTTCTTTTTTCTTTATTTGTTTGGATGAATCAACATTTTTATCCTTTATTAGCTTGTTACTTAAGTATTCTCTTTTCTTTCAATTTTTAGCCTACAGATAACTACATTCATCCTTGGTTTTAGAAGCTAATATAAATTAATCTATAAATTAAACTTTATCACTTCTTTGAGAGTTCAAGGGCCTTACATGCTTCAAATAATGTATTATTATTTTGAATATTTAAAGTTCATTTAGATATACACACATATTTTACCATTAGTATCTATTTTTGTTGCTCTTCATTCCTTCCTGTATTTCCTTGCCTTAATCTAAAATTTTTAGTATTTTACCTCTGATGTGCTAGCATGCAGCTTTCTTTGTGTTTATCCTGATCTATGCTTATAATTCTTCTTAAAATCTGAGGCTTGATGTTTCTCAGCACTTTTAGAGAATTATTGTCCAGTATGACTTCAAATATGGCTTCTGGACCATTCTCTCTCCTCCCTTTAAGATACTCAAATTGCATGCATATTCTAATTTTTCATTGCATTACAAATATGCTTGTGTTATCCTATGTATTTTTTTTTATCTTTATGCTTTAGTATGGCTCTCTTCTAGTGAATTGTGTTTTCTGTATCTAATCTGCTATTAAACCCATTTATTCAATTCTTAATGTTGCTTATTTTACTTTTCAGTGCTATGTTTTCCCTTTGATTTTTTCACTGTAGATTACTTGCTGAAATTATACATTTTGGCATCTATTTTTTAAACATATTAATCACACTTATTTTAAAGACTATGATAATATTTTCTGGAGCGTGGTGTATGTGTTTATTTCTATCATGTTTCTTTTATTCTGCTGTCTTATAATCATTTAATTCTACCTTTTAATATGTTTGAAAATTGTTGATTAAATGACAAGTTAAAATATGTTACACAGTTGTCTAAGGTTTTGACTGCAGCCATCTCCCTCCAGAAAGTATTTTCTTTGGATTTTTGATAGGTAGTTAGCAAGAGTGAAGATCATCTTAAATACAGCCTAGAAGTGATCAAATTAAAACCTTGCTTTAAGTCTTTATGAGGTCTAGTCTTTTTCTGATTCACCTTTACACAGTGCATTTCAAAAGAAATATGAGACACATATCATTTCAAACATTAAATGGCTCATTTAAATGGTAAGAAGGAGAAGGAGAAAGTAATTTTTATTATTACTTTATTTAGCCAAATATATCCAAACTATTATTGCTTCAGCTCATTATCAATGTAAGTTTGTTAATGGGATATTTCATATTCTTCTATTTGGAGTAAGGCTTCAATATCTGCTCTGTATTTTGCACTTACAGTGTATTTCGATTTGGACTGGGTGCATTTTACATGCTCCATGGCCACATTATAGCTTTTGGCTACTATATTAAATGATAACACTTCTAAATCATAGCCCTCTGATGGTCCTAACTGGAATTCTGGACTATTTACCATGACACCCTTTTTTGAGGTTCTTGGCTTCCAGTTTTGTCTTCTCAACTTCATGAGATTTCCATAATTTCTGCTTGATTTCCTAGACTTTTAACTGCTACTTTGTTTTGGGCTTAGTTATGAATCAGCAAATGCCTTCATGGGAAATGTGGAACAGAATAACAAGCTCACCTAAACACACTTAATTCTTTATGGCATTTTGATCTCTCAGTCCTGGTTGCCCGGGTAGCATGGAACTCCAAGATTCTGTCTTTCCTTTCCTGTAATACTGCCAACAATCAGCTCAGATTCCTGGCTCTATTCTGCCATTTTCCACTTAACTTTGTAGTCTCTTGGACCTGTGTCCCATTTTTTTCCTTGAAAAATACAGAAGCCCTGGTGTAAAATATACATATACCACAGTACATGCCACAGAACTAATATTTATCAAAACACACTCCTTCAGGGATACATGTCACACTCAATGATTCACTGTTAAAATGAGAACAAGAGAATTCCAGGGCTTGAGTCACATGTGCTTTATATTAAGAATGATAAATCATCTTGTTCTACCTTTACTGAGGTAGAAACTATTGACAAAAAAAGCCCCAAGCTGAAAGAAATTAGCAAAAGTTAACTCAAAACTGAAGGAAAAAATGAGAAGTACTCAATGACCAACACTCAGAAGCCCTAAAGGAAATCTCAAGAAAAAAATGATAAAACTTCAAAAATAATTGTTAAAATAAAGAAAAAAATATTTATAGAAAATATCTAAGTAAGGAAAGAATCTTGGAATCTTAAGAGTTGTTATATGAATTCAATATAATGTGAAAAATTACATTTCACCCAAATGTTAGTCAACTCATTTTTAAAAATTTTTATTGGAGTATAGTTGACTTACAGTGTTGTGTTGCAGGTGTACAGCAAAGTGAATCAGTTATGCATATACATATATCCACTCTTTTTTAGATTATTTTCCCATATAGGCCATTACAGAGTATTGAGTAGAGTTCCCTGTGCTATACAGTAGGTACTTGTTAGTTATATATAAGTCAACTCATTTTTTAAGTATATAGGAACTATATTCAAATTCAATGAGGGCTTATCTGGGATAAAAATAAGTCAATATGGCTAGTATAAGAGAGTGTTTGAGTTTTCTTCTTGATTGTACTGATCTCATTTCCTAGGCCAGGCAATAACTGCCTAGTATGGGTGTAACTAATTAATTGATTGCCTTTTAGTGTGTTAAAAAAACATACAACAATATAATGCTTCCTCTTAGGATCAGCTTTGTTATTCCATATCGTTGTATAGTGACTACCACACTAAAAACAGGGGATGGGCACTCAGTTGCCTAGAAAATATTTATCTGGATGCCAGACCATTCCTAAACTATTACTTTTCATTCCACTTTGATTTCTTCTGCAGAACTGGTAAGCCTCATTTGTAAGGTCACCTAGCACTAGAAGTGAAGATCTTGAAAATGCAGCTTTCACAAAGATAGATATTATGTTCAAAGAGTGGTTGAGCCATGTTCAGGAGTAAAAAGAAGATCACAAGAGAAGAGCACGTATGTCTGGAGAGACAAAAGCAGGGAGCCCTCCAACTTTTCCTCTTTTACCCCAAAAGACAATGACCATTTTCCAAAGGAAAGTGATAAGATAGACAATTTTTAACAATGTTCTAAAACCAGTCCCTGACTTTCTATCCAACTTCATATTACACATCTCTTCCCACTGCCCCAATACCACTGGAATCCTTTCTGTTTCTCAAATGTATTTAACCTTCACTCTACACTGTACATTCATCCATACTGCTACTCTCTCTCAGCTTGAAGCCCCCTCAGACGGGTTAAGTTCTACATATCCCTAAAATCCCAGGTTCAAGTTAATTTCACTGGGCATGTATTCTCAGACCCTGTGGATCTCACTAAATGTTTATATTTGTAGTTTTGTAAATGATTTTCTTCCGTTGATCAGCAAGGGCATGGATCACATTTTTGTTGTATAGTGTTTTATCCCCAGTGCCTGTGTCAATGCTAGTGTCAAAGTACATAACTATTTATCTCATAAAAAGAAAAGGAAATCAGTAAATAAATAAATAAATAAATAAATAAATAAACTTTCCCAGGATTCTAGGAACTTTTGTAAATTATTTCTTACAAGAAACAATCAAATTATCGTGATTTTGAAATAAACAGAATAAATAAATTTAGAGCTGGAATGGATTTTTAATAAACTAACATACAATCATTTCATCTCACTGATAGAAAGCTGAGGTCTAGAAAGCATCATGGTTCATTACTTCAACTTATACTGATGATACTAACAATATCCAAGCCATCACAGTCAATGACAGACTAGAGCATGATGCAGAGTTCCCCTTATCCAATCCAGCATATTCTCAGAGATTCTCAGCAATGGTGTAACAACACACCAGTGATAAAGTACTAAAGTTATTTAGAGGATTTGTTTCCCTAAGAGAGTCAAATCAATGCTATCTCTAAACCTGAGTCACTCTAATCTACATACACTTGAATAGCAATTTTAGTTTTCTTTTAGTAATAAAAACATTTATTAAATTAGCTAGAACATTTTACCTACAAGTATAGAAAACCTAACAAAAGATGGTTTATTGTAATAATGACTTTCATATGTCACATAATAATCTGTCCAAGGATAGGGCAGTGCAAGGATAATTCACAAGCTTAATGATATAGTCCATAAGCCAGGTTCTTTTTGTCTTCCTGCTCTGCAAACCTTGACATATTGGCCTCTCTCCTCATGACTTTTTTTTGTTTGTTTTGTTTGCAGTATAGCCGCAGCAGTTTGAAGCATCATATACTCACAGGAAAACTGCCAAAGGCAGTCAATGTTTCTTTCCATTTTGGCAACAAGAGAAACTTCCTCAGAATATCTAGTTAAGTCTCACTGGCCACAGCTGTGTCACAAGCTCACTTCTGAACCAGTTACTGACAACACAATAATAGAACCACTGTGGCTAACTCAAAGCAATCAGCATTTTCTTTTTTTATTGTAATATAGTTGATTTACAATATTATGTTAGTTTGAGGTGTACAGCAAAGTGATTTAGTTATATTTTTTTTTCTCAGGTTATTTTCCATTACAGGTTATCACTAAACTTGAATATAGTTCCCTGTGCTACATAATAAATCCTTGTTGCTAACCTGTTTTATGTATAGTAGTTTGTATCTGTTAATCCCATACTCCAAATTTATCCTCCCCCTCCCTTCCCCTTTGGTAACCATAAATTTGTTTTTTATGTCTGTGAATCCATTTCTGTTTTGTATATAGATTCGTTTGCATTAATTTTTAGATTCCACATATAAGTGATATTATATTTTTCTTTCTCTGTCTGACTTACTTCACTCAGCATGATATTCCCTAGGTCAATCCATGTCAATCAGCATTTTCTTTCTTGCCTTGGAGAAGGGCACAGTTTCTCTTGAAGCAAATGGGTACTCAGAAGAAGGGCAAGTGTGGAGGAACTGATGTCTGTAGGCAATGAAGAGTCCTTGCACATTTATTTTAGATACTTTTTGTAAAGATCAGGCGACTAATTGGGATTCAACAGGCATAATGTCAACTATTTTTGATCTTTGTCAAATTTTACACTAAGCATGAATGATAATATTTCAACTTCCTTCTGAAGTCTTAATCTCTGGTAAAATACTTCCAATTGTAAACATTTTATAAGATCAAACATTATTTAATTATTCAGAACTCAAACTGTATCTATTAAACCATGTAAAAATAAATGCATGTTTTGCGCCACTACTCATCCAACAGGTACTTCTAGAATACTGTCTTAAAGGAACAAATACCCACTATTTTTTTTTTTTTTTTTTTTTGGGGTACGCGGGCCTCTTACTGCTATGGCCTCTCCCGTTGTGGAGCACAGGCTCCGGACGCGCAGG
>NW_006777797.1:122130-127168 GCF_000442215.2 Lipotes vexillifer
CGGCAGGCGGACTCTCAACCACTGCGCCACCAGGGAAGCCCAATACCCACTATTTAAATGAAACTGATCAATATGAAGACACATCCGGAGGATCTGACTGTATTGTGTCAGATAAAATTAGTATGCCAGGAGCTCAAATGTCATAAAGACAGAAGACTCAACTTCATGAGGGATTTATTAGCAGTCAGACATAGCACATTGTCCTGCACAGACATATGCTGTCTATGCCAAACATTCATGATTCTATCTTAATGAATAGAGAAAGAACTCATTTTGACTCTTTAAAGTTTACCACCAAGTTGAATAATTACACTGACTATTGGGAAAAAATAAAATAAAAAGCTCTCATATTTTCTATGTTCTTTTCGCATATAAAAACACAATTTCTCTCCCAAATCTGACACTCAGCCATTGTACACCATATCAAATAAATAGATAAAAATATTAATTTCCCCCATCTCTGTTCTACACTATGAATGTTCATGTTTATTTATAATCACACTGGTTCTCTTGGGCTGCAAGCGGACTTTGGGAGAGGGTTCCTGTGTCGGTTTATTCTGTCTACATCACACTTAACGCAGTGTCATGTGCAGGCATGTGCTTTGTGATCAATATCAGGAATTGGACTGTGAAAGGTAAAATTAAAATGAATTTTATACCTAAGTTAAATAAACAGTAGCTCCCCATTCAGGGGAGGAATACTGTTAAAGGAAAAATATGATCTAGCCATTATCTTCTCATGAATATTAATATTGGGTGTCAGGTTTAAGAATGGAAAGGAAAATAAAAATATTGTGATGACTTAGCTATAACTTGATAATTTGTTATATATAAATATAAATGTATATATAAACTATATATATAACTATACATATATATAACTATATACACACATACACACACACATATAAAACTATACAATTTTTGACAAAACACAAATAGTATTGTTGTACTTACTGAAGTTGGAGTCCACAGAAATCAATCCTGTTAACCCGACCACAAAGGCTGTTAGAGAGCTCAAAGTCTTGAAGTCAGGGTGTTGTATGGAGCCTGATGGCAAGTAGAAAACATAGACCAGGGCTTGGCCCAGGAAAAAGGCTCTGGATAGAAAACTCTTCTGGCTCCACTGGTCCTATTATCTCTGGTAGCTCACTTCTGGAACTGCAAAACTCCCACCACTGATTTCAACACTTCTGAAACCAAATTAAATTATTTCTAAAATGCCCCGTATCTTTGCATTACTCCTTCAATATATATTCCCAGTTAGCTAAGACTAGGACCAAAACCTCACTCCAGCTACTATGGAGTGAAAAAAGAGAATTGCATGGTCCTTTTTGTTTCTGAAATGGATTCCCACCAAACCAATGCAATGGGGAAATTGTCCGAACTACAAAGGGCATAGAGACACTGAGTAGCCAAGACAATAAAAAAGGGCTATCACCATTTGTCATTTGTGTAAATACTTCTTCCTATGCTTAGACTTCCAGAAAGGAAAAGAAAAAGTATACTCAGAACATCACACAACCATGTAACAATAAGCATACTCACTCTTTCCCCAAAGGGAGACAAAGTAATGTCTCATCAGTTATTTCATTCCAGCTCAAAGTCCACTAATGCCTATTCCTGTTATGCGGGCACCATCCCATGTTGAAATTCTGCTTTCATGAACCAAATGTTAAGTAGCATACACCATATACAATAATGAAGGAAAATAAAAATAAATTGGAGATTAAGGTATGTAAATATATTCATCATATGGCAAAAACAGACATGTAGGTGTTATTACCCTCATTTCTACAACTGTGTATGAAAGCAGAGCCTCTGTTTATGACTGCTCTCCTTCATTACTCATTCTGCATACTCTGCCTTCAACCAGCACCCCAGCTGACCAAGTAGGTTATTTTTGGTTGTTAACCTAACAAGTTACCTAAACCTTTATTGTTGTTGCATCCAAGCCTTTGACAGTCTTTCTAGTTTATGACTTTTTTCTTTCATTGAACTACACTATCATAAATAAGAAGGTGCCCTGAGAGATCACATGGGTTACACCCATAATTCTCCTTCTTCATTGTAAAGTAATAGCCCTATTTTTTCTTCAGAATCAGGATCAATTATGCCAACCAATACTAAAATGCCTATCATTTCATTTTTTTTCTAGAGTCATAAGAAGCTGAAAATGACAGTGTTATGAAAAGAGCTTCTATAGCAATGGAAATGTTGTGTTCTGGTGAAAATATACGTCCCTTATGGCCTAATATCTCTAAAACAGCAGACTCCAAATTTATGGGAATGAGAAGCAAAAATTTTTTAAGTAACTGAGATTTCAATAGGCCATTCAAAGATTTTATAATGAAAGATACTTCTGGGTTATATCAAATATAACAAGGCTAATGATTCAAAACATATCAGTCCTTTGCCTTTTTTCCTCTCAAGTACTTTCCCCAGTAGAAGAAATAATATGTGGAAATCTGTAACAATGTTAGAGCAGTAAGAACCCTTATAGTATTCCTTGAAGATGCTTGATGGGCAAGGATACAAATCCATATTAAATATCTATGCCAGTGAATAAAACTGATACAACCTATCTTGGAAGGGTTTTGACATTATTACCCTGTTACAGACACCTGGATTGTCCTCTTTGATGTAATATATATCTGTATTTTAGTGTTACTTATAGTGGATGGTAATTTGGACATCCATGAGTGGGCATAGCCTGAATGGTGCATGTTTCTAAGCCATCATGAGCCATCATGGAACCTTGCTCCATGGCCACTTAAAATACATAACAGAGCAAGAGAAGGATACTTCAAGAAAATCACTACTGATTATTAAGAGCCTCCTCTGCAGTGAGTGTGACCTTTGGTAAGCATTCCAAAATAACCTCACAATCTGTAATTTTTCTGAAAGACACATACCTCCTCCCTAAATGCCCTTGCTACAGTTTTTCAAACTTGCCCCTCTAATCCCCTGACCACATGGACAAACCATTAGACAGAGCAGTGGGTCACTAGAAAATTCACGATAGAGGTGAGACCTTGTATTTTTGTGAAATTTATCTTCAAACCTATGGCCTGCATATATCCTGCCAAAGTGTTTAAGATACCTGTTAATTCTTTCTCTCCAGATGCTATTAATATGGAATTATCCATGTAGTAGACCATCAAAATGTCCTTGGGAATGATGAGACAGTCAAAGACCCTGGAAACTAATTTGGACATGGTTGAAAACAAAAGACAAGACATTTATGGTATATCACTGTCCTTGTTTGTTTAGGCAAACTTCTATTGATACTTTCTATTTATTAGTAGAGAGAGGAAAATATTACCAAATCCACAAATGAGTTCCAAGTGCCAGGGAGTGTGCTGAGTTCCTCCAGCACAGAAATCACATCTGGAACAGCAGTTACCCTTAGAATCAAATCTATTTCACTTGAGATAATTCAGGCTTATTGTCTGAGGTTCCTCACTTTCTGCACCTCTGCTACTGGAGACATAAGTGGAGTTATATTAGGATCAACACTCCTGTACTTCTCAAGTCTTTGATAGCAGCACTAATCATACTTTGGAGGAAAAGACTTCCCTAGAGATGGTTTATTGCTTTAAATTATTTTAATTTACCACATTTCATTAAGAACAAGAAGTTCCAGGGGAAACTTTACTTTATGGCTCATCAAAACTAGTGGAGATTTTGCTAGTACTGGGGTGTGTGTGTGTGTGCTGTATTTCAAAAATAGAATGATTTGGGAGTCCATTGAGCCAAATATTTATTTATTATCTGATATTTATGGACCACGTTGGTATTTGGGACTTCTGTGAACAATAGTGTTAGCACTGAGTTAGTGTTTACTAATCTGCAAAAGGTCTGGATACTTTCATTTTCCCAGTGATAAATGGCTCCATATTCCTTCGAGAAAGACTTGGAGAAATAAACATGATACATACTTTGATATTATTACAAGGTCCAATCATGATGCTATCTGCCTCTACTTCTTTCAAGGAGAACTGGGTCTAGCAACTGATTCAGGTATTGGGACTGGGTTTAGGATAACAAATTTATACTGTGGTTTCTCAAGTTTGACCAAAATTCGTCAGACATGAAGCCCCACCCTCCCCCAACATTCACAAAGTATTATGCATATCACTTAGGAATCTTCTAGGAACTTTGAATTGGCTTTGTCCTAAGGAATCTCCAAATGACTAGCCAGGGTCAAAGACTCTTGAGGGTTTGTTTACCATACTGGCCTTTTTATCATGGAGGTTAAATGCAACTACTTGGCCTCTGCTCCTCTGTAATTCTCTTACCCACTGAAACCAGAAACCTATTTCTAGTACAATCCCTCTCATAAGCATCTTAAATCCTAAACAAATTACCAATAAGCATGTTTCATAGATCTTGGTGTTTTCATGACACAATATTTTTCTCAAAGTCTTGGTAAAGAAAGTATCTTTTGGTCTTTCTCAGGGGATATAGTTAGGAAATTATTTATAGTAACACATGGTAAATGCACCCCAATCTTCCAATACCAAAGTTATGGGGGCTTCTTCTATGTATTATACCAAGGAAAATTTTGGCATTTCATCTGTTTTCTTTCTTTTAAGTTCAGGTTACCTTTGAGTTCCAGGTTTCAAATTTTAGACATCTATCGAAGCAAATAATGAAAATCCAGGAAATCCAACCAGTATCCTGAAATCCTATCAATTAACTTGATCAAATCAAAAGTAAGGATCTTCCCTCATTTTAAGAACAAGCTCAGATCCATTCCTACACATATTGTACAGATTTTGGTCAACAGGAATTATTAAAACCATATATGTTTTTTTAACATAAAAGCATTCTCATGAAGGTTTACTTTTATAGTTTTCTCCATAAGTATTCTGAGATATAATGCTTGTTACATTCAGGGAGGTAAGAAGGGTTTAGGAATCAATGTTCACAACAGATGGATAAGAAGAATGATCTGTTTATAGGTAAAAAACTTAGGAAAGAGAGTTACTTAAAATGCCTTCATGCAACAGTGAAAGTCTGGTCAACAGGGAAA
>NW_006777797.1:127199-134330 GCF_000442215.2 Lipotes vexillifer
GGGAAAGAGGGCTTCCAAGGGAGTTGCAAAACCTTTGAATTTTCCCCATACGTTCTCATTTAAATTCTATTTTTTTCCAATCACTATCCTATTGATCTAAGATCTGGTGAAGGTTTGAATTTAACTGATATTATCATTCAGTGTCTGCAAATTAAACACTGAGCTTAGGGTATGGCTACCTCATCTCCGTGTCAGCATGAGACCAAACAAGAGATGAGGGATTCTTCTGGTCCCCAGGAGAAGTTTAAGGCAGCAGTCCCCAACATTTTTGGCACCAGGGACCGGTTTTGTGGAAGACAATTTTTCCACGACGGAGGGGGAGTGATGGTTCAGGTGGTAATGCGAATGATGAGGAGTGATGGGGAGCAATGCGGAGCGACAGATGAAGGTTTGCTCCCTCCCTCCGCCGCTCACCTCCTGCTGTGCGGTCCAGTTCCTAACAGGCCAAGGACCGGCTTGGGGACCCCTGGTTTAAGATCTCTGAATCTTCCCATATACCCTCAATTTAATTCTTAGTGTTCTAATCCTTTCTAACCATTTTCTTAACTTTGACATAAAATATATAGTGAAGCTTTGAATTCAGTAGATACTGTAATTTAGCTCAAACATTAAACTTTGGCAGCTTCCACTCTATAGAAGCCTTAGATGAAATCAAGAAAGTCTCTGGATTTTAACTGATGCCTTAAACAAAGTTTTTCAAGATTTTAGCTTATCATCACCTTTCTGCACCCACCTTGGTTTGCTCTTGTCTTTCATTCATGGCAGTGGCAAAATAGCCATTCAAACACTTGTCTTTCAGGAAATGCCTATTCTAGGTGACCACAGGCCATCACATGTGGTATTCTATTATATATCATGTGTTTCCATATTTCCAACCTAGAAGACTATGCTACCTCCAAATAGTTAATGTAACCCATTCCAAATACCTATGTTAATCATGGGTTCCATTGCTTATAAGCCACTCTCTATTCCCAATAACTGTAAAGTTCAGATTTCTTGATCTGAAGCAAGAGAAAACAACTCTGTCTAATTTAAGCAGAATAGAAACTTACTGGAACGAATTTGTGGCAAAACTGACAGTAGAAAATGGTTAGGGACCAAAAGTGATTATGCAGCAGAAAGACACGCAAAGTTAAAGCCCAGGAATGAAACAGGTAGGTCACCATTCTTCGACGCTGTTCCTGGGGCACACTGATGCCATTGCCCCTTCCAATACTGTTGTCTCTGCCATAAGTACTTTATAAATGGTGTCTATGCTTTTACACTACTTTTTGTATTTGTTTTCTAGTGCCACCATAGTAAATTATACAAACACAAGCAGTTTAAAGCAACACAAATTCATTATCTCACAGTTCTGTGGGTCAGAAAGCTAGGCACAGCATGGCTGACCTGTTCTTTGTTATGGGTTTCAAAAGGTGGAAATCATGGTGTCACCAGGGCTGCATTCCTTTCTGGAGGTTTTGAGGATGAATCTGCTATCAAGGTCATTAAGGTTGTTGGCATAATTCAGTTCCGTTTGTTGCAGCACTGAAGTTCCCATTTTCTTGATAGTCGATAATGTGGGTCATTCTCAGCTCCTTAAAGGCTACAACCTTCTCTACTTCACGGCTTCCTGTCTACATCATTAAAGCCAATAATGGCAAGTAAGGTCCTTCTCATGCTTAGAATCTCTCTGACCTCCTCTTCTACCTCACCTTGCCTCTGCCTTTCTTTCCTGCCTCATCACTCTGATGTTTTTGCCTTCTTCTGTTTTTAAGGATTCATGTGATTACATTGAGCCCATCCAGATAAACCAAGATAATCTCCATACTTTAAGGTCAGTTGATTAGTAAGCTTAATTCCATCTGCAAAGTGCCTCACAGTAGTACTGAGATTAGCATTTGATTGTATAACCAGGGGATGGAATCTTGGAGAACATCTTTGGAATTCTGCCTCCCATACTCCCTAAACTACAAAAAGCTAGTCAGAGCGTACAGCCTAACAAAACAACATCTCCCATGCCTTAAACTTGGCTTCCAGGAAGTGGGCAGAAACAGTGTCTAGCAGCATGAACCTCTAGAGTGAGGCCTACCTAATATTTTACTTGTTCTAACACAATGGGTTTATCAATCAGAGAAACAAATGGGTTCAAATCCTGAATGCCCCCTCCTCCAGTGAAATAATGTCCACTACCAGAAACAAAATTCCTTTTGTTCTTTAAATTGATACATCTATTATTTTAACCCCATTAGTGAAATTAAACCATTAAATCTGCATCATTTAAATATACTTCTATTAATGCTAATCAACTAATTGAGGAGTAATCCGTAAAAAGTTTCCTAATTAGAACTTAGCTCTCCAAATATCCATTTGCAATGAATAATTTATCACTTAAATGTATCCTGAAGAAAAATAAATTCTTAAAACATAAAAAAAAAAAGTGATTCTACATTAACAATTGGTTTCATACTACATAAGCACATGATACAGTGGTAAAAAAAAATTCTCATCAAATGCACTCACTAAAACAGGTAAGCTCATAAGTCACTCAAATGAAGTATAGAAAATATAAAAACATTTTTTTCTTCATGAGGATAATTATATTTAATTGTCAAAAAAGTCATATACTTGTCTGCTTTTTGAGTTAAAGAGAGAGGTAATGTGAAGTAGAGTGCTTCAAAGGCTGTTTCTACTCCTATAGAGAACTTTTATGTCAGGAGTAGTCCTTGACACTGACTAACTTATTCACTCCATGCAGTTGAATCTTGTGAAATGTCTGCTGCAGGCTTTTCTTATTTAAAAAAAAAAAAAAAACTAAACAAAACAAACAAAAAACCTGAAAGGAATTTTTTCACTGGAATTTTTTAAAATAAATAAAATTTTCATCAAGACATCAACGTCATTCAAGTACAAGTCTGGGTGACACAACTCAAAAGTCCATTCCTGCCCTTTCGGCCATGCTTCTCTCACTCTCCAAGTTAGATGTAACCAAGAAAACTACCTCTGCCAGCTCCTTCCCTTATTTTTATCTCCAAAAGTAAACCTTCCCTTCTTATGTCAATCCACATTATACCCAGCTCTAAACTTCTATACAAGCTGCAGACAATTCTCTCTTTGGATTATAACTACTGAAATTTCAGACTTTTCAGTTGAGGAACTACATTCTATTGTGCCATTGAATTTGTACAATTTTGAGACCTAACAAAATCAGTCCTTCTGAACAAATTCTTTAAAATATTTTCTGCATCAAAGCACCTAAGGAAAACTTTCAGGTTTAGTACTGCTTCCATTACTTTCAGAAAAAAAAAAAAAAAAAAATTAAACTTCCATTTCTAGAACAGAGTAGTATCTAAGAGACACTGATATCAACCTCTCCCTACTTAAAAAAATCCATTAAATATTTAATAAAACTTTTTAAACAAGTTCTTTAAGTGATTAGATATATCTGAAAGAAAATAAGGGAAATCCGAGGTCATCAGTGAGAAAGGAACATAGACTAAGGAGAAAAGCTATTAATAAAGCAACTTGCTATCCTGAGGATATACAAAGGTGCTTGAGTACCAGTGGCAAGGAGTGACTACAGACAATATTCTAAAATTACTGATGGACAGAATCTACATAAAGGTGGAACTCTCAGAAAAAAGATTAAACTAGGTAAAGCAACCATTTAAGACAGTCTACGAAAAAATGAGTCTTGCTTCTGGTTGGACGATAAAAGAAAAGAGCAACATCAACAACATAACAAATGGCCTGCCTTCATGTAAGACTGGGGACTGGGTTTACAATTTTTTTCATGCCTTTAAAAATTGCAAACATAGAGCTATAATTTAAAACAAACCAGATCTCTGGTGTCCTTGCACACCTGGCAGAAAAATAAATCTTCCCTGGTGGAAAGCATCCTCAAAGCAGGTGTCAAAAAATTTATATAGTTTGTTCAACAAAACACAAACTCATAATAAAATCTCAATATAAAAAAGAAAATAAGACACCATGAGTGGGAGTCAGCAGAAACAACCAAGAACAAAATTAGATCTGTAATAACTTCAATTATTATAATTATTGGATATATAACTAAAAACAAGTACATTTGAAAAACAAGGGAAAAAATGAATTTGGAGCAAATGGCTACCAAACATGACCAAATTAAAAAAAAATTCCCAAAATGACAAATATAATAATTCCAATTAGAAAATTAATGACTTGTTTACATATTAGTTTAGACACAATAAAGGAGAGAATTGCTGACCTGAAAGATTAATCTGAAGAATTATTAGTGATAATGTCCAAAGAGACAGAAAATATGAAAGTGAGGTTAGAGAGATATGGAGAGGAGGGTTTAACCAAATATATGTCTAATCAAAAATACATGTCTAATTATACTTCTAGAAGAAGAAAATTTAGAGAATAAGAGAAAGAAAATAGTACTTGAAGAAATCATGTCTGAAAGTTTCATGTAATATTTTAAACACATGAATCCTCAGATTATTGAATCCCAGTGAGTCCCAAGCAAGATTAAAAAAAAAAAAAAAAAAAAATCGACACCCAGATACATTGTAGTAAAACTACAGAATCCTACAGAAAAAAAGTGAATTTAATAACAGAGTGAAAAGAAATAAAATAGCTTACCTTCAAAGAAATGATATTTTTGCTAACAAATTCCCAACAGCTAAAATGAAATATTGAAGAATGAAAAATTATATTTTAGAAGCCTGGGAGTAATCACCTGTAATATAAAATTGTTAAATCTAGTGAAGCAATTTTTCAGGAAGACAGAAACTGGAAGTGTTTTCCACCAAAAGATGGAATTCCTAAAGAAATGTATCAAGAAGAAACAAAGTAAGCTCTAAAGGACATTCGGAGATGAAAAGGGAATGGCAATTGAATACTTAACATTGCATAAGTCTTTTAAATTGCTATTCAACTTATAATGATAAAGTGCCTAATTTGTGTGTTAAACAATGAAAGTTATGAACAGATATTGTAAGTAAGGAGAGAGAGAGGTGATTGGAGTTAAAATATCCCAAGTCATTTGTTGAGGAGGCTGATAATACTTCCTTGGTCTTTGTTACATGAAGTTTGCAGATTAAAACCTACAACAGAACCACTAAGAAAAGGAAGTAAGATTTATAATATCTAAACCACTGCAGGCAGGGGAAGATGCAATAAAAATAAAAATAAAATATATATATGGATTTGGAAAATTGCAAGAAAGGAGATAAAAGTGTAACAAAGGAAAGGAGATACAAATTTAAAGCACAGAATAAATCCAAATAACCAGTAGTAATGAACTTTTTCTTTAAAAATTACACACTGTCAAAGTAGATTTAAAAATAAAAATAAGAACACAGAAAGCATAAAAGTTAAGGATTGAAACAGATAAACCAGGTAAGCAGAAGCCAAAAATCAGCAGGTGGGATATATTAAAATCAGAAAATTGGACTTTAAGAGAAAGATATCACTAACGATAAAAAAAGGAAGTAGTAACAATACTAAAATAATATTTTCAATCAGAAAATACAGATATGAACCAAACTTTCTAGTCATGTGTATATGTTATATATATATAGTTGTATATACTTTAGGATATGATAGGAAAAATGACAGAATTATAGTGAGAATTTATATTAACATAATGATGGGTAACTCTAATATACCACCCACAGTAATTGATAGTTAAAACAAATGAAAAATTTATTAAGGACATAAAATATTTAAAAGGACAATCTTTTAATTAACATGTCAAACATGTTCGAAAATGTTAAAAAAATGCAATCATATATAAAACATGGAAAATATTACCCTGTCATAAGGTATTTAAAAGTATGAGCAAATTTCAAAGGAAAAACACCATGTATTATACAATATAATGTGTATTTGTATATATATTTATTTAAATATTTAATAAATTTATTTAAATATAAGTATTTATTTAAATATTTATACATTTAAATGACATATTATACTGAATATATATATATATATAGCCTAAAAACAAAGGGCAAAGGACATGAACATCTATTTCATACTCAGATTCATTAGTAATTAGAGATAAACAAATTAAATCCATAATAAAAATAATGAAATAGCAATTTACAGTAAGACCTCCATATCCACAGGCTCTGCATCAGTGAATTCAACCAACTGCAGAAGAAAAATGTTTGGAAAAATAAATTCTGGAAAGCTCCATAAAGCAAAATTTGAATTTGCTGTGCCTGGTAACTATTTACCTAGCATTTACAATGTAACAAGTATTATAAGTAACCTAGAGATTATTTAAAGTATAGGAGAGAATGTGTGTGGGTTATTTGCAAATACTGTGCAATTTTATTTAAGGGATTTAGCATACGAAAATTTTGGTGTCTGAGGGGGATCCTGGAATCAATCCACAGCGGAGAGCAAGGGATGACTATATTCACTTTATTGGCATACGTTTAAAAGTCTGAAAGTACCAAATTTTGGCAAGAGTTTGTACTAATCTCTAAAAGTTGGACATTTACACAGCTTATGAACCAGATTCCACATCTAGATCTATATACTTAGTAGCTGTGAATTCATTTTCTCATCTTCTCACCAACTTCTTTCATTCAATCTAGGTCTACCTGCTAAAGAGAATGAAAAAAAAAAAAGCCTGCTAATATTGTCTTCTCAGGTGAGAAGGGAAAGCTGGACTAATTATAAATACATAGGTGTTTTTTTATTTGTTTATTTGTTTGTTTTGGTGGGGTGGGGGTGGGAACTGCAGACAAACTATGCTGAAAGCTGTTCTAGAATCATTGGCCAGTCATCACATCCTCTCCATTTCATGGTGAGCATTGCCAGTGGGTGGAGATGCTCCACAGTAAGCTCAGCAGACTAACTGCTCTCTGTTTAATGGACTGGGATGGGCTCACTGATTTCACCGATGGGAAGGAGATTGTGACACTTTGAAAGGGTCAGTCATAACCCTTATCAGTCATAATCCTGAGTTGTAAGGTTGGGATTTGGTCTTAGAAAAAGGAAGGTAGATTATGAGAATTAGTCTTTTTGAAGATAAACTAAGGTAGCCTCTCAGTTTCTTAAAAATTGAAGGACACTTTCACCTTCTCATACCTGTTGATATGGAGACCACAATTAACATGTGTATTTAATACATTTATCTTACACTCTTTCCCA
>NW_006777797.1:134340-188912 GCF_000442215.2 Lipotes vexillifer
TTGTGCTCCAGTCATTATCTGAATGCCTCCCAGTTTTGGTCAGACCCAATAACATTCACGTAGCTTTCCTGATAACTGAACAGTTCATTATTCGGGATTCTTTGACACGAAGAAAGAAAGAGCATAGACATGAAAATAGAAAATAACACTCTTGAAAATAATGATGATTCCAATAAGACATCCAATTAAGTAAGTAAGTAGTCTCATTTCTGAATCATTCAACAAATATGCATTGAGGACCTTTTATCTGAATGACACTGTATGTGATACAAGGAGAATGTGAAGCTGACTAAGAAACTAATTTTTCTCAGACAATTTAGTTTGCAATGAGGAAACCACAAATCTATAACTAAAACAGAAGTTAAAATATGTCTCAAAAACGATAACACATCTTACAGTTGAAGCAGAATAAGGAAGAACAGATTGTGAGCACAGCAACCAGAAGACTCCATAAATCAGTGGCATTTGCACATGGGAATTTTAGAAACACCATGAGGACAGGCACAGAGTTATGAATGTGCCTTCTATACAGTGAGAATAGAGAGTGTAAGCAGTGAAATTGATAAAAGTTGGCAGGATATGAAGCCAGAAGGTTATGAGTCTTGATTACAGAAGGTTTGAATGTCATTTTAATGTATCTCAACTTTATACTTCAGGCTGCCCAGGCCCTGAAGACTATGAGGAATGGGAGAAATGTCAACTGACTTAGATTTTAGGAAGATAACTAGGGCAGCATGTGAATGACAGGTTTGAAGATCTGGTTAATGAGGAATAGTTAATAAGATACTTAAGGTATCCAGGTTTATTCATATGATCGATTGAATAAAAAGTTCCTTATAGGAAGATTTTAAGTTGTTTTTTTCCCATTTCATTTCCTCAAGCTTTTGTTTTGCTCAGAAACCTATTCAAATGGAAACATCTATAGAGTTTTCTTCAAAACTATAATGACATTTTCAGGTACATAAATACAACACTTCAAAAAGGATTCTGAGAAAAATATTAAACAGCTGATATAATCTGGTACCTTAATATTGGATTCTGAGGGATTTAAAAATATGTTTCTCTGTGATGAAAATTCACATTGTAAGAAGTATGTGATTTTTGAAAAGGGGAGAGCTGGTTACAAAGAGCATGAACTGCAAGTAAGTAGTGAAAAATATCCCTCCCCCCCAAAAAAAAATGGCAAAGACACACTTAAAAAGTTTAAGTAATATGCATATTTTAGATATTAGGCTTTGCCATTTTTACAATGTATTTAATAGATTGGAAAGATCTAAAAAATTTACCTGCATTGAGTATAAGAAATCATAACAAAGCCTTTTTATACTCAGAGCCAGTGTTAATTAGATGTGACTTTGAGAAATCTTTTAAAGTGCAGGTGAGATGGAGAGCACAGCTGGTACAGAAACCAGCTAGTCAAGAACAATCTATTGAGCACATCAGTAGGAAAAGTCTTTCCCCAGAGACTCGTTATTTGATGATTGAAAAAGAATGTCTAGACATCAAATGGGTTTTGGACAGTTTAAGGTACTAAAGTATTTTCCTGGGGAAAAATTTTATATTAGAGACAGATCATAGAGCTATACAATGGTGGAACAGAATGAAAGATGAGCGATACTCAGCTTGTAAGATATTATATTTCCCTGTAGCAATGTATTTGCATTTTCCCCGAGTCTCATGAATGAAAGATGGTGGTATGTTTGTTGAAGATATTTTCTGGGTAATGAAATCACACTAGTGAATTATCCTTACTGTCCATGCAAGGCAAGATACTCTGCAATCAAATCTCAATAAAAAGTTAAGGGAAATTTTCACAGGCTTGTACCTAGTCATGCTTCTCTATAATATTCTCTATTGCCCATCTAATTATCCTAAAGGAAGGAGCCATTTCAGTTCCTGCAAGTTGTGAGTACAGGGATGAGAAGTATCAGCAGAGATTCTGTTGTGTGTTGTTTGGGCAACTAGAGAGGAAACTGTCTGATGAGTTGACACTGATCTAGGATCAGTGTGATGTGATGACAGTGTGATTCCTCCCTCCTGACCATGCTCCCTCCTTTGAAGTTCACTTTATTTACTCTTGTTTGTTTTCTCCCCCATTAGTTCTAGTTTTCAGGATAAAATTTCTGCCATCTTGATAAGACTGCAATATCAAGTAAATGAAGACTTGGTGAATCAGGGGATCCTATCACTTTTTCCATCTTCACCAATACCAGTCATGTTTTTGGAAAAATAAATACCATATGAGTATTGGATACCCTGGTTCAGCTGAACTATAATTTGGCTACTTTAGTAAAGTGGGTCTTCTTCCTCCAAAAGTCTAAGGGCCTTCTATTTTTTATTGAAGGGAAAGGGAGAAGGGTTTTGGTATACATGTGTTTTCAGGGTGAGGGTAATGAATGAGGAAAGTATGCATATGTAAGGGATGACATGGTGTTTGCCCTTTTCCACATTTTTCTCCTCTGTACCTCAGCCTGACAGACTGCTTCTGTGTTCCTATGAAGAGACGGCTTGGGATAGAAGTGAGAATTTGAGAAATTACTTCCATTTGGTTGATACTGAGTACAAATAGTTCTTTTTCCAAGTTTCAGTGATGATGTGTGACAGAAAGCTGAGGAGAGCCACTTTCCTCACCGAGGAGCATGGTGAAAGTTGACACCTAAAGCTATCAGTTGGCCATGCTTGGTTAAGCAAGGTCTTCATGGGGACAGTGAGATCAGAGACTGAAAGTGGCCAACCAACAAGTACTTCATCCTTAGACCTTGTTAGCTGGGAAAGATCTAAAACTGGTTTTACATTCTCAGTTTCCAATGGTTAAAAATTATGTATACATTTAAAAATTTTGAGATCATAAGTCCCAATCTATGCAGCAGAAAAAAAAATGTATGTCTTTCATATTTATTAGGAAAATTACTGAGATTTTTATTTTCTCCAAGAATGTTCATGAATTTACACTGTTTTTTCCACAGATTCTTTTCTAAAACGATTTAACTCTATGTGGGAGTTTCAGTTCCAATACAGGAACTAGGCAATTTCAAGGTCTATTAGCCTCCAGTCTTGATGTTAAACTAGTCTATGTACTTGGGCAGAGGCCCTGAGGGAAGCCAGAATTTCAGAATCAACTTAAGCACTCTGTGAAAACACAGGATTCACAATTAAATTTGAGTTACAGATACACAACAAATAATTTTTTAGTACAAGTAGTTCCTAAATATTGCATGGAGCTTACTTACATTGAAAAAGTAATCATTGCATATCTGAAATTAAATTTAACTGGGAATCCTGCATTTTTATTTACTATCTATTGGAATGTGTAACAATAACTATATCAATGGATTAAGAGAAATTATAGCTGGGTAATGGAATTACAAATTATCTTACTTTTGCTCTTTATAATTTTCAGTCTGCCAAATGTTTTAAATGAATATTCATATTATGTATGTAATTCACCACTGGGTTAAGATGTTCAATCAATGAGGTATTACGCAAATGTTGTTTTTTCTTTTTCTTTTTTTAACAACTTTATTGGAGTATAATTGCTTTACAATGGTGTGTCAGTTTCTGCTTTATAATAAAGTGAATCAGCTATACATATACCTATATCCCCATATCTCCTCCCTCTTGCATCTCCCTCCCACCCTCCCTATCCCACTCCTCTAGGTGGTCACAAAGCACCAAGCTGATCTCCCCATGCTATGCGGCTGCTTCCTACTAGCTATCTATTTTACATTTGGTAGTATATATTAGTCCATGCCACTCTCTCACTTCGTCCCAGCTTACCCTTCCCCCTCTCCGTGTCCTCAAATCCATTCTCTACATCTGTGTCATTATTCCTATCCTGCCCCAATGGGAGAAAATATTTGCAAATGAAGCAACTGACAAAGGACTAATCTCCAAAATTTACAAGCAGCTCATGCAGCTCAATATCAAAAAAAACAAACAACCCAATCCAAAAATGGGCAGAAGACCTAAATAGACATTTCTCCAAAGAAGATACACAGACAGCCAACAAACAAATGAAAGAATGCTCAACATCACTTATCATTAGAGAAATGCAAATCAAAACTACAACCTCACACCAGTCAGAATGGCCATCATCAAAAAATCTACAAACAATAAATGCTGGAGAGGGTGTGGAGAAAAGGGAACCCTTTTGCACTGTTGGTGGGAATGTAAATTGATACAGCCACTGTGGAGAACAGTATGGAGGTTTCTTAAAAATACTAAAAATAGAACTACCATACGACCCAGCAATCCCACTACTGGACATATACCCTGAGAAAAACATAATTCAAAAAGAATCATGTACCACAATATTCACTGCAGCACTATTTACAATAGCCAGGACATGGAAGCAACCTAACTGTCCATTGACAAATGAATAGATGAAGAAGATGTGGCACATATATACAATGGAATATTACTTAGCCATAAAAAGAAACAAAATTGAGCTATTTGTAGTGAGGTGGATGGACTTAGAGTCTGTCATACAGAGTGAAGCAAGGCAGAAAGAGTAAAACAAATACCATATACTAACACATATATATGGAATCTAAAAAAAAAAAAAAAAAGGTTATTAAACAAATATTTATTGAGCTGGTTTTGTGCTCTAAACTTGACTCTGTTATATTCTGATTCATAGGATACTGAAGCAAATAAGAAAATATTCCAATTTGAATATCTTACCAAGTGACAAACACCAATCAAGACAAAAGTTCTGGAATCAACAAATGGGGAAAATCCTTCAATATGCAACAAGAATGTTATATAAAAAATAAGGAATTATGTGACATAACTGAGAAGAAACTGTATGTGTACTATTACAAAGAAATTTGAATACTGCTTTTTAGTGAGTTGTTGATGTTTTTTTTAACTTTTTCCAGAAATGAACAGCCTGTATTTTATTTAAGAGTGGATGGAAAATGTGGGAGTGGTAGAGTGGATATAAAAATATGTTTTAACAAAATGCTGAAGGAAAACTTTAAATATTTATATTGTAAAACAATTAGAATGTTATAAGACTAATAAAACAAACATCTCTGTACCCACCTCCCAGCTTTTTAACTTATCACATTTTAACATTTCACTACATTTGTTTTTGATCTTATTAAGTTATAAAACATTTCAAATAAAGTTGAAATCTGTTCAACTTTATTTCCTTCCAAACACATTACCATTTTATCCCTTACCTACAATATTAGCTGCTCTCCTTAATTCTGTGTATATAATCCTCAGGAAAGTCCTTTAACCTTGCCTGCTTTACATATTTACATATGTCAATATCCATAAAATATATATACTATTTCATTGTATGATTATTGACTTTTTTATGGATGATACAACAATATCCACATCACTATTTTTCTTTTATTGGTATAATATTATGTTTTCTTTTTTAAAATCTGCATTAATAAATATAGTTCTAAATCACTAATTATAACAAATGTAGTATTCCTTCTCATAGATATATTTTATATATCCACTTGCCTTTCGTAAACATTTAGGTACTTTCCAATTTTTCTTTGATAATAATCATACTGCAGTAGACTTTCTTGCATATGTCTTCCTGCACATAAATAAAGGAGTTTCTAGTAGAATTGGAATAATTAAATCAAGGTGTATGTACATCTTCAATTGCAGTAGATATTATCAGATTGCTCTAGAAATTGGTAGTAGCAATTTACATGTTTGCTGGATATCTTTGAGTTTATTTCACCATCTTCTCACCAAGTTTTGTTACTAACAGACTTTGAAATTATTTCAGTCTGTGAAATATCTCATAATTTTATTTTCCATTTTCCTATTTGTTAGTAAGTTTTAAAACCTATTCTGATAGTTATTGGTCATGTATGTATTATTTTATGTGAATTGTATAATCATGTATTTACCTAGTGTTTGTTTAGATACTTGTCTTTTTCTTATTAAGTTTTAGAAGTTCTTTTTCAATTCCTGATTGTTATGTCTATATGTGCTCTCTTGAGATGCAGATTATGCTTCTTAACTTTGTATATGTTTTTCTAATACTTTGTGGGGTTTTTTGGAAAAAAGTAGGATTTGGGGTATTTCATTGTAGATAAAGTTATCTATATTATCCTTTATTATTTACATATTCTTATATAAATTATTCTCATACCCCAATATCATAAAGTTAGACTCCTAAAATTTTTTAATGTTTAAAGTTTTGCTTCCTACCTTTGCTTTTTAAATCTACAGACAGGGATTATAGAAGAGATACAATATTTTATGAGTAACAAAATGACCTAAAATAATTCATTTTTCACCATTTATTTATTATTTTTATTGGAGTATGATTGACATATAATATTGTATTAGTTTCAGGTGTGCATCATAGTGATTCAATATTTATATACATTTCAAAATGGTCATCACAATGTCTAGTTACAATCTGTCACTATATAAAGTTACTATATTCCCTATGTTGTATCTTATATCCCCATGACTTATTTATTTTATAACCAGAAGTTTATAGCTCTTAACCCCTTTCATCTATTATGCCCATTCCCCAACCTCCATCCGCTCTGGCAACCACCGGTTTGTTTTCTGTATCTGTGAGTCTATTTCTGTTTTATTTTTAGATCTCACATGTAAGTGAAATCACACAGCAGTTGTGTTTCTCTGTCTGACTTAGCATAGCAGCTAGGTCCATCCATCTTGTCACAAATGGCAAGATTTCTTTTTTTATACCTGAATAATATTCCACTGTGTGTGTGTGTGTGTGTGTGTGTGTGTGTGTGTGTGTATGACATGTATTCTTTACCCATTCATCTACTGATGTACACTTAGGTTGTTTGCCTATCTGTGCTCTTATAAATAATACTGCAATGAACATAGGGGTGCATTTATTTTTGAATTAGTATCTTTGTTTCCTTTGGATAAATACTCAGAAGTAGAATTGCTGGATTGAATGATAGTCCTATTTTTAATTTTTTGAGGAACCTCCATACTGCTTTCCAGAGTGACTGCACCAATTTACATTCCTACCAACACTGAATGAGATTTGCCTTTTCTCCATATCCTCACCAATGTCTATTTTTTGGTTTTTGTTTAGGATAATCACCCTTTTGACAGGTGTGAAGTGATATTTCATTGTGGTCTTGATTTGTGTTTCCCTGATGATTAGTGATGTTGACCATCTTTTCACGTGCCTGTTGGCCATCTTTTCATGGGCCTGTTGGCCATCTGTATGTCTTCTTTGGAAAAACGTCCATTAAAGATCTCTGTCCATTTTTTAATCAGGTCCTTTGTGTGTGTGTTTTCTTTTCATATTAGATTGTATAAATTCTTTATATAATTTGTATATTAAGGCCTTATCAGATGTATGATTTGCAAATATCTTCTCCCATTCAGTAGGTTTCTTTTTCATCATATGGATGGTTTCATTCTCTGTGCAAAAGATTTTTAGTTTGATGTAGTTTCATTTGTTTACTTTTGTTTTTCTTGACCTTGCCTGAGGAAACAGGTCCAAAAAATATCACTGAGACCAATTTCAAAGAGCTTACTTTTAAGAGTTTTTATGGTTTCAGGTCTTACATTTAAGTCTTTAATTGATTTTGAATTGACTTTTTGTATATGGTGTAAAATAATGGTCCAGTTTCATTATTTTACATGTATCTGTTCAAGTCAGGTTCCCCACACCATTTATTGAAGATACTGCCTTATCTCCATTTTACATTCTTACATTCTTTCTCATGAATTAATCAAGCATATATGCAAAGGTTTATTTCTGGGCTTTCTATTCTGTTCCATTGATCTATGTGTCTTTTTTTTTGTGTCGGTAGGATACTGTTTTGATTACTATAACTTTACAGAATAGCTTTAATCAGGGAACATGATACCTCCAACTTGGTTCTTCTTTCTCAAGATTTTGTCTATTTGAGGTCTTTTGTCATTCCATACAACTTTTACTGTTCTTTTTTCTAGTTCTGAGAAAAATGCCATTTGTGTTTTTTTAATAAGAATTGCATTGAAATTGTAGATTGCTTTGTGTAGTAGGCATTTTAACATTATTCTGTGAGCACAGTATATTTTTCCATTTATTTGTGTTGTCTTCAATCCCTTTCGTCAATGTTTTGTAGTTTTCAGGGGACAGATGTTTCACTTCCTTAGTTATTTGATTCCTGAGTATTTTATTCTTTTTGATGCAACTTTAAATGACACTGTTTCTTAATTTCTCTTTCTGATGTTTTGTTATTAGTGCCTAAAAAGGCAATAGTATTCTGCATATTCATTTTGTATCATGCAACTTTAATGAATTCATTTATTATTTCTAATAGTTTTTTGGTGGATTATTTAAGGTTTTCTATGTATTGTATTATGTCACCTACAAATAGTGACTGTTTTATGTCTTCTATTCCAGTTTGGATGCTTTTCATTTATTTATTTTTTGTCTGATTGCTGTGGCTAGGAATTCCAAAATTTTGTTGAATAAAAGTGGCAAGAGTGGACATCCTTGTCTTGTTCCTTCAGCTTTTCACCATTGAGAATGATGTTAGTCATGCATTTGTCATATACGGCCTTTACTATGTTGTGAGATGTTCCCTCTATACTCGATTTTTGGAGAGTTTATATCATAAATAGATGCTAGATTTTCTTATGGTATTTCATTTTTAGTTTTACACCACTGTGGTCAGAAAAGATTCTTGATATGATTTGGAATATTTTGCATGTTTCTCAATCTCATCTAATGTGTTGTTCGAGGCCAATATTTCCATATTGATTTTCTGTCTGGATGATCTATATATTGATGGAAGTGGGGTATTAAAGTTCCCTACTATTATTATATTACTGTCAATTTCCCCCTTTATGTCTGTTAATATTTGCTTTATATATTTAGGTGCTCCTATATTGGATACATAAATGTTTACAAATGTTATATTCTCTTGTTTGATTCACTCCTTTATCATTACCAATGCCCTTTTTATGTTTTTTTTTTTTACAGTCTTTGTTTTAAAGTCTATTTTATCTAATATAAGTATTGCTACCTCAGCTTTCTTTTCAATTCCACTTCTATGGATTATCTTTTTTCATCCGTTCACTTGCAATTTGTGTGTGTCTTTAGATCTGAAGGGAGTCTCTTATAAGTATCATATAGATGGGTCTTAGTTTTGTTTGTTTTTCTGTTTGTTTGTTTTAAATCCATTCAGTCATCCTATGTCTTTTGATAGGAGAATTTAATCCATTTACATTTAATGTAATTATTAATAAGTATGTACTTATTATCACTTTGTTAATTGTTTCCAGTTATTTTTGTACTTCTTTGTTCCTTTCATCTTCTCTTATTATCTTCCCCTGTGGTTTGATGGTTTTCTTCAGTGTTAATTCAATTCCTTCTTCTTTATTTTTTTGGCTCTTTATTATAGGTTTTTGGTTTGTGGTTATCATGAGGTTCATATATGACAATCTACATAAATCAGTCTATTCTAAGTCGATAGTCTCTTAAGTTCAAGTGCATTTACAAGAACTATATGTTTACCCATACCCCATGTTTTATGTTTTTGTGTCATAGTTTACATCTTTTTACTTTGTGTATCCCCTAACTATTTATTGTACTTATAGTTGTTTTTACTACTTTTGTCCAGTAAACTTCATACTAGCTTTACAAGTCATTGCTCTTCTTCCACTTAAAGAAGTCCTTTTACATTTCTTGTAAGGACTTTTTAGTGGGGATAAACTCCCTCAGTGTTTGCTTATGTAGGAAACTCTTTATCTCTCCTTCAACTCCTTCAGTTGATAACCTTGCCAGATAGAGTATTCTTGATGCAGTTTTTTATCCTTTCAACATTTTGAAAATGTTACACCACTCCTTTCTGGTCTGCAAAATGTCTGCTAAAAAATCCACTGAGCCTTATGGGGGTTCCTTAAATGTAACTAGTTGTTTTTCTCTTGCTGATTTTAGAAATTTTACTTTAACTTTTCACATTTTAATTATAATGTGTCTTGGTATTGATCTCTTTGGGTTCATCTTGTTTGGGACTCTCTGTGCTTCCTGGACCTCGATTTATTTTTCCTTACCCAGATTAATAAATTTTTCAGCCATTATTTCTTCAAACAAGCTTTCTGCTACTTTTTTTCTTTTTTCTCCTTCTGGGACCCCTGTAATGTGAATGTTAGTATGCTTGATGTTGTCGCACAGATCCCTTAAACTATCCTTCTTTTTAAAATTTGTTTTTCTTTTCTTGTTCTGATTGGGTGATTTCCACTATTCTGTCTTCCAGATCACTGATCCATTTTTCTGTATCATCTAAGCTGTTGTTGATTCCCTCTCCTGTATTTTTCATTTCAGATATCATATCCTTTATCACTGATTGGTTCTGTCTTAAATTTTCTCTTTGTTGAAATTCTCACTGTTTTCATCATTCTTCTCCCAAGTTTGGTGAGCAGTTTACGACTACTACTTTGAATTTTTTATCAGATAGATTACTTATCTCCATATCCTGAAGTTCTTTTTATGAGGTTTTATCTTGTTCTTTCATTTGGAGCATATTTTTCTATTTCCTTATATTTTTGGCTCTCTGGGTTTTTTTCTATGTATTACACAAAACTGCTACCTCTCTCAGGAAAAAGTGGCCGTGTGCAGGTGATGATACTTCTCTTTCAGCCTGGCCCTGGATCTCAGTTGTCTCTTGAATCCTTGTGTATATCTTTAATGCCTGATTTATTTTTGTGCCCCTGTTAAGGGTGTGCTGAGATTTGTCAGTGTTCCAAGGGGACAAATCTCATTTACCTAAGTTTCAGCCTGATTGGATGCCAAACCCTCAGACAGAAGACTTTAAAATATGCAGATAGATACAGTCCTACAGGGCTACAGTCATAATCCTTGCTGGCCTCCAGACCAGGAGATCTGGAAGTGTCCCCTGGGTGACAACAGCAAGAATCAGGACTCCTGAATAGTGTATAAGTTTCTTTCTGGGTAGTCTCATCAGGCTGTAGTGAGGCCAATGGTGTCTCACTACTTACATCCTCTAGGAGTACCTCCTTATCCTCTAGAAGTGTTTAATATCCATAGCCTATCCCTAAGGGTTAAGCTCCAGGGTAAATAAATAGACATTTTTTCACAGGAAAAATGTGGTATTGTGTTTCAATCTGCTGTATTTGCAGTGCCCTAGGGGTGGTGGCCTGCCAATAATGGTCTTTCCAATTGTTACAATCCAGTGGAGCTCAGGAACACCAAACCCCTTGGACACCATGGTCAGTCAATCAAGAGGTGTTCCCTGTGTGGATTGTGCATGCCCTTGGGCTTTGGCTGGATTGCTGGAGAGTGTAGGGGGCAGGCCTTTCTCTCTTGCTTCAGGAAGGCAGTGGGAAAGTAACTTGACTATGTGTACCCATAATCTTCAGCAATTCAGCATGAGAATATGTGCATGTGGGCTTTAGGTCAGGAGTGGAAGAATGCTACAACTGTTTGTGCTCACCAGCCCCAGCCAAGGGGCAAGGGATTGTCCAGTTTGCTTTAGGCTGGGAGAGGGATATTTTCATAGCCACTTGCACTCCCCAGCCCAAGCCAGAGAGTTGTGGAGTGTCACCACCTCCTGCATTTACAGACTTTAGCTAGGGAGCAGGAGAATACTGCAACCATTTGCACCCACCCACCCAATCCAGGGAACGGGGGAGTGCTGCAATGTTCATAACTCTTTGGCTTCAGCAATGTGGCAGGATAGTGCCATGATTGCTTATCTCTGACTATGCTAGCAAGTTCGGTGGGAAGTGCAACAATGGCATGTGCCAATGTTTCTGCCTCTGCTGAGGATTTCCACTGTTCTCTGCTCCTTCAGCCAATGCTTTTAGATTCACAAATGACTCCCCTTCACATACAGTCTGAGTACTTTTTGAACTGCTGTTATATTGCTGGGTCTTGGGATGAGTGAGGCTGCACGTGAGCCCTTTAAGAAGATTGTCTCATTTTCCTACATAGTCTGGGACTCTTGGATGTCAGCCCCATTGGTTTTCTAAGCCAGGCATTCTGGTGGCTCATTTCTAGAGTAGATCCCAGGGGATGGGGTGTCTAATGTGGGGTGCCAACCCCTCACTCCTGCAGAAAAAGCATCTATATGGTGAGATTCTCCCCTATTGTGTGCCACCGTGCCTGTGATAAGGTTTTTGTCAAGAGCATGTCTCTGCTTCTCCTACTCATTTCCATGCAGTCCTTTTCCTCTTTTGCTGTGGAGCAGGTGTTCAGCTATTTCTCAGGTTCTTTTCGGAGGGAACTGATCCACATGTAGTTGTGTATCTGTGGGAGGAAGTAAGTTCAGTCTCTTCTTACACCGCCATCTTGAACTGCCCCTCTTCACCATTTATTTATAATACCAACTCTATCATTGATCAAATTTTCATACATAGGTGAATCTGTTTTCTGAATTCTCCATTCTACTCCATTGCTTTATTCACTATTTCTGTAACACTGTTTTACTTTTGTAGCCACTATAATAAAAGGTAAAAACTGCTGAGAAAAGACTCCTACTTTTCCTTAAAAATTACCTAGCCACTCCACATAAATTTGAGAAGCAGTTTGTACAGTTTCACTAAAAAGAAAGTTGGTACTCTTATGGGAGATGCATTTATTGATTGCTTGGGGACAAATGGAAATCTTTATGTATCTCTCTATTGTTCATGTCTCTTGTAGCCCGTGCTGGTATTTTGTAATTTTTCCATAGTGGTATGAATTGTAAATGGGATATATTTGTTGCTGTTGTTGTTGTTGTTTTTGCGGTACGTGGGCCTCTCACTGTTGTGGCCTCTCCCATTGCGGAGCACAGGCTCCGGATGTGCAGGCTCAGTGGCCATGGCTCACGGGCCTAGCTGCTCTGCGGTATGTGGGATCTTCCCGGACCAGGGCACAAACCCATGTCCCCTGCATCGACAGGCAGACTCTCAACCACTGTGCCACCAGGGAAGCCCGGGATATATTTTTTGTATTGCATTTTATAAGAAGTTATGTCTGGTTAGTAGGAATTTATTTATTATTTATAATTATATTTTATCTAGTGAGCTTAGTATAATTTTATACAAATTCTAACAGTTTGTAGATTTTCTTTTAGTCAATCCATATTTTCTGGATGTAAGTGTACTTTTACCTCTTTCTTTCTAATTTTTTATCTTATTGTTTTCTTTTATCATTGGTTAAAGCATCCAGTTTCAAAGTTTAGTAGAGATACTGATAATGGGCATTCTTGTCATTACTGAATTTAATGATAATGCTTCCTTTACTTTCACAACCTAATCTGATGTTTTCTGTAGATATCTGAACTGTATCTTTTATCAGGTTAAGGAAATCCTGTTCTCTTCCAAATCCAATGTGAGTTTTTATCATGAATAAATGTTGAACTCTATTAAATGCTTTTTCTGCACTGAGAAATTGAGATGATCCTATGGGTTTTCACATTTAATCTGTTAACCCAAGATCAGGGTTACCATACTTGTCTGTGCAAACCACGCTTCATGCAAACCTAGGATGATGCCATTACCATAAACTATCCCATTATTTACACTGTGAATGGGCTGTGTCCTGGAGCTTTTTGATGTGTCATAACCTATGGTGGATATAAATAGATTTTCTAATATTAAACCACCATGGAGTTCCTGAGTGGGGTGGGTGGGGGGGTTACTACTGTCCATCAGGACAGACCTGGCTACTTTTCCAACAACTTCTGTTTTCCCCTTCTTCTGTAGTAATAGGATATAAGTTAGTACATGACTTCACACTAGAGAATTCATTCCTCAGTCGCATTTGCAGTTAGGTATATCTATGTAACAAAATTCAGGTCAACAAAGTGGGAGCATAAGCGACGTTTGAAATATGCAAATCAATTTAAAAGCCAAGCAATTTTCTTGAAGCTTCTCTCTTGTCCCTTCCAATAAGCAAGAACAAAGCCCATTTTTGACTATGTAGCTGAGGACGATACCCTAGGACAGGGTTCAGCAACTATGGCAAAAGCCAGATATGACTCTCCAGCTGTTTTTGTGAATAAAGTTTTATTGGAATGCAATGATTCCCATTTGTTTACATATTGTCTACCTCTACTTTTATTTTACAACAGCAGAGTTGAGTAGTTGTAACACAAAACATCTGCCACACAAAGCTTGAAATATTTAATCTCTGGCTTTTTACAAAAGAAGGTTGCAGGCTCTTCCCCTCAATTCTCAAATTTTAGTGAGTGGCAGAATCACCAGGAGAAATTAAAGCAAGTATGGCCCCACCAATATATGAAATTCAATACATCCAGGGTGAGGCCTGAGAATTTACATTTCTGACAAGCTCCTGGGGATGCTGATTCCACTAGTCCATGCACCAGTGCCCTGTGGGGAGGTTGAACAAAAAGAGGGAGAGAACATAGTTCCCTAAATAATGAGTGGATTTTACCCACTTGATAAAAAAGACCACTCCCCCTGTGAAAGGCATATGAACTTCCATATTTAAGCCCACATTTGGGATTTCTTTCTTATAGTAGCTTATCATTATGTTAACCAAACACACTTAAGATATTTTGATAGATAGATAGATAGATAGATAGATAGATATAGATGGATACAGATAGATACATAGATAGCTAGATGTACATGTGTAAATAGACACAAAGCTGAATTCCATTTGCTAGTATTTATTGAGGATTTTAAATTTTATGTTCATATATGAGATTGGTTTATAGTTTTTTTCTTATATACTGCTTGATGAATTTTTGTACTTGTTTCACAAAATAATTATTGTACTTCTTTATTTTCCTAAGTAGTTTGTATAGACTAGAAATTATCTATAGCTTGATGATTTGATAAAAAGCTACCTATTAGGATGACATCACCAAGATTGTGGAGTAGGAAACCCCAGATTCTGTCCCCTGACAAAGATCAACAATTAGACAACTATCCATGAATGAAAACAGCTCTGCAAGAGCTCTGGTGTCCATTTAAGAAACTTTAGCAACACAGTGGAACAAAAAAACTTGAGCAGGTGAGTGACCAGCTTCCTCAGTCTTTTGGGACACCACACAAAGGACCTGCTTTGGTTTCATCCCACCCAGAGAGGAGAAAAACTGAGACATACAGAAAAAACTAGGAACAAAGGAGAAAAACAGGAGCTACCAATATCAGCTTTGCAGTGGGAGTGACCATGGTTTCCAGTGACACTCTGCAGACAACCCCAGCAACTTTTGCCACTAAAGGAACCACTGGTCATCATAGCCACTATGGACTGCCTGCAGATTTCACTAGTTTTTGCCCCACAGTTATTTGCATTTTCTGTCATCAGCTGCCTGAGACCCTTCCCACTCTTTCCTCTCTGCCCCCACTGGAGTCTAGAACCTTTGCTGACAGCCAGCCCAGGACTCTACAACTGTGAGAGAGCAAGATGCCAGCCTAGATCCCCACAGCTGACTCCCACCACTATGCATATGCTCAGAGAAGTCCCCTCCAGCTGTGCCTTTGCACCAAGCCAGCATGACACCCATCACCAGCCTCCATTGCCACATGCCCACCCTCATTAAGATCCTGTAGCCATGGAAGTGCACACAGATAGCCAAGGCCCACATAGCTGACTGTGGGCCTAGATTTGGCCCTATCTCCTGTCACTGACATGCACCACTGCACTCACCAACAACTAGTCCCACCAGATGTGCACCTGCATGCCCCAAGCCTCATCATTGGCTTCCACTGCCCTGTACCCATGGTGAGATCCTCCAGTCACAGAAGTACATACCACAACCAGTGCCACACAGCTGCATATGGGCCTGGATTTGACCCTTGGTCTTATCATTAGCCTGCATCACTGGGTTCACCTGCAGGGAGCCTTTCCAGTTGTATATATGCACACCCTTAACTTGACTCTTGACAAGTCTTCGCTGACATGTGCCTATGGCATGAACCAACAGCCACATACTGTTGGTACATACTGACAGGCAGGGTCCCTAAAGCTTCCAGTGTGGCCACAGTCGGCTTCAGCCTTTGCTGCTTGCCCTGGCCCCCCAACACTACGTGTGTTTTGCAACTGGCCTCTGTCACTGCACAGGCACCTGCAGCTGACCCCCACAGACAAGGGTGAGCACATCATTGACTCTGGCCACTACCACTGCCTTCTCTGGATCCTATCACATTTGCAATTACATGAAAATAATAAAAACTTGAACAATACATTAACCATTAAAGAAACTTAAATGTGATAAGCCAGAGATCCCCAACCCACCCCCGCCCCCCACCCCCCGGTCATGGACTGGTACCAGTCCGTGGCCTGTTAGGAACCAGGCCACACAATAGGAGGTGAGCAGCGGGCGAGCAAGTGAACCTTCACCCGCCGTTCCCCATAGCTCCCCATCCCTCACATTACTGTCTGAACCAGTGCTCACATTACCCTCTGAACCATCCCCCCACCCCAGGTCCATGGAAAACTTGTCTTCCACAAAACCCGTCCCTGGTGCCTAAAAGGATGGGGACCGCTGACATAAATGTATGGATTTACCTATTCTGGATATTTCATGTAAATTAAATCATACAATGTGTGACCTCTTGTGTCTGGCTACTTCCACTTAGCATAATGTTTTTAAGGTTCATCCACATTGTATTATGTATCAATACATACATCATTTTTATGGCTGAAGTATTCCTATTGTATGGATATACCACATTTTTTTCATCTATTCATAAGTTGATGGACATTTGGGCTGTCCAAAAACACAAGTTTTTGTGTGAACATATATTTCTAAATCTCTCATATATATACCTAGGAGTGGAATTGCTGGGTCATTTGGTAATTCTGTCTAATTTACTGAGGAGCTGGCAAACTGTTTTCAACAGCGGCTGTACCATTTTAAGTTCCCACCAACAATGTATGAACGTTCCCATTTCTCACATCCTTGCTACAACTTGTTATTTTCTCGGATTTTTTTGTTTGTTTGTTTTTATATAGCTATCCTAGTGGGTATAAAGTAGTATCCCATTGTGGTTTTGATTTGCATTCTCCTAAAAGCTAATGATATCAAGCATCTGTTCATGTGCTTATTGGCTCTTTCCATACATTCTTTGGAAAAATGTCTATTTCTTTGCACATTTTAATTGGTTGTTTTTCTTTTTGTTGTCGAGTTGTAAGAGTTTTTATACATTCTGGATGCTTATCAGATATACAATTTCCAAATATTTTCTCTCATTCTGTGGATTGCCTTTTCACTTTCTTGGTATTATCCGTTGCAGCATAAAAGTTTTTAATTTTTATGAAGTCCAATTTATCTCCTTTTTTTTCTTTTGTTGCTTGTGCTTTTGGTATCATATTCAAATAACCATTGCCTAATCCAAGGTCACAAAGATTTACACCTGTGTTTCTTTCTAAGCATTTTATAGCTCTTACATTTAGGTCTTTGATCCATTTTGAGTTAACTTTTGTATATGTTTTAAGATAGGGGTCCAGCTTCATTCTTTTGTGTGTGGGTATCCAGTGGTCCCAGCATCATTTATTGAAGTCTATTTATTCTCCATTGAACAGTTTTGGCAGACTTGTCAAAAGTGAATTGACCATAATGTATGGGTTTATTTCTGGATTCTCAAATCTATTCCTTTGGTCTCTATGTGTGTACTTATGACAGTACCACATTGTTAAGATTACTGTAGCTTCGTGGTTTTGTTTTTTTTTTTTAAGAGTTTTTAAACATTTATTTAAAAATTTATTTTTCTTTATTTTTGGCTGGTTGGGTCTTCGTTGCTGCACACAGGCTTTCTCTAGTTGTGGCGAGTGGGGTCTACTCTTCGTTGTGGTGCGCGGGCTTCTCGTTGCGGTGGCTTCTCTTTGTTGTGGAGCACGGGCTCTAGGCGTGTGGACTTCAGTAGTTGTGGCTCACAGGCTCTAGAGCACAGGCTCAGGAGTTGTGGCACACGGCCTTAGTTGCTCTGCGGCTTGTGGGATCTTCCCAGACCAGGGCTCAAACCCATGTCCCCTGCACTGGCAGATGGATTCTTAACCACTGCGCCACCAGGGAAGTCCTATCCTTCATTCTTTTAATATGAGAATGTTAATTAGAGAATATTAACATTCTCTAATATGGCATATTACATTGTTTAATTTTCATATGTTGAAACCACCCTTGCATACCTTGGATAAATTCCACTTGGTCATGGGGTATAATCCTTTTAATATGCTGCAGGATTCAGTTTGCTAGTATTTTGTTGATGATTTTTACATCTGTATTCATAAGGGATATTAGTCTGTATTCTTCTTTTCAGTGGGATCTTTGTCTGACTTTGGTATCAGAGTAATACTGGTCTCATAGAAGGAGTTAGGAGGTGTTCTCTATTGTTCTATACTTTGGAAGAGTTTGAGAAGGGTTGTTGTTTCTTTCTTTAGTGACTTTTCTGAACTAATTTTGTAAGGTTTGTATTCTTTGTCATGTGTGGCCACTGAACTCCTTCTTCCATACACTTAGTGGTCAGCTAGCGATTTAACAGAGAATTCCTTAAATGCCTGGAACTACAGCAACAATCTCCTGGTCTGTGCAGAGGGCCTCTGTGTGTGTTGTGCTGAGCCATCGACTAGCAATCAGGCACTTCACAGCTCTGCCTGACCTTCCCTCCCTGTTTCCAGATCCTCGAGGTGAGCCATAGGTGAGAGCTTACAACCTTCTCAGATCTTTCCTGAGCATCTGCACAGCCTTGGGCATACACGTGGCCTTGTAGATTCCCAGGAATACATAGCTTCTCAAAGCTCTTTTCCCCCAAAGCATCTCATTTCCCAGCCTCTCCTCCCAAGCTTTTCAGTTTTCTATTGTTTGCTACTACTGTTATCCCTTACTCCAGGGAGCAGCAGCTAAAAACACCTGCCTTTAAATATGTTCAACCAATATCCCCTGGGTAGCCACCTTAGCCCTGGGAAAGTTCCAAGTTAGGTAAAATTAATGCAAGCCTTTGGAGCTAATCCTCCAGGGAGATACCAGATAGGTCAAAATATTAACCACAGTTCTTTGAGAATAAGGTCTGTTCTACTTCCTCCAGTACTGGGTGCTTGTACCAGGAATATGGGCTCTTGTTTTCAAGGCCACTGCCAAGCTTGGAGTAGGGAGTGGTACCAGGGTAAGTTTAAATGCCACAAATCTCTCTTACTGAGATTCAGATACAGTTTCTTGATTAAGTATTCCCCTGGTTGTTGTAAGTATTTGTTTAGTTTTCAGAGTTCTGAAAAAGTTTATTCTGACGGCGTTCACAGGTTTTTTCATTGTTTTTATGGAGGAATGGACTTTTGGAGTTCCCTGTTCTGCCATTTCAGTGATGTTTCAGGCAATTCTTTTTTTTTTTTTTTTTTTTTTTTTTTTTTTTTTTTTGTTTTGGATTGGTGGGATGGTGGAGATGAAAGTCTGATTCAAGCAGCTTTAAAGGAGTATAGAGCTAAAATATGTGCATTTCATTGTATGCAAATTATTTCACAAAAGAAAAAATCAGTAAACAAATATGTCTTAGGTAGTAATATGCATACTAAAGTATTTCGAGGGAAGTATACTTATATCTGCAACTTACTTTGAAGTGCATTAAAAAATTCAAATGGATTGATGGATGGATAGAGGAATGGATGGATGGTTAGATATATAATAAAGTGAGTACAATAGAATATTGATGGTAGGATCTAGGTGGTGGATATATAGGTGTTCACTGTAAACTTCAACTGTACAGTATCTTTTTTTTCATAATAAAATGTTGGGGGAAAAGAACAAGGGACAGATACTACAGATGACTTTTTCACGGAATTTTGTTCAAAGGAAAACAAAGAAATAAGATGGCAGCTGGCTGGGGAAGTGAAGTCAATATAAGTTTGATTCTTTTTTTTTAAGATGAAAAAAAAGAATAGATGTTATTCTGTCACTAGGAATGATCCAGAAAAGAGCAAAAGAAGTTGTAGAAAAGAGAGGAGTGAATTTCCTATGCAGTGTCCTTGACCAGACCCAAAGGGATGGGATCTCACAAGTGGCGGGACCAGCTTTAGCCAGAGCACAGTAGTTCACGACAGGAGGGGAGGGAAAAATGTGTGCGGGGGGCACAGATCCTGGTGGGTGGGCAGAGAAGGAGAGGGAAACTAGGGAAGTTCTCTTCTGATTGCTTCAATATCTCAATAAATGGGCCACAAGGCCAACAGTTGAGAGTAAGGATGGGGGGAGGAGGCGGGGGTTTCAGCAGAAGATGTGAACTAGCCATCCTGGAGAGGGGAGAATGAATGGACCAAGGACATAGCAGGTCCTTGCCTGGAAGCATTAAAGCCCTATCGTAAGATCATGGTCAGCATGGCCGTGCATATGTCTTCAGCCTTGTTTACCTTCACTGAGACAGGCACAGAACTGGTGGAGAATTGGAGTTTATCAAGGAGTCAAGTGATTATAATAACTGACCATAGAATTGGACCTGGGGAAGGAGAGAGCAAGGACATTAAGAGATGAGGGGCCATGAAATGCTGATAAGAGCACTGGAGGGTCCAATGTCCAAGGACTGTCAGACTTTGGATACTAAAGGAAGAGAGCTAGAAAGACAGGAAGTGGTAGGTAGAGAACTGGATGCATGAAATCGAAATTGTGGCTTACTGGTAAAAACAAAATATGATCAGGGGAGTGAGAGGCTGAGATTGCACGGAAGTCAAGATCGTGGAAGGAGAGGTTGTCGAGGAACCAAGAGGCCTGGGGTTTGGAAGGATCATCTCCACGTACATTGCCACCATATGAATTCAGTCTGAGTCAGGGGAACAAGCAACAGTGAGCCAGGAGCCCAGATCGCTGGGAAATGAGGGGCTGGATGTCAGTGGGAAACAGTGACAATGAGGGGCAGTAGAATGGAGAATCTGATGATGTGAGGTTCAAAGCGAAGGAGTTTTAGGATGAGGGGCGGGAGAAGGGTCTGTACATGACAGTCAGGAACAGGAGGACAGCTGCCCACCTCCACACCCAGCGGCACAAGGGCAACGGGAGGAAAAACAGCCACAGCTCCAGAGACAGCAGGGTCCCGAGGGGGAGCCAGGGTCCTGTTAGAGCACATGGGTGATGGGAACTTCCAAGGAAGAAGTCAGGATACGGCGACTTTTGCTGATAACCAACCGTGAACTCCAGAGAGCACAGTGGGAGGGTTGGGGGAGGCAGGGAGGGGCAGAGAAGGGACAGAATAGGGCATGATAGAGCCTCTTGGAAATTAGCAAGCCCAAGATGGGGGGTGACCTGGGAGTCTGGAGTCCCAGCGGTTGTTGATAAACACCAGGATAAAGGGCCACATGAGACAAGTCCGGGGGCTCAAGGCAGATCTCAGAGGCCAGGTGAGAGTGTCGGAAGAGGGGAGGGCTGTGTGTTTGGGACTCCCTCTCTACATGAGGGTGCAGATGTTCACTCTCATGCCCTGCCAGCAGAAGAGGAATCTAACTCAGCATGGTGTAATGGGGTAGAGTCAGACCTCCTTGACTGCACTCTGGCTGCCACTTGCCAGCCATGTAATGCCACCTCACCACTCTGTGACCTAGTTTTCCCACCCACAATGTAGAAATAATGTTTCTGTCCTACGTGCGTTGTGAGGAATAAATAACTAATCCGTGCAAAAGCCTTCAGCAAATGGTAGCTCTTGTGAGAGCCACATGGTCTAACTCACCTAAAGCCAGACCACCTCTGGACTTCTCAGTCACATGAGCCAAGATATGCCCTTTCTTTGTGGACTATGCTAGCTTGAGTTGAGTTTTTTGACTCTTATGACCAAAAGATTTCTGGCGCAGACACTATTTTTGTAACAGGGATGAACAAATCTGACTCCATATTGGATCTGTTTCTTCTACTTTACAAGTTAATCACTAAAGCCTTGTTGCCTATAAGCTTAAATTATGCATAATGGTCCATCTCTGGGAACCCTGCCTCCCATGTATTGAGTGTTAAGCTAAAATACCTTTGTTTAGCTCATAGGAAACATCTTGACCACACCTACCTGTGAATGGCTGCAGGAAGGAAGAAATTAACACATCCCCTCCAGAGTCTGACCAGAAACAGGAAATGTTTGACTTTACCCTCTTCCCTTTTAATATAAAAGAAGCCTGAATTCTAATTCGGGGAAGATGGTTCTTTGGGACACTAGTCCACCATCTTCTTGGTCTGCTGGCTTTCTGAATAAAGTCCTTGCCCCAACAACCCGTCTCTCAATTTATTGGCCTGTTGTGCTGTGAGCAGTACAAGCTTGGACTCGGTAACATTTGGATCTCCATTCGGCAGATGAGGAAACTAAGAATCAGAGAGGTTAAGTTGGTTGCTCAGAGACACACAGTTGAGATTTGAACACAGGTCCATCTGACCTGCCAGTCTGCTCAAAAACAGCCATACTACCACCAACTCAAAGTCCAAGTGCCCAGGATCCTTTATTATTTCTAGTCAAGTGTCTTCCTCCCAGGGGAACTCTGCAAAGGCCAGGACTGGATATTTTGAGAAAAAAGGGGAGCTGGTTTGACAGCTTCCCAACCTTGGGCAGATCACCCTGGAGAGTAGTTTAATGAGTCACAGGCCATGCTAGGGAGGATTAATTTTCACATAGTTCAGTGGTACAGATCGCAGGTCCACACTTTTGTGGCAAGCAGAGGACAAGTGTAGAGGTATTCTAATAGGCACACATTGTATCCAGGAGAGCATGAGTCGAAGGAGGCAAGAGCCCAAGGTTTTAATCTCAAGAAAGGGATGCCAGTTTACACCCCTACGCTCTCCCTGCCACCTCCACCTCCCCTCTTATACAGGCATAGCTTATTTTATTGCACTTTATTGTACTTCACAGATAATTCATTTCTTACAAAACTGAAGGTTTGGGGGCTTCCCTGGTGGCGCAGTGGTTAAGAATCCGCCTGCCAATGCAGGGGACATGGGTTCGAGCCCTGGTCCGGGAAGATCCCACATGCCGCGGAGCAACTAAGCCCATGCACCACAACTACTGAGCCTGCGCTCTAGAGCCGGTGAGCCACAACTACTGAGCCCACGTGCCACAACTACCGAAGCCCGTGTGCCTAGAGCCCATGCTCCACAACAAGAGAAGCCACTGCAATGAGAAGCCCGCGCACCGCAACAAAGAATAGCCCCCACTCGCCACAACTAGAGAAAGCCTGCGCAGCAACGAAGACCCAACGCAGCCCAAAATTAATTAATTAATTATTTTAAAAATTGAAGGTCTGTGGCAACCCTGTGTCGAACAAATCTATCAGCACCGTTTATCCAACAGTATTATTTTTTAATTAAGATATGTACATCATTTTCTTTAGATGTATGCCATTGCATAGTTAATAGACTACCGTATAGTATAAATGTAACTTTTATATGCACTGGGAAACCAAAAAGTTCATGTGACTTGCTTTATTGCCATATTTGTTTTATTGCAGTGATCTAGAACTGAACCCTCAATATCTCCAAGGTCTGCCTGTATTTTCCAATTCTTCCTTATTATTCTACCATCATTTCTTTTCTTCTTCTTTTCCTACCTCTCCTCTTTTCACAATCATTTTGGAATCATTACAAAAAATATATAAAAGTGAAATCTAAATACAAAGATAAAGCATCAGACGTCAGGACTAGGTAAACCATTAACTAGACTTAGGGGATGGGAGTGGACTGTAGCACCACATGCCCAATGTGATATTCCAGAGTTGCTGTGGTTGAGCTTCCTGGTGGCCAAAGCAAAATGGGGAACTACAATTAGGTAGTTCAGAATAGCTGAACTACAGCTAGTCATGTGAACAGACACAAACTGCCCTCAGAGGAAACAAAGCTTTTCCTAGCACTTAGCCCAAAAATAAAATTTTCATACATGTATACATATGACATTGACTAGTGTCATGCACAGGCATCCCTGGCCACGTTCCTGAGTGTACATGCAGTAATGGGTTTCCTAAGCCTATTTTTTGGAGTATTCTTTGAAGAAGCCAGTGAAACAGCTCTAAAATACAATTCAATGAGAGCCTTTAGAAAACAGAGTCAAATGCAACTTTCTAATGGCTTAGCTTGATCCAACAGCATTTCCCAGACTGTGTTCCTCAGAAGCCCAGATATGCACACAGCATTAATAAGTTTTCTGTAAGAAAAGGGTTCCACAGGAAATAAATTGGATATAAAATCAGGATTAAACAAAATCAAGCAATTTTTTTAACTGCAGAATTTCTACAAGTGTTTAATACTCAAGTGTCCATGTGAATCTCCAAGGTCAGGTGAAGGATGAATTATTTTCTGTCTTCATGGAAACTTCCTCTCCACCCATCCCCAATTTTTTCAGGAGTTCCTTTTAGAAGCTTACAGAAAGCTAGAGATGCGAGGACCATAATTTGAGAGATGCTGATATGGAGGAATGGATGAGTTAAACTCCACCAAATCAAATTTCTCTCAGCCAGGCATTTGACAGAGTTAGCCATCTGATGGTTGAAGGCAGGGGTCCCCAACCTCCGGGCCACAGACTGGTACTGGTCCATGGCCTGTTAGGAACTGGGTCTCACAGAAGGAGGTGAGCGGCGGGCAGGTGAGCAAAGCTTCATTTGTATTTACAGCTGCTCCCCATCTCTGGCATTACTGCCTGAGCTCCGCCTCCTGTCAGATCAGTGGCGGCATTAGATTCTCACAGGAGCACTAACCCTACTGTGTACTGTGCATGAGAGGATGTAGGTTGCACCCTCCTTATGAGAATCTAACGCCTGATGATCTGAGATGGAGCTGAGATGGTGATGCTAGTGCTGGGGAGTGGCTGCAAATACAGATTATCATTAGCAGAGAGGTTTGACTGCACAGAGACCATAATAAATCAATTGCTTGCAGATTCATATCAAAACCCTATCAGTGAGTGGCAAGTGACAATTAAGCTGCATCTGGTGGCAGGCTTTAAGTCAGAATCCGACACTTATTTTAGTCTTCGCGTGGCCTGCGCATTATTTTATTTACCACTTGCATTCATGCCTCTTTCCCACACTGCTCACTTGTCTCAATTTTGGTAAGCCCACAAGCTAACCCTAGCCAAAATGAGTAAAAAACAAATGTCTCTGGAGAGCTTCTTTGAAAAGGTGGAAAGACCCAATGATGAGACAGCAGAAGACTCTAAGACTGCCAACAAAAAGAAAGCTGCATTTAAAAGGAAATACCAACATTCCTACTTAAATTACAGGTTTATTGCAACAGGTGATTCACATTCTCCGAGACTGCTTTGTATATGTGGCAACTGGCTATCTAATGAAGCCATGAAACCTTCAAAACTGCTTCATCACATGGAGATCAAGCACCCTGCATTAAAAGACAAGCCTTTGGAGTTTTTCAAAAGAAAAATAAGTGAACATGAAGAACAGAAGCAATTATTGAAGGCCACCTCTTCATCCAATGTGTCTGCACTGAGAGCATCATTCATAATGGCTAACCGCATTGCTAAAGCTGAGCCCTTTACTATTGGTGAAGAGTTGATTCTGCCTACTGCTAAGAATATTGGTCGTGAACTTTTAGGAGAGGCTGCTGTTCAAAAGGTGGCACATGTTCCTCTTTTGGCTAGCACCATAACTAGACGAATTGATGAAATAGCAGAGGATGTTGATGCACAATTGTTAGAGAGGATTAATGAGTCACCATGATATGCAATCCAGGTTAAGTCTGCCAATGCTGACAACAAGGCAACAATGCTTGTTTTTGTGTGATATATTTTTCAGGAGGGTATGCATGAGGATAAGTTATGTGCACTTTTGTTGCCAACCAACACCACAGCTGCAGAACTATTCAAGTCTTTGAATGATTACATATCAGGAAAACTGAATTGGTCATTTTGTGTCGGTATATGCATGGATGGAGCGGGTGTCGTGACTGGACGGCTTTGTGGTTTCACTGCTCGGGTCAAAGAGGTCACTTCTGAATGTGAGTCATCCATAGAGAAATACTGGCTAGCCGAAAAATGTCACCTGAACTTAACAACGTTTTGCAGGATGTGATTAAAATTATCAACCACGTTAAAGTACATGCCCTTAACTCACGTCTGTTCGCGCAGCTCTGTGAGGAGATAGATGCAGAACACACATGCCTTTTCTTATACACAGAACTGAGATGGCTTTCTAAAGGTAGATCACTGGCCAGAGTTCTTGAGTTGTGAGAGCTGCTCCAGAGATTTCTTTTAGAAAAACAGTCACCGCTGGCAGCACATTTCAGTGACACAGAATGGGTCGCAAAACTTGCTTACTTGTGTGACATATTCAACCTGCTCAATGACAATCTGTCCCTTCAGGGGAGAATGACAACTGTGTTCAATTAGGCCAATAAAGTGCCTGCATTCAAAGCCAAACTGGAATTACAGGGGTGACGCGTGAACATTGGAATTTTTGACATGTTTCAAACATTAGCAGAGATTTTGAAAGAGTCTGAGCCAGGGTCTTCTTTCTCCCAGCTGGTGCATGATCACCTATCTCGGCTTTCAAGAGTTTGAGCATTACTTCCCAACCACAAAAGACCCCCAAACTGGGAAGGAATGGATCTGCGACCCATTTGTGAATAAGCCAGGTGAATCGACTTTGTCCGTGCTAGAAGAGGATCAACTTCCTGAGATCACAAATGAGAGTGGCCTGAAAAGTATGTTTGAGACAACTTCAAATCTCCATACATTCTGGATTAAAGTCAAAGCGGAATATCCTGAGATTGCCACAAAAGGACTGAAAAGCCTGCTTCCATTTCCAACATCCTATCTTTGTGAAGCAGGGTTTTCTGCAGTGACAGCAACCAAAACGAGATTACGGAGTAGACTGGACATAAGCAACACATCTCGGGTGTCACTGTCTCCCATCACCCCCAGATGGGACCATCTAGTTGCAGGAAAACAAGCTCAGGGCTCCCACTGATTCTGCATTATATTGAGTTGTATAATTATTTCATTAAAATGTAATAATAATAGAAATAAAGTGCACAATAAAGGTAATGCGCTTGAATCATCCCAAAATCATCTCCCCTGCCCTGCAGTCGGTGGAAAAATTGTCTTCCGTGAAACCAGTCCCTGTACCAAAAAAGGTTGGGAAGCACTGTGATAAACCATATAAAGAAACCAAAACAAAGTAATAGGGTACTTATTTTTGATAAGGTATTCCAGAAACCAGTCTCTGAGATGCGATATTTAGGCAGATGGGAAGAAAGCATGCCCTTTCCAGAGGGAGGTGCAAAACAAAGTTCTGAAACCAACAAGAACTTGGTGTGTTGAGAAAACAAAGGGTTCACTGTGTTAGGGAAGAGGGTTAGTTAGGAAGAATTGGAGATGAGGTAAGCAGAAAGAAAGATTATATGAAGCTCTGTAGACACAGTAATGGATTTAGACATCATTAAATGCAATAAAATATCAAAATCTTTATGACTGGGAGTGACAAAATCTAATTTCTATTTTAAAGATTATTTACTTCTGCTCTGGGAAGAGTAATATTGTACAAAGGTAGGAGTAAAAATGTGTAGCCAAAGTTGAAGGTGACCGTACTAGTCTAGAGGGATATCACCTATGCTGCTGGGGAGAAGTGGGTAGATTGGGGTTGTATTTTGAAGGAAGTCTTGACAGAATTGACTTGTTGATAGACTGCATATGGGGATGCAAATTAAAAGTACAAGTTTACAATGTTCCCAAAACTCAGGCTACCTGGAGACAAAGTGTTGTACCATACTTAGAAATGACTTCATTAAGGAGGAGAAAACTTGATTCCATAATGGTAATTTAACAGGTTAATAGTTTATTATTATATTTTCTTTATTTACAACTGAGGATTTTAGCTTACAAGCTGGACCTTGAAGTTACTCATTTTATAGATTAGTGATGTCTAAAGTTTCAGTAAACTACAGAATTCCCCTAGGATTCCAACAGTTAGGAGAGCCCACAGCAGGGTCTTTGCTTTTCAAGATGTTCCTTGGCATAGAATCTGGGAATCATCAGAGCAGATATGAGAAAGGACTCATACTTCATCCAGATACTCTAGGTTATTCCCTATTGAGTCCTTCTGGAGAAAATAAAAATTCCTATAATGGTTGTCTAAAGGGACAAAGTAACTCCAAACTTAGGAACTTAAAGTAAATTAGAAATGGGGCCATAGCCAGAAAGCCATCACAAGAGAGACAATTTGGGGGACAAGCAATATAGTAAACATGGCTACCATTACTGATAGCTTCATACGTATTTATTTCATTTAAAGTTTTATAATCGCCATGCCAGCTCTATGAAGCTAGTACAGTTATCCCCACTTTCAGCTAAAGAAATGGAAAAATAAAAACTGAGTAAAATGCCTAAGGTCACACAGCTTGTATGTGAGGAGAGAAGAAGAGAATCTGGACCCAGGTCTACATGACATCAAGGTCAATGCTATTTAAGGACTCTGCCTCATCTCACATGTGTCAGGTTTAGAGTTCCATGATGAACACCACAGGATCCGAGGGTTTGCTCCATGCTGAATATGACACCTTTGCACTAGTAAGAGTTGACTCTTAGCTTGTCTTGGGGGATAAGATGAGACAGGAAAAAGCCAAGTTATCTCCAGTTATCTTTAAGAAGAATTTCTAATAAAAGACACTTCCTGTAGCCTCGTGTAGCTGGGCTACTTTCAAACTTGCTAGGACTTAGTTCTAATATTTACTTTTGTTTTTCTTGATTTGAAAAAGCCTTATCTTGGAGTAAGGGTAGATGGTGTTATAACAGATTCATCAGGCAAACACAGCTCCACATGACGCAGGTCAGAATTTCTCTTTCGAGATTTGTTGTATCTGCTTGACTCCAATCCTCTACCCCGCAAACAATCAGAGATGATTTTCTGCCACAACAAACAATGGCTAAATCTCCCCTTCTGCTTCAGCTGAAAAATCACAAACTATAGCCAGGCAGGTGCCCTCCATGTTTACGTCACTCACCAATTTTCCTTGCAATCTAAAACCATTTGTCCCAGAGCTAGCTCATGTGCAATATTCTATGATTCAATATTTCAATTGTGTGTCTCTCTCTGACATGTTTTTTCTTGTCCACATGAAACCTGAGTAAATTACAATGAGCTTTGAATAGAATCGTCAGAAAGTAGTCTACCAACTTCCACCTCCTGCCCCAAGATCAGGCATCCTGGGACAGAAGACAGCCCACCACCCTCATTCTACTACTAACCATTATTAATCATCTACCTTGCAAAAAACACAGAATGACATAACAAGAAACTCCGGAAATCTTCATTATCTCCACGGTTTTTCCCAAGTAGAAATAGCATTTAACTCTAACAAGCTGCTGTTTACCAGCCCTATTAAATTTCAAAGTGTTAACCCACCTCTCAATATTCCAGAGAGTATTTCAGAGGAGGGTTGCTCTTCTTCTCTTGAGTTCTCTCTGTCCTGAGATTCAGAGAAGAGATACCATACAATCCACATGGGCAACATTTTGAGATTTGATGCCATTCTCATTTTGGGGATTTTTTAAAAAGAATCTAATCTATATGATTGATATTCTTATTAGGCTAGTGTCTGTCATCAAAATGATATTAATAGTAGAGTCCTAAATGAACACTAATGGTATTTAGTATCCAACAGAGCCATCTATCTGTCTATGGATCTCAAAGACCACTAATATGATTCTTAAGTAAGTTGAGAGAGTGGAGAGAAAATAGGGAAATGAAGAAGTGTGGAGACAAGAATAAAACCCTCAGCACCAAATGTTCCTGTGTCTACATGGACCTTGAAAATAAAACTTTTCTCAACATCCTGGGGCAATGTTTTCTATTTTTCCTATTTAGTCTCATTGTTTTTCACCTGTTGAAAAGAAAGGCCTAATGGGCAGTGTCAGGAGACCTGACCTCTAGACTCAGCTTTATCTAGTAATTGTTGTTTCACCCTGGTTCTATGGCTTAATCTCTCTGACACTCAGTTTTCCCCCTAAAATTAGGAGGTTACATGAGATCAGTCATTCTCAAGGTGTTATCAATAGAACCATACATATGGTTCTATTCCTGTGCTGCTGGGGTCACAAAAAAAAGGGAATAGGTCAAGAGAGAGCCTAACTAGGCGTGGGTTGAAAAATCCCTTATTGATCTTCTTTTATCATCATTTATATTGAGGTTCCATGTCAGATTCCATTTGAAAATTGAATTCAAGTACTAAAAAACATGTGTTACCATGAGTTAGATGAGGTTGAAGGACAAAGTCCCTATGATGCCAGTACCTTCAGGGTACAAGCACAGTAGTGGGTGCATCCCAGGAGACATGTGATTATAGAAGATGAAACACAGCCTAGTTCTTGATAAACAAAGTCATTTAATCAGAAGGATCTCTGAACAATAGAGCCATGTGTGTGAGAACAAGGCATCAGGACTACGTTTAGGTGTTGACAGATCCTGACCTGAAGCAGAAGAGACCAAGGAAGACACAATATAAGATGGAGGGGGCTTCCCTGGTGGCGCAGTGGTTGGGAGTCCGCCTGCCGATGCAGGGGACACGGGTTTGTGCCCCGGTCTGGGAGGATCCCGCATGCCGCGGAGCGGCTGGGCCCGTGAGCCATGGCCGCTGAGCCTGCGCGTCCGGAGCCTGCGCTCCGCAATGGGAGAGGCCACAACAGTGAGAGGCCCGCATACCGCAAAAAAAAAAAAAAAAAAAAAGATGGAGAAGTTTCTTGGAGACCCAAGTTGTGAACTAAGTGTTAAATATACTAATCAGGATTTTATTTCCTCTGAAGGGCAATCATTGTAGCACTCCAAATTTTTATTTAAGTTTTATGAGGCTGTATCCCTCTCCCCCAAATCACAATCCCTTTACAAGTCAAATATGGTTTTTCTACACACTTCTAATTATATCCAGTGCTCTCAAAAAAAAAAAACTGCCATAACACCTACTTTGAGCTTCTTAGAAAATCATTGGCTGTATCAGGCATATGTAAACACTCTAAGGTAATAGCTATGCTCCAGAAATATTTTGCACTTATCAATCTTACTTTAATCATATTTCTCAATTGTTCTTGGTGAAATTTCGACTTCAACTCTGATTCACTGTCAACTGGCTGGTGTGGAAGTAACTGTTAACCTATCTTCCCAACATACACACTTCTTAATAAAAGATGATCAAAAGATATGGAAAGTGTAAAACAAGAATTTAATATGGAGAGGAGTGACATTTGAGATTGGAGTGGGCTGAGAGACCATTGGAGAAACTCAAATGGGAATGGGAAGCAACTTTCTAGAAAAAGTTGGAAGACCAGTAAAAAGAACAGAGTCCTAAATTTAACTTATAGTAAAGTAAATAAAAGGTCCTCTTCTCCAGGGACATAAGAGTGAGCTCCTGAGATGCTTGTATGTCTTGGGTGGGAGGAGAGAATGAGCAGGTTACCATTATTATGCATGTAGCATCTGTTCTCAAAAGGCTGGGAAGTGAGAAGATTGGAATGTGAGCCTTCAGTACTGGCAGCAGGGCCAAGGGAGTGGTGGGATTAGACTGCAGTTCAGCTAAATGGTTTCTCCTCAACTCAGAGATTCAGCTTCTTTCGGAGTCCCATGAAAGCTGAGAATAAAGTACGGCTCTTGTCTCAGATGCCCCTATGGCCAAAGGCGTGACAGCAATTCAGGTAAGGAGTCTTGTAAACTGTGTTTGAAATTATTGATATAATTATTGTATAAGAATGCATTTTCTCTATTCAAGATACTCTCAGATTTGCTGGGAAATAGAAATAATCCCCCCAATAATAGTCCATGAACTTAATTACATAGGGGGATTTATGCAAGATTGCATGGATTATGGTGCTACATGTAAATAAATATTTAAATACACAGTGTGAACTCTTACTTATAGGAAGCCAGCAGTGAAGTGAATCCCTTTGTGAGATTCTTTGAAAACAATTGGAAGAATACATAATGATGTGGGAAATATTCAAAATACACTGTTATATGGGAAAAAATCACATTATAAAATAGTACCGTAGAATGATCTCGAATGTAGTTCGTATACACACACACACACACACACACACACACACACACACACAATAATATATGGTTACTGATTTTTATTAGCTATAGATTTATGAAAGGATATCTGTGTTAGTGGTGATTCCCTTTGTGTGGTGAGATTTTCTATCATGGACATGTGTTATTATTATAATTAGAAAACAGAATGTGACATTTACATTTTATAGATTCATGAGCTAGCTGTCCTCAGAAAGAAGTGGGTTAAAAATACTGTCAGCTTCCCAACTCACTTCTTGGAATATTCTCCTGGGTATTTTGAAGTTCATTTATTTAAATATTTCTTCAACCACGTCTCTTCCTTCCACAGAGGACTGGAGGTAGAAAAGAATTTACCTACATAGACATTAATATCTTCCAAAACACACATCATTATTTATCAAGAGCTGTCTGAGAAAAAAAACTATAGCAAATGGACACAAAACTTAGTTCTGAGTTTTCTATGGTCACAACAAATAGAAAAATATATCCTGAAGAATTCATAAAGAAAAATACCAAGGGAATTCCCTAACAGTCCAGTGGTTAGGACTCCGTGCTTTCACTACTGAAGGCACAGGTTCAATCCCTGGTCTGGGAACTAAGATCCCACAAGTCACGTGGCACGGCCAAAAAATAAAAATAAATAATAAATAAGGAAATAAATAAATAAGAAACAAACCAAATCAAGAAATATAAACTTTTTCCTTCCTTGACCTTATCATGGAGCAGAGGGTGGGGTGGGGGTAGACAATGTAAAAATGTAAGTGAGATGCAGGATATGGGGTTGGGAGGAGAGAATATCAGGTGAAAAATTTTGGAAACTATCTAGTTAAATTGACCTCATGTCAATTAGACAAAGGGTTTCCTGGCAATTTGCCAAAAGCATAGTTCTCTTTGCTAATAATCCATAATTAGAAAAAAAGAAAAATCTCTGTTTCGCTGACAGAGAGAGTAGTTTGTAGGATTAAGCATTTGTCTGTAGACCAGAATCCCTGGGTTTGAATTTCACTGCCATCACTTACTCATTTGGTGACTTTGGGTAACTTATCCAATGTCTTCAAGGTCTATGTCATCATTTATGGAATGTCAATGGTAATAGAATCTATCACAAATGGTGAAGATGAAATGTGTGATGGTTCATTTTATGTGTCTACTTGACTGGCTATGGGGTACCGAGATTAAACATTGTTTCTGGTTATGTCTGTGACAGTGTTTTCAGATGAGACTAGCATTTGAATTGGTGTACACAGTAAAGTAGATTGCCCTCCCCAGTGTGGGTGGGCATCATTGAATCCACTGGGGGCTTGAATAGAACAAAAGGTGGAAGAAGGCAGAATTCACTCCTTTTAGCTTCTCGCTTGCCTGCTTGAGCTGGGACACCTCATCTCATCTCCTCTGACCTTTTGGACTTGGACTGAATTACACCACCAGCTTCCCTGGGTCACCAGCTTGCAGACTGTGGGACTTCTCAGTCTCCAGCATCACATGAGCCGACTCCACGTAATAAAACATTTTTCACTCCTACTGATTTTGTTTCTCTGGAGAATCCAGACTGATAACAAAATCACAAAGTGCTTAGAACATAACAAGGATTGTATAAATGCTATCATCTTCCTTATCATTACCACCATCACCAAACAGAGCTACAGAAAAACACCATGAATAATATCGATACATAACTTTGACTACAAGTTGGGTGACATTTTAATGGAACCCATTTACTTCTTGAACCATGGGGCCACCTAGTCCTACTAGAGCAGCCCAATCATGAACAGAAGTTTCTGTCTTCCAGTTGTCCTTGGGATTACACATGACTTAAACTCAATCCCAGTTTCATGGGTATTTTTATCATGACTCTATCTATTGACCCTACACCAATTTTAAGAAGTATTTTAAAATCTTATATTGAACTATCCTAAATCTCTTCTCATTTCATTCCACCTACTTGCTGGTTCCTTTCTCAAGTGTCCAATGGCCATCCTACCACCCTCTTTTCTCAAAACACACACACATGCATGCGCACACACACACACACACACACACACTGCCTCATTCTCTGAACAGATTCAAACATCCTGAGAATTCACCAAGAAGTGGCCCTTATTCCACAAACTCTCATACTATTTGAAGAAATTCAAAATAGTTACATGTCAGAAGGATCTTTTTAAGAAGAATCCACATGATTGTGGTGTGTGTGTGTGTGTGTGTGTGTGTGTGTGTGTGTGTGTGTGTGTGTGTGAATGTGTAAGAGAGATGGTAGGCCATAATTACCCCATAACTTTGCAAATATATGCTCTAGGATGATAATTGCCATGGTCAACCTGCATTCCCACCATGTATTCCTACTGATAGATGAAAGAATCATCATTCATCATAAAAGATATCAGATCTAATTATTCTTCTCTTGTTTTTTCCTCCATGAATTCAATGTTCAGTTAAAATTTGAAAACATTGTTTTCAACGTTTAGAAATAAAAGACAGTGAAATTGCCTCCATTTTCAAGATGCAAAAACTGAGATTCGGTGGCAAGCTGACCTTTCTTTGCTCCTTCTAGCCACTATAATTATACAGCCACAGGAACTGTCCCCAGCAGGCTGATGTGGGAATCAAGCTAGTCTGAGAATCCACAGACCTGGATCCTGGCCACTGCTTTGGCAAGAAACTACCCATGAGGATTTCAGACCTCATTTTATCTTTCTGGGTCTTAGCTTCCTCCTCTGTAAAGACTGGGGAGAAGGGAGGATTACAGGATCACCCATGCTTTGAATTTTAAATTTATCTGATTTATTTACTCCAGGATATTCTTTGTAATATTTTTAATTTGTTCTCTGATTTAGTGTTTTGACCTCAATCCTAGTTTTCATAAATGTTCATTTATATTAATACATTATCATTCTCCTCTACTAATTTAGCTCAATATTTCAAATAACATGACTAGGAGAAATATTTCATTTAGGCTAAAAATATCATGTTAATAAACAATTAACATAGTCTAATATACCACTGTCCAAAAACATCCATACAATTACATGGACATATTTTTAAAGGAAAATATATTGGTAAGGGGAATTTGAGTTAAAAATGATTGGGTATTCAGCCAAGTTTTACTGAAGATAAACCCTGTTTTGCTTTTCCCCCCTCCCCCTGGAGTGATCCTACACGGGAGGCCTGCAGATGCAGTATTTCAAATCATAGGAAATTGCAGCTTAGGAAGCACTCTCTCTCTGTGGGCTCAAATAAAATTTCCTAAAGACTCCAGATCGACCACAGGCAGGAAAGGAATTGTTAAATGCTCTGAAAAGGAAATCTCTCTGTTACACTAGGATGACATTCACGATCCTTTCCTCCTCTCCAGATCTCCATGCAATGTTTCCTCACTGAGATTCTGGCCATTAAATCCACAGGAACCCTGTCCAGGAACCCTGAATCCCGTCTGCTTCAGAACTATGCAGAGTACCCACCCTCAGAGCTCAGAACCAGCTTCCTCTGCAACTTCACCAGCCTGTTTTGAAACTGTCCCTTTTTGCAGTGAATGAGAGGTATAGAGAGGGAACATATTTCTGTAGTGGATTGAAATAAACCACTTTTTTTCTAAATATTTTCAGTTTTAAACTTTTTGATATTTAGCCACTTCACTTATTATATTTCAACTATTTTGGTCACTTTTTTTTCTTTGCTCCTTTCCTGGACAAATGGTTATATAGGACTTTTCTTAATTTGTTTAAAAATTTTTCATACCTGTTCTGAAATATTTAAAGTATGATACACACCAAAAAATAATCTTCCTATTCAAACTCAAGGACCATGAGCTTTTTTATATTTCACATAAAATAAAGCCATTTTAAAATTTCTGTCAAGTAAAATTTAGGCTCAATCAGCACTCAGAATCTATGTTGCCAATTAGACTACAGTACGTTTTACAATGTGAAAAAATTTTCAGGGGGACAGATAGACATAACATGGAAAAACTCCGTAAGATAAAATAAACATAATTGATGCATTTTTCAGTCTGCAGCATTGATTTCTATTTATTATTACAAACTCTTAAAAACACAAAGATTGGATGTCAATGTTTTATTCTGGAAGCATACAATTGAGGAAAGCATTACCTGCATGACTTACTTTATAAAATTTGTTTACCAGAACTGGACTTGCACGTTCATTTCAAAGGACTTTGAAGTGAGAGGGGAAAAGATGATTCAAGGATTTTTCTTTTCCTTAATGCTTTACTTTTGAGATTTACCAGACTTCAGTTAAATAGATGCCTTCTTGACAACCAGGAATCTTAGTAATATGAGTGAAGTGGCAAAAGTTGAGTTCACCTAAACTTCCCTGTAGGCAGAGTGGAGTTCTGTGCAGGGCCAGTTTTATCAAGCACAGCTAGCTGACTTTGAAAATTCCTTCTGAGGAGCAATGATCAGCAGACCCTTCTTACATTCATCTAATTTCCAAGTCTTGATGTGACATATGAAATAAGAAGAAAGTGACAACAAAAATCAATGTGTCTAAATAGTCTTGCTTCAAAACATACCTGTCACTGGCTTAACTCAGAAATTGGGTGGGATATTAGATCTGATATCTTCTTTTTGTTGTTTTTGTTTTGTTTTGTTTTGTTTGTTTCAGAATTTCTTTTAGTACCTGCAGGGAGAAAAAGGCAGAAAACCTCTCTTTAGCTTGCAAAGAGGGGAATGTGCCTTATTAGAAAGAATTCAAAATTATAAACACACAAAATATTCAGTACCTGCCCATTCTTGCATTGGGTTTTTATTCTTTTCTCTATCAACATGCTTGTGATTAAAATCAATCCAGTTACAGCACAGTGGGATCATGGGCTTTTAAAAATACTAACTAAAATAAATCTCTAGAATGTTAACTTATATATTTTAAGTTATGAAAGCATAACATATTGGAGATTATGGCTTTATAACTCTGATAGTTTTACCATTACAATTTATAGATAGGAGAAAACTAATATTAGACTGAATTTTGAACACATTTATCTTCTATTAAATTTTCTATAAAATAAGGTATAAAATCACACATTTCTATAAACTATTACTTCTCTATTTTATATAACATTTTCCTTGTCACTAAGTCTCTATATAGATAACATAAAATGTAAGATTTAAATAGTCCTCTGAAAATTAAATACTTTGCTTTAGTCTATATATACAGATTTACTCTGTATATTATAAAGTTTAAAATTACTTAGACACTTTTCTGACACACTTTTAACAAAACAGTTACTACATCAAGAAAAATTAGCATTCATAAATATAAACATATTGTGATCTTTTATGAGTCTTTTTTTGAAAAACATACAACGTGCCAAAAATATTACAAAGATGATTGTCTACTTTTAAACAAAGCAGTAAAAGGCATTCAAACTCCCATTCACACATAAATGCATTTCCTTTTCAAAGGATATTTACCCTTTAAGGGGACATTTTTAACCTTGTGACACCATAAAATTCCATGCATGCAGCTATTTGTTTTTATTTTTCTGTCATTCATTCTTGATCAGATATTTTCCATGGGTTTTATCATGTTATTCATATAAAGGCATAGTTTTAATAGTTCATTTTAATCCCTTGATTAATAGGAGACAATCTGTTTAAAAATAATATTAGTGTTGGCATTTTGTAATGAATTACAAAAGCTGAGCAGACATGCTCTTTTGAGCCTTTTTGAATTTCCTTTCAAAATGTGCTGAACTCCCCAGTATTTGGTCAAATCTACGCAGTTTTAACATTAGCTAACCATTAAATGAACTTTCAAATCTGAGAACAGTGTTCGCTTGCAATGGGTGATATGGTGAGAAAGGGTTCAGATCAAGAATTCAGAATTTCAGCCCCCGTGATTATAAGTGCTGGCAAGGGAGAACCAAATGCCTGCTGTCTGGAAGACCCTGGGCATTGCAAGGGCTGCTAACAGTCTCCAACCAGCTGATTTTAAAAGACCAAAGGCTCTTTCTAAAGTGGTAATAGTTACAGATTTGCTATCTAACAGTGGCATTAGCCCAAAAAAGAGGCACTATCCTGACAACTTACAATGAAAGTTTTCTGTGATACCAGATCTATAGGGTTAAAAAATATTGACTGTTCAAGATTTTTCCTCCAAAACTAATATTATAAATGGCTGACCTATAAAATACGTTTCCTTGGAAGAGAAAAACATTTTTAAAATATTCTGTTTTTGAAAGTACTTAGTAAATATTATTTTTTAATTCTCAAATATGTTCAAAGTTTACAATAATAAAACTCTAGGAGAAAGAAATGATCAAATATTTAATATGATCATACAATTTGTTTTTAACGTACCTTGTAAACAGCTAGACCAGCCAGCATCTAATACCATAGGAAAAAAAAAAAAAAAGTGTGTTTTTTAGAGGGATGAGAGGTGTACACCCTAGAAGAAGGACAAACCAGAGGTCTCTGAAACTCGAAAGGATACATTTCAACTATCAACAGTCAAATGACAATTAATATTTGTGAAATATCATCTCAAAAACAATTTTGTTCATTGTTTATTTTGTAAAACTGGCAGAATAACTTATTCTACATCATGTTCTAAGCGGTACTTATAAAACATACTGGGACATGGCACTGTTTTTGACATATTGAGGGTCAATTGTGTGAAGCACCAAGACAACAAACCCATCAAACAGCAGTAAATGGAGGTCTTTGTCTTTAAGTTATGAAGAATGTGCATATATTTGATCCTGACAGCCAGTAGTCCTGCAGATTTCCGGGCATAAGACAGATGGCAGTGCAACCAAGCTAGACTCCAGACCTTCCCTCTTTCCCCATCTTGATTCTCCCCTGTTCCGCAGCCCAGCCTTGCAGTGAATTTGCCTCGTAAATAACTGGGAGCCCCGTGTTTGTTAGTATTGTGAATGAGTTTATTATCACTTTGACGGCTGCTATGAATCACAAATGCTGCTGAGAGGCTGATAAGAAAAAAGTACATGCACACATTAACAGGGTTGAAACTATTTTAGAGATAAAAGATGGAGTAACTGTGATAGCAAATCATTTAAATTGAAAAAAATGACTAAAAATTGTATTTGTGTGTGTGTGTGCCTGTGTGTGTTGGACAACCCCCTGCTTAAAGTAAAAGAGAGAGAAATGAATGGACTTTCATTTGCACTGTTCAGAAAAAGTATCTGCAGGACGACCCTGGTGGACAGCAGTGTGCCTCCAAGGCCCTGTAGGACAACAGCTTTATTTAATGGTCTGGGTGCAAATTTCAGAAAACACCAGTCTCTATTCTTTACAGCCCGTTGGCCAGGTTTACACTTTAGATGCTGCATGGGAACTTTAAAGAGAAGAAAACAAAATCTAAAGTTATGTGTGTGTATTTATATATATAATTTTATTTGAGTAATATACAAAAGTATAGCAATATCTAGTAAGCAAATGAGGCTGATTGGTAAACTTAATACATTAATAAACAATTAACATTAGAGTGCTAATTATTTTGCTTCACCTGTTGTCACTGAAAGAGTTCCTTATTTGATATGTAAAATTACATTTAAGTAATTTGAAGTTAGAAATTCTTCACCAAATGCTATGCATGTTAAAATACATGTGTAATTATGAGACTGTACATTTTCTACAATTTCTAATATCAGTTTTTCTAAACATGATTATCATTTTATATTTTAAAATCATATTAATATAAATCAATGATTTTATAGATTACACAGCATCATATTCTGATGATTAGGAACTATATTATTATATTAACTCAGATTATATTTGGAAAGACTACACTAACTATAAAACTGTATGTCTGATCATGTACATAACTTTACAGCAATTTTCAGTTTGTAGCAAGTAAATGTAAACAAACTTTTTAGGTTCATGTACATATGTGTTTTCTTTAAAAACACATTTAATGTCTTATTAAATGTATATTGTATTTTAAAACACAGTGAGACTATTTCTTGCAATAGTTCCAATTTGGTGCCTGGCTTGTTGGAAAAGTTTCTAAATGTGGATCCTAAATACAAACAACAATCACATTACAAAAATTATGTGTAATATAATTATTATGTTTTCATTATGCAACATGTGTGTCATCTGTAGGTGATTTTAAAATATTAAGACTTCCTGATAATGTTATTTAGGTAGAACATCATGAAAAATATTGTGAGGCGTGCCACATGTGTAAAGTTCTCAAACTTGTATGTCAGTAACAAACTATTAGTTGTCACATGGGAAATACTTTGGTACATTTAAGGCAGTACGTAAAAAGGAATATTCCTTGAACATTATTATACCCAATATGTCATCAGTAGAAATGTGATAAAAAATGAAACTATTTGTTAGAATGCAATTTAGAGAACCCGATAGGTTGTCCATTTTGTTCAGTTTATAATTAAGATAGTGCTTAAATCTGAAATGAATTCTATATATGCATGTTCAATAGGCTATAGCCCAACAATAAGAATGGAATCACATCTCATTTTATTGTAAATTGTGTAATAAGTGATAAGGTAAAAAGGAGAGCTAAAATCCTTCCAGCAAAAATGAAACAGAGCGACCTCAATTGCCCTAATTCATTCTGCTTTTTTTCCTTTTTTTTTTTTTAAAGTCTCTTCATTTTCCCTCTGTTCACATTATTAGCTTACACATGAGTGCATTATTAGAAAATAACAAAGCCAAACAGGGAGACTTCGAAGGAACGGGAGATAGGTTCCTTGGACAGCTGAAAGGTATTCTCGTTTCATTTGTTAGGAGTTGCAAAAGTAGTTTTATAGCCAGGGAGGGACAGTGACCTTTCTCTTTCAACAAGCTTGGTGGTTGGTCTTTTGATGGAAAAACTAGGGGATACAACATCTGGTAATTTGTGTTACTGAGCTTAGCTGAGGTCTTAACGATGTAAGCAGATTATTCTTGAAGAAGAACAAAAAAAATTCCGGAAGACTCAATGGACTATTTAAAGTTATTAGGCAGTGCATTCTAACACTTCAGAACTCTTTAATGATTCATTTTCCCTTTAAAGCTATGTGTTCCAATCAATTTTTTTTTTTTTTTTTCAGGTCTACCTCCTTCCAATTCCAGTTGACTTTTTTGGTGGTCCACAGCTGTTTTGTCATTCACACTGGCCTCTTTTTTTTTTTTTCCATCACAGCAGAAATGATTACTTTGCTGATTAAATTTTCTCCTTCAGAACTTTAGGATGCTCTCTTCCACCCTTGGGAGTCATTGCTGACCAGAAGGGTTGAGCAACACCAAATAGCAACAGCTAAGCTTCAGCAATTTTAAAGAAAGGAAAAAATGTGAACGGGAGCAGTGCATGAAGAAAACGACCCACCCCACCCAGGATTCCAGGCAAAAAATAAATAAAAGATGGTACTAAGTAGTCGCTGTGGGATATTTTTTCCCACATGCATCATATTAAAATCACATCATCCAAAACTTGTGTTTCTTACTCTGATAAAAACAGTTTGGAGTCCATGTAATATATTTGCATTGTCCTTTGTAGGAAAAAAATACAAATGAGATTAATTGTGCACAGCTTGGAAAGATTCCTAGCATTCTTTAGAAAAAGAAATGGCTAAATTGGAGTTAGTCAGTGGATACACATTAAGATGAATATTTAAGTTTATCTGATTTAATTCTGGCTTAAATATATTACTGTAACTTTAAGTTTTAACTCAAACTCTTACCAAATCAAAGTGCAGAGCACAAAAGATGGACTCACAGACTGTAACCCACCTGGAAAGCAGGGGGATCTGGGACCCATCAGGCCTGCCACCTCGACAGGGAGCTCATGTAAGCACACAGACTGGCTCTGCAATTAGTGCTTCGCTTTGCAGTGATGCAATAAAGAAAGCAATAGCATTACTCACCAATTTCAATCTCTCCCATGCCCACAGTCCTTCTGCATGGCAGCACCTTGTACTAGACTGCTATTTCTTTAAGTCAAAGGTATTCACAGAGGGCAAAGTAGTGCAGTACCCCCCCCAAAACAAAAGAAAGAAAAGGAAAAACCCACTTACATTCAGATTTTAAGGGTTCATATTGGAAAATAACACCAGACAACTTTTAACCTTAGAATATCTACTCAATAAAGTTAACATCATATTTGTTAGTATTTAAGCAAACTGCTCTTCATTGGTTCATAGCATATTGAATACTGGGTACAATTTCCCGCATTACAATAGTTTTCCACATGTTGTCTGGACTTTCTGTTATTGAGAGAAATAAGAGAGGTCTGTGACACATACACACAATCCAGGTCAGATTATGTTTGAAGGACCTGATAGACTAGATATATTTGCATTTTATATTATATTATATTACCTTCAGTTTTGCTTTGGTATATTCTAGTTTTATCAAATATGAACCATTTATAATTAAGGATCCCATTAGATAAAAGAGCAGTCGTCTACTTTCCACCATGCTTTGAAAGGTTTGCTCTTTTAATAAGATGGACATGTAGATAAACATTTTTCAAATTAAGCTGAAAACTACACTGATCATTTCAATTTTATCAATTTTTGCTCAACACAGAGTTTGAATTGATAATATTTGAAGCTAACAGAAAGGGTTAGTCATTTTATATTCTCAATTTACCTTTATATTCAATAGATTTTTAAAAAATAACAGTAACTTACTGAAGTTTAATACTTTTTCCTCTCATTACTAAGATGCATAGTGCTTCAAATTATCCACGTCAGATATACCTTGAACATTAGGTATTTGTTTTTCCATTGGATCTGCCAGTCTCCAGTTATTCAATGCAGCATTTGTGAAGTTCTACCTCAGGAAAAAAAAAAAAAAGGATATATATATATATATCCATTTGCAGCTAGAAGGGCAACTGTATTATCAGGGCATTGACAGATAGGCAATTGCAAAAAAGAGCCCATTGAAACAGAGAAACTGATGAGACCACAAAAAGATAGTTTCTCCTTTAAACTTATCTAGCTTTTTGGCATTAAAATTTGGAGTCCCCGCCCATCTTAAAGGCTGATACATTTCTTAACCAACAAGGGGTCTCTGCTCTGCTTATGAAGACAGGTCATATAGAGCTCTGAAGCCAGTTTGTGATTTGGTAAATCGTAGGACACAAATATGGTTTCCACAGTGGGATTTTACTTTTTTTCCCTTGAACCATTCACATGATTTCAACTACTCTCTGTATATGTCAAATGCTTCAAATAGGAAGAAAGGATGGGCAAGAACCTCTCATTTTTGATGTTTTCTCTCCTTGCTCTAACAATATCAAGTCATATCATGGTTCACATTCCATTTCTGTTTTGTTCCATTCTGAACCTGCCTTGCTACTTCTATCCTTAGAACACCACTCCTAAATTGTACTTTCTTAACCATGTCTCTACATTTCTAACAGACTGAAAGTACCACGTTGATTCTTTCACCACCCTGCTCAAAGTCTTCAGCTGGTCATGGAATACAATCTAAATCCTTGGGTGGCTTTTTAAGGCCATTTACAGTCTGGACACTACCGATCATTCCAGGTTCCTCACTTAGATTTTCTAGTAGGAAGATCACATAGTGGCAAAGGCACCATACTTAGATTCAGGAAACCCAAATTTGAATCCCAGATTAATATATAGCCACTCTGTTCCACTGAGTAAGTCACTTATCCTCTCTGACCATCAGTTTCCACATACAGAAAGCTGACAGCTAGTGGTCTATAGGCCAGATGTGGGGCCAGACGTATATTTTGCTCCAGAAAACTTACTTCACTCTTGCATTATCTGTATGGCTTTGTGATCACCTGTATGTGTACCCATACCTCATCTGTAAAAAAAAGAGGTAATGATACCTATCACACCATTTTGCTGGAGGGTTAAATTAGGTAATGCATGTGAAATCCCCAGGCTGGTGCTTGTTAAGGAGAGCTTCTCGATAAAACTCAGTTAAATCTGAGGCTGAATCACTTGATTACATCCATCCTCTGAGTCTAGGTATGTAACTAACTACAAATAAGTACTGTAATTGTCCACATCTGGACTTTTGCTCCTATGTCTTCTAAGACCACTCTCCCTTCTCTGCCCAGGGAAGTCTTATTCTTCAAGACCAGGCCTAACTGTACTGTCTCTCCATAAATCATTACCTGAATTTTTGAAGAGGCAATGACCTCCAGCATAGGTCGGAATGGCAGCAATAACCCTTTGAGGCTTAGACTCTTCAGGCCCAACAGGAAACTTGATATCTTGGAAACCAACATTCTCACGTCCCAGGTGAGGAAGCCAAAGGCCAAGAAGTTAATAAGACCAACCCAAGGCCAGAGAACAAACAAAAGAATGGGACTTAAACCTGACTCTCTGATCTCTCCCACTGGTGCCTTTCTTTCTGTTTCTCAGATTACTATGTGCAGGGTTTTTTTTTGTTTTTGTTTTTGTTTTAATTACATTGTTTTATCTTCCTTCACTCAATTGCAAACCACTGAAACCCAGGGATGGCATCTTATGCATATGTTTGTGTATCTTATAGAACCTAGCCCTGCACCTTGCAATATTCAATAAATGTTTTGAATAAATGGAGAAAAAAAAGGCAGGAAATTTTTCATGACCCAACTTCTCACAAGCAGGTACTTAAAGGCTCACAGCATAATTACTTTATGCAAAGATTTTTCAATGTTTCAAATGCACACAGATTAAGAATTTAGTAAGTGCTTTAAATGGATCCTCTTATTTAACTTCAAAATGCTTTGAGGGAGTTACCATTATTGTCAACACCATTTAAAAATTAGGAAAATAAGGCTGAGACAGTTTAAGTAACTTGTCTTAGGCCACAGAGCTAGAGAGGATCAGGGCTAAAGCAAGATCTCTCTCAACCCACAGCCCCGCTGCTCTTTAGCAGCAGAATGAACCAAGTTCTGAAGCCACCTTTGTAGCCCTTCTTAGATTCATAATGTTCCACATCATACTTGTACCTACTGTCATTATTCTGGATAAGAATATATATTAAATAACATAAATCCTCTAATCCAATTAACCTTCTCATATCAAAATTTTTGATTGCCATTGGAAGCTTCCTTGGTGTTGTCTTGGCCATCTTAGCCAATTTGATCTGCCCACCATCACCCTGATAGAGCTCTCATGAGATCATACAATACAGAGATTTTTCTATACCATCTCCCAAACTTGTCTTTTGGGGTTGGTTTTTTCAGTTACAACTATTTTCAGCTAGGCCAGCAGAGTATTTCTTCTTGGCCTATGCTTCTTACTCCAGATTACTCATTTTTATTTCTCCATTCATTTAACCACTGAACCTTACTGATCACCATTATATGTTATCCACTGACACAGACTTGTCCTGGCCAAGTAGTAAAGGGCAAGTAAGGTAAAAGGAAGTAAACATGAGGATCCCTGGATGAGATTTGAGAGACATTTTTGCAAGACACAGTGTGGACATACAAAGTGGGCAGTGGTCACTTCAACTTCCTTTTGGAAGGAGGGTCAGGGGAAAATGGGTCACTTGAGCTGAGTGTTGAAAGATGGGCAGATCTCTCCCATCTTGACATTGAAACAATCATAAACTGTCTTCCTAAGCAATTTCGTTACCCAGGTTGATTACCGCTGTCTCACCACTAAAGCATCCCTCTAACCGCCTTATTATTTGGAGCTTGTGGAATTTTAGCCCCATAGATAAGAATCTCTGCAGGATGAGTACAGGAAACAGAGAATCACTGCAATAAAACAAAAATACCTAGAACTCAATTGCATGTTCAGCCTCTTTTGTTTAATTTCTGTATATATGATCCTTATTTTTAGGTATAACTTAAAATATTTAATAACATTTAAATAAATTATATATTTAAATATATAATCCAATGACTATTTCATGATCTCTCATTTAAACAAATCATAAAATCATGGCTTGAAATCAGATGTTTAAATCTGGAAGAAAACTTGGAAACAGGTTAAAGTCAGGTGAGACAAATAAGTCCTAAGCAGCATGAGGGTCAGGGGAGGCATCTGATTCAGCATTTCAAAACCAAAAGTGGCACTAATCAGAGAATTAGACAGAAAACTGAGATTCAATACATTCTCACTGTAATATATATATCTAATGATACTTCGGATTGCTATAGTACAATATGTTTATAATGGACACTTTTTTCACATGTACATTTTCTCCCTTCATTGCCATAATATCTCTGTATCTTAAGCATCTGTATCTTGTAAAACTCCCATTTACAGGCAAAAAATGAAGCAAGAACACACATGCATGAATCAATTCAGCAAACCCCTATTGAATGCCTGTGTGACAAATACTGTTCTAGATCATGGGGAGAGCACATAAAGCTAGTAAAATAGAGTTGCTCCCTACCCTCATGACACTTATTATCTTTGGGGAAGCTTTGCAAAGCAAAGAGGTTAATTTCCATGGAAGAAGCTGCCAGGCTATAGTGGTCCTTCAGTTGTAAGTATAATAGTTTCTACATAAAACAAGGAAGTATAACAAATCTAATTCAATTAGTCCAAAATATTTAAAGCTACAAGGCTACAATGGTCTTGCAGTACTAAAACCAATAGTTTCTACATAAAACAAAGAAGTATTACAAATCTAAATCAATTAGTCCAAATATTTCAGACCATTAGCTGCAAAAACCTGAGGCAATTGTACTCTCAAGAGAACAATTTGGCAGTGAGATACCACCCACCATGAACTAAGATAATTATCCAAATCCCTGGACTGGGAAAAAAGTACTAGTGGAGGCCAAAACTTATGAAGCAACTCTCATCAAGGGCATATGGGTTTTACATGACTATATTCTACCCTAGGGATTTCTATTGCAAACCTCAAGGCGTGGAAGAAATTTTCAATCATCGTGCCAACTACCAAAACCAGGGATTGGGGCCATGACTTTGCACAGGGCTAGATTCTTTCTTCCTTCTTCTTTTGTCCTGTCAACTCACTCATCTCAGAGCAACAGGTCAGCATTCAGAGGCCAGGGGAGATCATGAATTTGGCCTCCAAAGGATGCTATGCCTTTAGTTATTTTGGATTCTGATTCATTAGCAATTAGAAATCTTACATTTTCCAAAATTCAACAGAAACGAGAACTGCGTAAATAGTAAATGATTATAAATGGTTATGAAAATGTAAATTTTCATATATTTCCCATATTTATAGATAATCAAGATTATATAAAACCAAGCTTTTATAACATTTATTAGATATATGAATAGCACAACTCATTAAACACTGTACCTCTCTCCCTGACTTTCAAGACAGAAGAGCTGTCAGATTAAAAAAACTTACTGATTGGTTTTCATTTGTTTTTAATCGAAATATGCTTCATTTAGTCTTTAAAAGGAAACTGCCAATTTAGGACAGGAACTAGATCATCTGCTAAGGGTATGGAAAGCATTTCTTAAATAATTCATGGCAAAAACTTATCCTACTTTTGTGATATGAAAATGGCTTGTTACTTTTCTTGGCTTGTAAGTGGATTCAACCAGTTGACTGTTTCGGTTTCTTGGTATTCAGAAGTAGGAAAGCCTTCTGAAATTTGAATCATATTTCAGATCCCTCCTGAGTAGTTAAGTGCACACCCACACACACAACTTTTCCTATAAACACCACATGCCTAAGCATACATTAAAATTAGACTTCCTATCAAGAGAGCGGGGGTGTAAAATATGCATCACCAGAGAGAAGTACTCCTTTCTGCAAGATGCAGTATAACACGGGACTTCTTCAGTAGGTGTCATAAATCTAACTCAAACTCTCTGAACTGCATAATTTGTCTTTCCTCACTAATAGTTCCTCATTCTTCATTCCTTGTGAAATGCATATCCCCCATTTTAGTTAGAAAATGTGGATCCTAAATTTCAATCTGACTTTGGAACCTAACACTCGTTGAGGACACATCCATGTTTCTTTCTGCCTAACACTGAATGGCTTTATATTAGTTGACCTTGTTGATGTTCTTTAACACCAATATATGTGGTCTTGTATTTGACTGGACATACGGCTGGAAGAGTAGTTTCATTTAAAAATCCCTTTCTATACAAATCAGAACAATTCTAAAACTATCAAACATGCTATATTCACATCTTAAAATATACTTGAGCATGTGTTTAAATAGTCTTATAATGTACAGGTTCTCCTTTTGACATTTTCCATATTCACTTCTAAATAAACCCAAAGCTTCAGGTCCTAGGGCAATGATGGAGTAAGGGTTAACTCAATTATCTTCAGTAGCCTCTCTGTTCTTTCTAACAACGAGACAATGTAGTAATTGGTTCTGCCAAGGAGAGAAGGTATGTGAAAATCTCATGATAAAACTGGGAAAGAATGTTTCGAGGTTTTTCTCCATGATAAAGATTAGCAGGGGAAATCCGTATAAGTTTGCAGCATGGAAAGTATAACTTTCTATGGAATCTTCACTAGGCCCTGAGGCAGATGTTTTTCATCAGCAAATCATTTTTACTATTAGATTTGTGAGGCCTGTTAAGAACAGCTTTGGGAATTCCTATGTAGGGGCAGCCAGTGCTCAAGTTTAAGTCAATTAAACGAAGTCTGCCAAAGCAATTCTCTATGCTTACTGCCAAATCCTGCCTGTGAACAAGGAAACTTAACTTTTATCTGCAGAGCAGGGATAATGTGAAGCTGCTTCAGAACCCAACAACAACAACAAAAACAAAAACAGCTTGGCTTTTGTTTAAATAATAAAAAAGATAATTCACTTTAAAATCAGGCATGTGTCTTAAAATGATTTTAACTTAGTGTTCTGTAAGTGATCACTCAAGCCGGAGAAGAAAAGTTGGTGGGGTATGAACAATAATATTAAAATTTGCATTAGTAGCTTAATTGCTAACATACAAACAGTTTAAGAGAACAATAGGCCTGCAAAAATTTTCTATTTGGCTCATAAAACCAAAAGTAGCTCAAAATTTTTTGTACTTTAGATCTTAAGTATGAAGTTATAAACATTCTTGATAAAAATCTTTTAACTAAGAGCATGCTCATGTACTAAACAACAATTTATTTTGCATCAGCTGTATGCCAGGCACCAGTCTGGGTGCTGGCAATATGCAGCTGCTATCTCTGAGAGGCTGGCTGTCTAGCGTGGGAGAAACACAGAAAGATAATTATTCCAGGGAAGAAGATCCAGATCATGAAGCACTGTGTGTTTGGTTAGGAAGAGCCTGAGTCAATGGGAGTGTTGAATATATTTCAACAGTGGAGAATGCAGTCAGAATCATCTTTAGACAAATCACTCCAGTTTCAGAGTGCAGTCAATGGATTTCCAGGTACTTGGGCTGAAGCAGGAGGCCTACAGAAAGTGATGGCAGTCACTGATCAGGGATGAGTGGGGACAATGATAAGGAGAGGGAGAGACAGATTTGAGAGGAAATAAAAGAGAAGGCTTAATGTTATTGTCAGAGATCTCTCAGAGAGAGTGGGAGAGATGGGGCTGGGATCATTTCTAGGCTTTATGCTCAGACAATTAGATGGAATATGTCATTTATCAAGAGACAAAGAAGGAAGTTTGGGGAGAAGATTACAGGTTTAAAATGAGTAGAAGTCTACTCACGTGTGTGGATAATATGCTTGTCTTTAGCAGAATATCCCTGAGCAATAACATAGGACATCATCACTGTATTTTAGGGATAATTGAAACCATGGGTGTGGATGAGTTCATTCAGGATAAAGGATACAGCCTCAGCATCAGGCAGACAAGGGTTTATATTTAAATGTCTACTCCCATGTTTGCTTGCTTTATAACTATAGCAGTCATTTGACATTCTGGGCATTAGTTGTTCTATACTAGGAGATATAATATTATCCACTCATAGAATTCTGAGGAGAAATAAATAAGTTAATCTATATAAAATATGAGGGCATAGTAAGTGGTTAATGGAAATAAACCATTATAATTGTTGTTATTATTTCTATTATTACTATAAGTATGATGATCAGAGGACAGGGAGCCTAGGTAGCAAAATCAGTATTTAAGCACCAGCAATGACCACATGTTGAAGCTCAATACCAACAGAGTTTTTACTAAATGCGAAGCAGAGAAAGTACGTAATCAATCCATTTTGTAGATTCTATTGTAGACCCACTGCTGCCACCCATCCCAACCCACCATAAGGTTTTTGGTCTCAGGCAGGTGTATTTTACGGTCCTTTTGGAAAATTCTCTGGCTTATTCATTTAGTGATATGTGGATTCACCACATCTAGCCTATCTCAGCTAAAGGTAGGCTTTATGGAGATATCAATTGTTGCAGGTGCAGGCTGGCACACAGTTTACTATCACCCACAATTTCCTGGGGTTCCTAGGGAGTACAGAATAGTTGGCTTTCAGCAGCTTGAAAGAGTGGGAAGAAAGATGGCCTTATTCTAGCTCTGTAAACACAATAGGTCATGATGAGTCTCCGTTTCCTCATCTGTAAATTGTGGACAATAACAGCTTCCCCCAGGGCAATCATTAATAGTAAATCAAATAGCACACATAAATGAGTATGAAATTAGATAATACAGGCAGAGTTCTGGACTCAGTATAACACTCAAAAATCTTAGGACCACTTCTATTTCAATAGCTAAAATTCTAAGCATTGATCAAAACCAATGTTATGTGTGAAAGCATGCTGTAGTCTAGACATATTTAAGCAAATTTCCTTGGACTGCAGAAAGAGGTTCAAACAATTTTAGACAGATTAAAATTCCTTGGTTTAAAATTTCCCAGTGGTGTGAATTCCATTCTACCATGGGGGCTGATTCAGTTGCCTTCTGGTTGCCAATGGATAGTCATTCTTTCAAGGAAAAGAAAACTCGTTTATTCTCCCTTTTTGAAAATGGCCAGAGTAGCCCCCAAATAATGCAAGATTAAAAATCTGGCACCAGAAGGTATTGGCAAGACTGATTAAACCTGCCACTATATGTGTCAACAAATGTTGCCAGGTAAGTGGCAAAGAAGACCAGTACACCTGTGCCAAGAGATAGCAGAGAAAGCAGCTGTTATATTGAATACGTTGACTAAGAGGAAGCAAGGCTCTATCGTGGGAAATGGATTGCTTGTAATGAAAGTTGTTTTTGTTGTTAACACAATTATATAAAACCTACTGCTTAAGAGAAATTGTTCCCTTCTTTTCAAAAACTCCAGAAAGTTGGAGTAAGTGGAATAAAGTGAAGACAAAGAGAAGAAAATGCATTAGAAAAGCATGCAGTTGTTTACTAAGAAATCAAAATCCCTCTGCAATGTCCAGAGGTAGAGTGAAATCATAACACACCTAAAAAATAACTACCAGTGCATTGTCTCACTGCTTCATCAACTCCATTTCCAAAGAGCTGGGCCTAAAGACTTCAAGGTTTATGACATGGGTTTTCTTCACAAAGAACATTCATTCAAAGGATATCTACATGACGAATACATTTAAGTAGCAACTGTTTGACAGATATGGCCACAGTCAGGTAACAAATAAGATCACGTCCTTGTCTTCAAGGACCACAATCTACCAGGAGTCCTTAACTAAATAAAATTTAATTAAACATGCATACATGCTTATATATTATGTATATTACCTCAGTGTTTTCCTCCTAGCACAAAAAGATCAGACTCCCAACAAAAGTATACCTAATTAAGTCTTCAGTAAATGTTTCATGTTCTTCTGTGTGAAATGTATATGGAGGTCTCGGCAGTTTTTTTGCTATATTCTAAGGGTTAGCAACGGCTTTCTGTAAAAAAGCCAGATAGTGTATATTTTAGGATTTGGGGGCCATTTGGTTTTCGTTGCAATTACTCAGCCATAGACAATACATAAACTTATGGGTGTGGCTATATTCCTATCATGTTTTATAGTGTTTTATTTACAAAAGCAGGTGGCAGCCCAGAATTGGCCCATTCGACCATGGTCTGCTGACCTTACTATACTTAGGGACTGTCCTGAGGCTTTCTTTACTAAGATGAAACTTTTTACAAGACTGCATTCACTAGCTTTCCCTCCCAGTATTATCATCAACACTTCCCTATTTCATGAGCACTGGAGGGAGAGGGGGACAGATGAGCAGGAGGTTGCCAATGTTGCTTTCCTGTCATTTTCTACTTTAGTGCAAAGCATTAAAATTATCACAAGGTCTAATGAAAATGCATTATACATCCTACAACATAAGTAAGTCTGCTACATGGATAAGAGGATAAATTAATCTGTTGGAAATTTTTCTGCAGAGCAAGCTGATAAGTGATAGGAAGAGAAAAGAAGCAACCTAAGCAAGTAAACAAAGAAAAGAAGCCAAGAGGAAGAACAGAAAGAAAAGCAAAAACCATGAGTGAAAAGTTATTCCTACTTTCTTTTTTTTTTAAAGCCTATATTGAATTTGTTACAATATTGCTTCTGTTTTATGTTTTGGTTTTTTGGCTGTGAGGCATGTGGGATCTTAGCTCCCTGCCCAGGGATTGAACCCACACCCCCTGCACTGGAAGGGGAAGTCTTAACCACTGGACCACCAGGGTAGTCCCTACTTACTTTTCATAAGTCGAATGCTTACTGGAGAATGGATTTCATATATATGGTCCTTAATAAAGCACAGTAGTTGGGGAACCTTTCTTGGAACATGAGGTATAGGAGCTCTGAGATGAGCCTCACAGTTTATAATGATCCTTAGATATGGACAGACCAACAAGAATGCATTCTTCACTTCACAATGTACCTTTCACTGCTCTAGGTTCTAAATCACTGCAAGTCTGAAGCATGGCACAGTTACTGTGTATGTATTGTGGGCCATGGCCAAAACAGTTAGACTTATTATGGCAGGAAGAGGAGAATTCATGGTGATTTAATCTCAGAAGTCACAAGAACAAGCTTGGACCAAATGTTCTGACAAGCCATGGCAGGTGTGAGTTGCAGGACAATCCCAAGAAAGAAGTAGGGATCAATTTAAAAAAAGGAGAATAATCAGGTTGTCCAGGAAGTGCTCATTCAGTAGAAGGAAGTTCATTCATTCAAAGGAAATTTACACATAAAGAAGACAATCCTTCCATCACCACAGTCAGAGGAGTATTTTGGCTCCAGATAGAAGCCAACTCTTACATAAGTTTCATTAGAATAAATACACACATTTCCTTCCCCTCCCATACTCCGCTTTCCATTTGGCTCTTTCCAGGAAGGAAAACACCGAATTCTACAAGGAATCTCAGTTCAAAAGTATCAGAGAAAATGGCAACCCTTTCAAAGCAGGGTAACACAGGTACATCTAAAAAAAGTACACACCACCTTAGAAACTGGAAGACATGCTTACATGTTATTCAAACTCTTCCAGTATCAGGCTCGTGGTTTTCAAAGTGCCAGGGGAACAACCATGGGATCCCAGGAACCCAGAATGTATACTAAAAACATACCTTGAGGGCTTCCCTGGTGGCGCAGTGGTTGAGAGTCTGCCTGCCGATTCAGGGGACACGGGTGTGTGCCCCGGTCCGGGAAGATCCCACATGCCGCGGAGCGGCTGGGCCCGTGAGCAGAGGCCGCTGAGCCTGCGCGTCTGGAGCCTGTGCTCCGCAACGGGAAAGGCCACAACAGTGAGAGGCCCGCGTACCGCAAAAAATAAATAAATAAATAAATAAAATATAAAATAAAAACATACCTTGAACAACCCTAACAAATCGACCCACACCTCCTCCATCAGGCTTGGTGGCCCTCTCACTAGGTCATATTTTATCGATATGTCTCCCTCACCTGGGCGGCCTTATTCCCCTAACGGTGAGTGAGAAGCATTGACAACAAGAAATACATTTCTCCAAGAACATTTCGTTCATTACTCAAATGCTCACCAGGTGTTCTTCTTCATCAAATTGATTGTGTTGTTAATTGTAGTAAAGGCAGAAGTGAGAGTGGGGGGAGTTCTCCAAAATAGCCAAGTCTTTTGAAAGTCAATTTCCACAGCTGCAACTTTAAGACAGTTCTAGTGAATAAGCCTTCAGTTTCAACATATTCAAGGTGAGCATTCTTGTGTGGAATATCTTACTGTGGGTTTCTTTGGACTTCAAGGATAGGGGCTCTTAACTTTGAGAATCTGCACACACTTTAATTTTTTCAACCCAATGGAAACAAACAAACAACAACAACAACAAAAAACAACTAAAGCAAAACAGAAGCCTACTCAGTTTTGATAGGTGGACTATTCTAGGTGCATCTCATCCCGTCCCATCCCCCACCCCAGGCCCAGCACAACAAATGAGTGTGTAAAGATCCCTTTCTTGGATATCTCTGGTGCCTCTTTATTTTTACCTTATTTTGACAAAGAACCAAGGAAAATTGCAACTTTCATTTTCAAATAATGCTAGAAGGTTTCTATGCATACCTCCAATGGGAGCCAATCACGGCTTGGTAACAACAAGAAAACCAGTGATCTGCGGATATTTAATGCCGCATTGACCCTGGAAGAAGGAGGACTTTCATTTCGCATACTTTGTCTCAGCCATGGAGCTGGCTGACATAATGGACTTTTACAAGGAGCCCTGAAGCAATTGGCAATTAAGTGGTTTGAAGGGGTGCTTCTGGGCTGCCGTGAAAGGCTTCAGGTGTGAAACGCTTGTTTTCAAGAGTGCTGAACAAAATGTATGGTTGCTTTCAACGCCCTCCTTGTCCTTCCTGAGGAAGCGGGGCGGGGCGGCGGGGGGGAGCCGGGGGAAGCAAGGACACTCAAGAGCAATTTGTTATTCAGCATCTGAATGCCGGGC
>NW_006777797.1:189115-192759 GCF_000442215.2 Lipotes vexillifer
AATGAAGGGAACGGCTTGATTGTTAATTGTGGGTAAATGTGTTGCAAGAGTGAAAAGGGTTCATGGGCTATTTTAAAGCTATACCCAAGCAATAAGTATAGAGAGTGTGGAAATAAGGAGATGGTCCTGACCCTTTTAAGGACTATAGTAGTACATCTGGCCCACTTGAAAAAGTAAATTGAGCACTGTTCAAAAGGTAGGCAAATGTATATGTGTGTTCGAATCTCATTGCTTACAAGGGAAAAAAAAAATCTGGCAACTCCAATTCACATGCAATGTGCGCTTCAAAGTATACACTATTCTTTTTCAGTGTTAGTCAATAGGACAAAGATAATATGCAATAAGGATGCTGTCAAATAGATAAATATTTAAAATATGACTTTTCCTCAAGAATTCAGCCTTCTATTCTAGGATAAAATATATTTGCACCGAAGCTAGCACAAGGGTAAAGGAAACTTCAAACAGTCTTCATGAAGGATATTGTTCCCTTAGTTCTGTTTTATGTCACTTTTCCTAGTCTGACCTTTACTTCCAACATATTGATTTTTTCCTAACCCAGCCTTGCTTTGCAGAAAAAAGGGGTATTGAGTCTTTGAGCTGCTTACATATCACTATTGTACATGCATCCTTAAAGGTGAAGGAGGCCCTTTCAGGAGATGATTGTCTGACTGACAATGTGATTAGGATTGTCTGAGGACTTTTCATTTTAAATGTAGGAGGCCACATGTATCAATCTGGGAAAAGAGAGAAGCGGACTCAAATCGAGTTATCTTTTAAATGTTTCTCAAAGAGTTCTGGTTTTGCTCTAAGCAACAGCTTCTCAGATAAAGTATATACTACATAAAACTTAACTTTGTCAATCAAGACTAGAATTCTACAATTTTCTGATTATTTCTTTTCCAAATAGATACATTTTATTCAAAACATAATTCATATCAGTTTTCTGGGATTGGCTCTTTTTCCTAGCATTCTGGTTTCCAGGGAGGATGTTTGTAAAATAGAATTTAACCAAATGCCATACTATTGAAGCTGAATTGTTGGTTCATCCCATGATGCCATGTAATCTTTAATGCAAAAAAAGATAAGCTGTTAAAAGCTGGATCTTTCCTTCCCCTTGCCCCAAGAAGGTTATTAAATTCATTTGAGAGATTACAGAATTCTGGAAATTACTTGGCAGCTGCTACACAGTCCTTTTTGTGGCCAGATGAGAGCCATAAGAGGAGAAGGAAATGACTCATGTTTCCTTTGTCCTCTTCCTTTCCAGAATGCTGTTATGACCATGTCAGCACCAGGGCCACCTTGTACAGTGGATGGATTATGAATGGTGCCCTTAGGATTGTGCAATAAACAATTTTATCTGAGGCCTTGTAAGAAACCAAAGTCAAGGATTCCACATAGCATCCCTTCATCCCACATATCATCCATAACATGTGGGATGGTTTGCTTATTTATGTCTAAATTGTAAAACATACCCTGTGCTCTACTTCTGCTACTACTATACCATCTAGCCTAAAGTCAGAGAAGAGAAAACTAAAACTTTAAACCAATTCCAAACTCCAGCACAGGAGATGGTTCATTTAAACCAAAAGTCTGTTAGCTTCCACTTCACCTTGGGTCCAATCACTTGTGAAATTGTGAGGGTCTTATTTATCTCCAGCCCCACCACCTCCTCAAACCCACAAAACAGTAGAGACTAAACAACTTGACTCAAATGTGCCTTTTCCAGTAAGGAATGAGGCTTCTTCATTTTCTCTGACACATTTAAGATTTCTTCAGGTCCCCAATCTATTAGCAAGATATTTCCTTGGACCTACTTGCTTCATTGACTTAGTGCATCTCCAAAGACTACATAAAATCTCTAGGACTGAAGCCGAATCTGGCCTCTGTACCCTGACACCAAATTAAATCTTGGAGACAGAGTTTTGGATGAAGTAGAAAAGAATAGCTTTATTGTTTCGCCAGGCAAAGGGGGACACAGTGGTCTAATGCCCTCAAAACTGCATGTCCCGACCTGGAGGGGGTAGTGAGGAGTTTCATAGTAATGGTTCAAAGAGGATGTGACCAGCTCATGGACATTCTTCTGACTGGTTGGTGGTGAGGTAATCAGGAGTCAACATCATCAACCTTCTTGTTCCAACTGGTCTGGGGTCTATGTGCTTGTGAGCAGCATACAGTTAACTTTTCCCACCTGGTGAGGGTTTCAGTATCTGCCAAACAGCTCAAAGATATTGTTATGTATATCCCTTGAGGGGCGAAACAGGACCTTGCCCCAAGGCTGCACTATTGTTTCTTGACTGTTCCTCTCTTGTCTCCCCATCCCCTCCCTTCCCTAATTAACAACTGTTTGAACCTGCTCCTTGGAATTCAGGGAATGTCATGGAGGCTGAATGAAACCTATTTCCTCTAATCAAGAAATGGGGGACACAGAAAGGCTTTTGTGCCCAGGAGCCCCACAGGGTCCTGCTCTGTTTCGGGATCAGTGTCTCTTTGCCTCCATCCCTATGACCAACTTCTTCACCCGTGAGTTGATCTCATAGCAACTGAGTTAGCATTAGCTTTCCTCAAGGAGATAAAGTACAGGCTATACTGAGGTTAGAGTAGCACCCCACTGCAATAAAAGATCTACAAAGTGATAACTAAAGTCATGATTGCTCTCCTCAGAACTTCTAAATCTACTCTAAAGCTAGTCAGAAGACGGTTCAAATCACAGTTCCCTCACAAATGTGCTGTGTGATCTTGGGCAAGCAATTCTATGCCTCAGTAGTCTCTTCTATAAAATGGAAACAATAGAACTTGCCCGTAAAAACAATAAAAGTAAAAGGTGGTAATCAACATACAGAACAATGTCTCACACATACTGAGTTCAATAAATATTACCTATCCATGTCACTATTATGATATCAAGCTTTTAATATCTGTTTAGCAGCCTCTGTCTAATGTCTTCAGAAACACAGAGCTGAAATTCATCAGTCATTCCTCCTACTCAAGCAGAACAAAGTATCTGGGTGCCTTGAATCAATAGAGAGCCCAAACTCACATAAGCCAGTGTCATACCACTGGTACATGGAGTTCTTGGCTAAGCTCCACAGGCTGTCTTCAGTCTTTTAGCAAGATCATGGATCAGGATGTACCAGAAGGGAGGTACCAAACTTCTCAAGTGGTTTCATCACTGTTTCTCGTTCAGAGTGGGACTTTGTGCCTCTTCTCAGTCTTTTTAACCATAGGAATTCTTAAAAGATGGAGAAACATTTTCACATTCCAAGATCATCAGCAGTGGAAATACTCTGCCATTATAAAAATGCTCTGTCATTTTGTAAGCAGTATACCTTACATTTAAGTCCTATTATGCCTTTTGTTTACACCCCTAGTGGAATATAAATAACTACATTATTTTATCCCACTCACAGTTCCCTCTACTTGTGCAGGAAAATGTCAACTTTCCTGTACAAACCATGTATATTTGTTCAATTTTGTTCCCAAATAGATGTTTTCTCAATTCATCATTTCTTTTGTTTTAGAAATTAATTCTTAACCTCCCCCTCAGGACACCTCAAAATGTGTGTTTTTGAAAGTGTGCTCAGCGAGACTAGTTTTTTTGTTTTGTTTTTTTTTTTTTTGCGGTACGCGGGCCTCTCACTGCCGTG
>NW_006777797.1:192769-207292 GCF_000442215.2 Lipotes vexillifer
CGGGATCCCCCCGGACCGGGGCACGAACCCGCGTCCCCCGCATCGGCAGGCGGACCCCCCCCAACCACTCCACCAGGGAAGCCCCGAGACTAGTTTTAATAGCTGATGAAATCGATAAAAATGTATTCTATTGTCAAATAAATTTGAAAAATGGAGGTAAAACAGCATTAATAGATTTTTCCCCATTAGATGACTTCTCAGAGTCTTCAATATGCCAATCTGAAATTTATTCTATAAGTATATGGTATATTAGTAATGCTTTCCAAACTTATTTTATCAAAGAAAACCTTCTTCCCTCAGTTTCTAAAGCAGTGGTCCCCAAAATTTTGGCTCCAGGGACCAGTTTCATGGAAGACAGTTTTTCCATGGATGAGGCAGGGGTGTAGGGGGGCGGAGAGTTCAGTCATGTGAGCGATGGGTCAGGCAGGAAATGAGGAGTGGTGGGGAGTGGCAGATGAAGCTTCACTCACTCTCCCACTGCTCACTTCCTGCTGTATGGCCCAGTTTCTAACAGGCCATGAACAGGTAGAGGTCTGCATCCCGAGGGTTGGGGACCCCTGGTCTAAAGCATCTAGAATTTTATTTAACACACTTTAAAAAATTCTGCTTTAATATCACCCAATACATGGCATCTGACTTCTTCAGCCTCTCTTCTCCTTCTTCTGAGAAATGTCCACTCCTTCTCCACCACAAACATACATCTCTGTATTATTCTTAAGCCTTCATGCTGTTGTTCTCTCTTTTGGGGGGGAAATTTTGCATTCTATTTTATTTATTTTTTTAGACAACAGGTTCTTATTAGTTATCTATTTTATATATTAGTGTATATATGTCAATCTCAATATCCCAATTCATCTCACCCCCACCCACCACTTTCCCCACTTGGTGTCCATATGTTTGTTCTCTACAACTGTGTCTCTATTTCTGCCCTGCAGATCGATTCATCTGTACCATTTTTCTAGGTTCGACATATATACATTAGTATAGGGTATTTGTTTTTCTCTTTCTGACTAACTTCACTCTGCATGACAGTCTCTAGATCCATCCACATCTCTACAAATGACCCAATTTCATTCCTTTTTATGGCTGGGTAATATTACATTGTATATATGTACCACTTCTTCTTTATTCATTCCTCTGTCCATGGGCATTTAGGTTGCTTCCATGACCTAGCTATTGTAAATAGTGTTGCAATGAACATTGGGGTGCATGTGTATTTTTGAATTATGATTTTCTCTGGGTATATGCCCAGTAATGGGATCGCAGTGTCATATGGTAATTCTATTTTTAGTTTTATAAGGAACCTCCATATTGTTCTTCATAGTGGCTGTATGAATTTGCATCCCCACCCACAGTGCAAGAGCATTCCCTTTTCACCACACCCTCTCCAGCATTTGCTGTTTGTACATTTTCTGATGATGCCATTCTGACCAGTGTGAGGTGATACCTCATTGTAGTTTTGATTTGCATTTCTCTAATAATTAGTGATGTTGAGCAGCTTTTCATGTGCTTCTTGGCCATCTGTATGTCTTCTTTGGAGAAATGTCTATTTAAAATGTCTGCCCATTTTTTGATTGGGTTGCTTGTTTTTTTAATATTGAGCTGCATGAGCTGTTTATATACTTTTTAGATTAATCCTTTGTCCATTGTTTCACTGGCAAATGTTTTCTCCCATTCTGAGGGGTGTCTTTTTGTCTTGTTTGTAGTTTCCTTTGCTTTGCAAAAGCTTTTAAGTTTCATTAGGTCCCATTTGTTTATTTTTGGTTATTTTCCATTATTCTAGGAGGTGGATGAAAAAAGATCTTGCTGTGATTTATGTCAAAGATTGTTCTTCCTATGTTTTCCTCTAAGAGTTTTACAGTGTCTGGTCTTACATTTAGGTCTCTAATCCAGTTTGAGTTTATTTTTGTGTATGGTGTTAGGAAGCATTCTACTTTCATTCTTTTACACTTAGCTGTCCAGTTTTCCCAACACCAATTATTAAAGAGACTATCTTTTCTCCATTTTATATCTTTGCCTCCTTTGTCATAGATTAGTTGACCATAGGTGTGTGGGTTTATCTCCGGGCTTTCTATCCTGTTGCATTGATCTATATTTCTGTTTTTGTACCAGTACCATACTATCTTGATTACTGTAGCTCTGTAGTATAGTCTGAAGTCAGGGAGTCTGATTCCTCCAGCTCCGTTTTTTTCCCTCAAGACTGCTTTGGCTATTCAGGGTCTTTTGTGTCTCCATACAAATTTTAACATTTTTTGTTCTAGTTCTGTAAAAAATGTCACTGGTAATTTGATAGGGATTGCATTGAATCTGTAGATTGGTTTGGGTAGTATAGTCATTTTCACAATATTGATTCTTCCAATCCAAGAACATGGTATATCTCTCCATCTGTTTGTGTCATCTTTGATTTCTTTCATCAGTGTCTTATAGTTTTCTGAGTACAGGTCTGTTACCTCCTTAGGTAGGTTTATTCCTAGGTATTTTATTCTTTATGCTGTAATGGTGAATGGGACTGTTTCCTTAATTTCTATTTCTGTTCTTTTGTTGTTAATGAGTAGGAATGCAAGAGATTTCTGTGCATTAATTTTGTATCCTGCAACTTTACCAAAGTCATTGATTAGCTCTAGTAGTTTTCTGGTGGCATCTTTAGGATACGCTATGTATAGTATCATGTCATCTGCAAACAGTGGCAGTTTTTCTTCTTCTTTTCCAATTTTTATTCCCTTTATTTCTTTTTCTTCTCTGATTGCTGTTGCTAGGACTTCCAAAACTATGTTGAATAATAGTGGCAAGAGTGGACATCCTTGTCTTCCTCCTGATCTTAGAGGAAATGCTTTCAGTTTTTCACCATTGAGAATGATGTTTGCTCTGGATTTCTTGAGGTAGGCTCCCTCTATGACTACTTTCTGGAGAGTTTTTATCATAAATTGATGTTGAATTTTGTTGCAACCTTTTTCTGCATCTATTGAGATGATTATATGGTTTTTATTCTTCAATTTGTTAATGTGTATCACACTGATTGATTTGCATATATTGAAGAATCCTTGCATCCCTGGGATAATTCCCACTTGATGATGGTGTATGATCCTTTTAATGTGTTGTTGGATTCTGTTTGCTAGTATTTTGTTGAGGATTTTGCATGTATATTCATCAGTGATATTGGTGTGTACTTTTCTTTTTTGTAGTATCTTTGTCTGATTTTAGGATCAGGGTGATGTTGGCCTCATAGAATGAGTTTGGGAGTGTTTCCTTCCTCTGCAATTTTTTGGAAGAGTTCGAGAAGGATGGGTGTTAACTTTTCTCTAAACGTTTGATAGAATTCACCTGTGAAGTCATCTGGTCCTGGACTTCTATTTGTTGCAAGATTTTTAATCATAGTTTCAATTTCATTGCCTGTGATTGGTCTGTTCATATTTTCTCTTTCTTCCTGGTTCAGTCTTGGAAAGTTATACCTTTCTAAGAATGTGTCCATTTCCTCCAGGTTGTCAATTTTATTGGCACAGCATTGCTTGTAGTAGTCTCTTATGATGCTTTCCATTTCTGCGGTGTCCATTGTAACGTCTCCTTTTTCATTTCTAATTTTATTGATTTGAGTCCTCTCCCTCTTTTTCTTAATGAGTCTGGCTAAAGGTTTATCAATTTTGTTTACCTTCTCAAAGAACCAGCTTTTAGTTTTATTGATCTTTGCTATTGTTTTCTTTGTTTCTATTTCATTTATTTCTGCTCTGATATTTATTCCTTTCCTTCTGCTAATTTTGTGTTTTGTTTGTTCTTTCTCTAGTTCCTTTAGGTGTAAGGTTAGAGTGTTTATTTGAGATTTTTCTTGTTTCTTGAGGTAGGCTTGAATTGCTATAAACTTCCCTCTTAGAATTGCTTTTGCTGCATCCCATAGGTTTTGGTTCGTCATGTTTTCGTTGTAATTTTTCTCAAGGTTTTTTTTTTAATTTTCTCTTTGATTTCTTCAGTGATCTCTTGGTTATTTAGTAACATATTTTTTAGTCTCCACGTATTTGTGTTTTTTACTGTTTGTTTTTTCCTGTAATTGATTTCTAATCTCATAGCATTGTGGTCAGAAAAGATGCTTGATATGATTTCAATTTTCTTAAATTTACTGAGGTTTGATTTGTGACCCAAGATATGATCTGTCCTGGAGAATGTTCCCTGTGTACTTCAGAATAAAGTGTAATCTTCTGTTTTTGGATGGAATGTCCTATAAATATTAATTAAATCTATCTGGTCTATTGTGTAATTTAAAGCTTGTGTTTCCTTATTAATTTTCTGTCTGGATGATGTGTCCATTGGTGTAAATGAGGTGTTAAAGTCCCCCATTATTATTGTGTTACTGTTTATTTCCTCTTTTATAGCTGTTAGCAGTTACCTTATGTATTGAAGTGCAACTATATTGGGTGCATGTATATTTATAATTGTTATATCTTCTTCTTGGTTTGATTCTTTGATCATTACGTACTGTCCTTCCTTGTCTCTTGTAATATTCTTTATTTTAAAGTCTATTTTATCTTACATAAGTACTGCTACTCCAGCTTTCTTTTATTTCCATTTGCATGGAATATCTTTTTCCATCCCCTCACTTTCAGTCTGTATGTGTCCCTAGGTCTGAAGTGGGTCTCTTGTAGACAACATATATATGGGTCTTATTTTTGTATCCTTTCAGCGAGCCTTTGTCTTTTGGTTGGAGCATTTAATCCATTCACGTTTAAAGTAATTATTGATATGTATGTTCCTATTACCATTTTCTTAATTGTTATGGGTTTGTTTTTGTAGGTCCTTTTCTTCTCTTGTGTTTCCCACTTAGAGAAGTTCCTTTAGCATTTGTTGTAGAACTGGTTTGGTGGTGCTGAATTCTCTTTGCTTTTGCGTGTCTGTAAAGCTTTTGATTTCTCTGTCAAATCTGGATGAAATCCTTGCCAGGTAGAGTAACCTTGGTTTTAAGTTCCTCCCTTTCATCACTTTAAATATATCATGCCACTCCCTTCTGCCTTGTAGATTTTCTGCTGAGAAATCAGCTGTTAACCTTATGGGAGTTCCCTTGAATGTTATTTGTTGTTTATCCCTTGTTGCTTTCAGTAATTTTACTTTGTCTTTAATTTTTGTCAATTTCATTACTATGTGTCTCAGCATGTTTCTCCTTAGGCTTTTACTTCCTGGGACTCTCTGCGCTTCCTGGACTTGGGTGGCTCTTTCCTTTTCCATGTTAGGGAAGTCTTCATCTATAATCTCCTCAAATATTTTCTCAGGTCCTTTCTCTCTCTCTTCTCCTTCTGGAACCCCTATAATGCGAATGTTGTTGCTTTTAATGTTGTCCCAGAGGTCTCTTAGGTTGTCATCATTTCTTTTAATTTTTTTTTCTTTATTCTGTTCTGTGGCAGTGAATTCCAGCATTCTGTCTTCCACATCACCTAACTGTTCTACTCCCTCAGTTATTCTGCTATTGATTCCTTCTAGTGTATTTTTCATTTCAGTTATTTTATTGTTCATCTCTGTTTGTTTGTTCTTTAATTCTTCTAGGTATTTGTTCTTTTATTCTTCTAGGTCTTTGTTAAACATTTCTTGCATCTTCTTGATATTTGCCTCCATTCTTTTTCCAAGGTCCTGGATCATCTTCACTATCATTATTCTGAATTCTTTTACTGGAAGGTTGCCTATTTCCACTTCATTTAGTTGGTTTTCTGGGGTTTTATCTTGTTCCTTCATCTGGTCCAAAGTGTTCTGCCTTTTCATTTTGTCTGTCTTCCTGTGAATATGGTTTTCTTTCCATAGGCTGCAGAATTGTAGTTCTTCTTGCTTCTGCTGTCTGCCCTCTGCCAGTTGTTCTCTTTGTATGATGTAAGAAACATGACTTCTTTTTTTTTTTTTTTTTTTTTTTTTTTTTACCGGGGCCTCTCCTCACTGTTGTGACCTCTCCCGTTGCAGAGCACAGGCTCCGGACACTCAGGCTCAGAGACCATGGCTCATGGGCGCAGCCGCTCCACAACATGTGGGATCTTCCCAGACTGGGGCACGAACCCGTGTCCCCTGCATCAGCAGGCAGACTCTCAACCACTGCGCCACCAGGGAAGCCCGAAACATGACTTCTTAATCCAAATGTGTGGACCTATTTAGTTCAATACCTTTCTCACCCACGTTGTATTTTGGAAAAACAGTACAATTTATTTCAAAGATTTTTATAAGATCATTGACAATTATAAAATTGTCAATAAAATGATCAATGAAATCATTTTATTGATCAAAATATTACAGTCCTTGTCTGTAGAAAATATTTCTAATCACACTAAATCATTTTTACTATCACCTCGAGAACCACATTTTCAGCATCAAGTTATGGTAGATAATAGATCCTGCAGAAGCTCATTAATGAGGTCTAGTTGTCAACAAGCTGTTGAGAGTCTAAGTTTCCCTTCATGGGATTTAAAGGATGGACCATGAGGTCTTTGGAAGTATTACAAGTGCTGTAAGAAGGACAGAGAAATTGTTTTCCTCAAGCAATCCAAATCATTGAAAAATGATGAAAGACATATACAAACTTTATGAGGACAAATCAAGCCCATTTTGACAACTAGTATGTCCTCAGCACTCATCATGGGGCTTGGCACATCAGCAGTTATTTTATGGATAGTTGATAATAAATGAATACTATAGTTATCTATTTACAATTTCTGAATTCAGCCTCCTCCCCACATACTCCTGTGGGGGAAGCCTCCATCCTATCATCTTCCCCAAGGATAGAAAACATCTGTCTAGGTTAGCAAAATACAAATCCTCAGTGAATTTTGACCTTGTGACTTGTGAATGGTTACTGAACACCAGTGAAAAGAATGCACGTACTGAAGACATTGGTTTCCATCAGCTTTCATCTACTCACTCTATTAGTCTAGAGCCCCTCATTTCCACCAAGATTTAAGGGAGTTTGCTGATGTGAATAGAAACCTGATTTGCCAGGGCTTGAAATAAGTAGCCAGAGAGCTCTTAAGATGAAAGGAAACTTACAGGGAAAGCAAATAGAAAAGAATTTCATCCATGGTGGTTTTGAACAAGGCCAAAGTGCAGTCTCTGATAAATGTGAATGTGTTAAAATGGGCTGCCTTTCTCCAACATTTACTAAGATTCCCTAGACAGCTGTGTCACACTATGTCCTCAGGTAGAAGAAATTACTCCTTCTTTGTTGGTCCCACTTTAGCCCCATTTATCTGTATCTGACTATTCATACTGTTTCCTCATCATCATTCCATCTCCAGGACCATGCACAGGGCTGGTACATAATGAGGTCTTAATAAAAGATGGTGGACAGAAAAGATGAACCAGAAATATTAGAACCCCAAGGAAAAAGTTAAGTCCCTGAATTTGGAGGAGTTTCTATCACTCTGAAGTGTAGACTCAAATCCCCAGACTATATACATATAAACCCAGCCAGTTCTTCACAGCTGTTCCAGATTCAGCCTTTTTTGAGTCAAAATTGAAGCTTTTCTTTTTTATTTCATTTTTATTTTTTATGTGTCAACTTCCACTCTAGACCCTAATCCCCTCCAACTAGCCCTAGGGGGGAGAAAAAAACCTAAATCTATTCTGAAAATTCAATTTGTTTAGAAAAATTGTACAAAACTTGAGAAGTAAAATATTGCCCTGAGTTGAGGCAAAGTCTCTGTACAGAGAATTCCTCTGAGGATGTTAAGACACTTTCCAAATAGTTTCCTTATTTCAATGGCACACCTGCTTTTCTATAATAATATATCTCATGTGTCTTTTCCTTGTCTTTGTTTAGGTAATTACTAGAGTTTACAAATACTCCTTAAAATATAATTACTCTAGATTTGCCAAAGAAGTTCCACAAGCTTTATGCAACAGTTTTTGAATAGTGTTATATACAGGGTACTGTGTTATTTTTAAATCATTATTACCTATCCTCACTGTAACGAAATTGGAAATGTTGGAAATTACGTAATTTATTTTTCCTGAATTTACCATAACTTTTTTTTCACTTCCAACTCTCAGCCCCCAATTTTTTTTTATTAGTGTTTCCTCATAGAAGTTGGAAGCAGCCATGGCCCATGTTAGATTCTAGAAATGCAACTCAGGCATTGCTACCCAGCCCACTGGTCACAGTGTCTGTGTCAAGTGACCATCTGCGGGTCCTGTCAGTGACATTTCTCTTTTGTTATTATCCTTGGAACTTCTATGTCCTTGCCTCTTTTCAAAACCTACCTCTCAAATCAAAGTAGATCATTATTTACTACTGTGGTAAACACACAGAATACAACACTAAATTTATCTAAGCATTATTTTCCTGATGTATTAAATGGGTATAATAAGAGTATTGGCTACGTAGGATGTCTATAGGGGTTGCAAAAAGTCATTCATATAAAGTGTTTAGCACAAAAGTAGATGCTTAATACCTGTTAGCTATTTATATTTTTCCTGTATCATCATAGCTGACAGCTTCAACATTTCCTCTGCAGCATGCATAATTCAGCAAAAACAAATTTCCCATTTTAATGTTCATGTAAATAGAGTTTTCCATTTGTATTCTGAGTATGAGATTATGAAATGGAAAGACCATTCAGAAGAGTACATTACCAGAACCAACATTTTTAAACACCAACTCAACTATCAAAGAACTTTCACACTTGAGTTTCAGTAAAAAAGAGGAAGATGGTACCACTCCCACAGGACTTTGAGCTCCAGCATGATGACTTTGAAGCCCAGTACAAAGGCTCCATGGCGGGCTACCGCGTATACCTTCACATGTGCGGACACACAGGAAGAGACACTTTACATATCACACTGCTGCATATTCTTATCCCTCAAAGCAGTTAAATGTAACAGGAAATTCATTTTTACTATCTTTTTATTTAAATGCATAATCAGAATAGTTACCATGGAAGAGCTAGTGAAAAAGAAAAAATAGTTCTGGAGACTAGAGTCTTCTATTGATCTAAGCACTCACTTCATAACTCTGAAAGTTTTATCCTCCAACCAAAAAGTGGCTGAGTCTATTGTTCTCAAATTAATAAGCTGTAAAAAGCAATACGATGCTGAAAAAAGTGCATTTGAAATGCAGTTTCAAATCTGGTATTCAATTCTGAGAATTTAATTCAAGAAATTAACAAGTATGAGTTTCCAAAACTTTTTTCATATTTTGTTCTTGACCCTTTTACCCTTTCTTTTCACCCTACTCTCTACTCTCTAACCCATATAATTCCCATGTCTATTTTATCCCAACCTATTTCCAACTGCTGTACATATGAAGGGCCTCAAAATACATCAAACTATTTCTTCTCTCACATTTCCTAAATGAACAAAATGCACCCAATCTCCAATCCTAGAAACCTCATTTGTCTTAGAGGTGTTTGTTTTCCTTGCCTGTGTATTGTGCATTCACCCAACACTCACTATCTCTAAAAACTTTTCAACTAGGTATATCCATAAAACATTTTTTTTTTCCTAGGAAAGTTTTCACATTCCATCTATAGGCCCCTCTTTTTCCTTTCTCTTGTTAGAATGAAGGTGTGATGGCTGGAGATTCAGCTTCAAACTTATGTTCATGAGTCCATAAACATGAGAAGAAGACCAAAATCATTGCCTTTATACTGGTTTCGATATCACTGAAGTACTGAAACAACACCAACATAACCATCTAACCCTGACCTTCTTGTGAGACAAGTAGATTTCTATTTGTTTAAGCTTCTGTGATCCTACATTTGCATCATCACAGGTAATCTCGATTCTCCAACAAATAGAGATCTTTAACTGAATTAGTTTAAAAGCCTCCTGATACAATTTTCCTTCAGTTTCCCCCCTTCTCCTTCTAAAGTTTTTTCCAAAGATCATCCTCCTTCATGCTGTTAACTAAATGGTACAATGTCTCCTCCTGTCCCAATAAACTCTTGTGCAACTCCACAGGAAAAAAAATAAGCACAGCATATTAGTCAAAAATACGTAGGAAAAACTGGCTTACAGTATATTCTTTCAGAAACTGTTCAACCTCATTAGTAATCAGGAAATGCAACTTGAGACAGTGAGATAGCATTTTTTTTGTCCACCAGATGGCCAAAAATATTAGAGGTCCATAATTGTCACTGTTTCTAGGGAGGTAGGGAAATAGACACTTGCACACATGTGAAGTGATAGATTAGGAGCCTAAGATCAGGCATTAGTACTTCATAGGCCATTGTCCTTATGCCAATCCAACACTCCAGTTCTAGTCATTGGAAACACCATATGGACTTCTTTCTCTCTGTTTTGTGTGATTATTTCCCAACCACCAATACAGAGAGGATAATGAGAACCCACTGGATGGACAGAGATTGGAAGGAAGAAGAATGAGAGCAGTAGCAGAGGATATAGCTGGTGTATGAAATGCTGGCTATAGCTTTGAATAATGTCTTGGAGGCACCTGCTCTGTCAGGCATGACTTCTTAGTTTTAGGTCATGGAGAGTTCTGGTGTTCTTAGTGGGGGAACCAGGGTTGCAGGGCAAGAGAAATCATTTATTCAAGGAGTAGGTGTATTATACTGACAAACAAAATTTAAAACAATTACAAAACAAAAATAGAGTCACAGGGCTTCCCTGGTGGCACAGTGGTTAAGAATCCACCTGCCAATACAGGGGACATGGGTTCGAGCCCTGGTCTGGGAAGATCTCACATGCCGTGGAGCATCTAAGCCCATGTCCCACAACTACTGAGCCCATGCATCACAACTACTGAAGCCCGCGCACCTAGAGCCCATGCTCTGCAACAAGAGAAGCCACCGCAATGAGAAACCCACACACTGCAATAAAGAGTATACCCAGTTCACCGCAACTAGAGAAAACCCAAGCACAGCAACAAAGACCTAATGCAACCAAAAATAAATAAAAATAAAATAAATTTTAAAAAATAGTCACAGATGTAGAAAACAAACTTATGGTTACCAAGGGGGAAAGGGGGAGGAGGGATAAATTAGGAGACTGGTATTGACACATGCATACTACTATATATAAAATAGATAACTAATAAGAACCTACTCTAGAGCACAGTGAACTCTACTCAATACTCTGTAATGACCTATATAAGAAAAGAATCTAAAAAAGAGTGGATATATGTATATGTATAACTGATTCACTTTGCTGTGCAGCAGAAACTAACACAACATTGTAAATCAACTATATACCAATAAAAATTAATTTAAATAAATAAGTAAATAAAACAATATTTTAACAACCAGTGCAGCTAACAGTTAAATAACATCCTGTTTTTCTCTCCTTTGGGGGCTCCTTTATCTTCCTGCCATTCTTCCGAATATATTAGATGAATACATGAATAGAAGTAGCAAGCTAGCAAGCTAGTTACAGGATAATGAAGTCAAACAGGTAGAAAATAAAAAAAAAAAAAAAACAATAATATTGATGTCAATTGTCAGTCATTGCCTCAACCCACACTGTCTTCTCAGAGAATATACCCTATGAACTACCATTTCCTCCCAGGACCCCAACTGTCCAAAGAGCCAACCCCCAGGCCAGGTTGACTCAATCATATATTCCCAGTCAAGAATTGGAGCTAAGAGGAGTCCTGCATTCATGCAAAGATGGATGGCTCACCTGTCATTAAACTTTTCTTTAACTGAAAAAAAAGTAATAATTACAGCTAGGAGATACAGAAACTACATGAGTTGAGTAAAAGTGGACATTTGCCTCTGACAGCCAACCTCTGAAGAGCACTTTCTACATGCCAGGTCTTTGCAGAAATTATTTCATTTAGTCTTAAGAAAGTAGGTGCTATTTATCCCCCTTTTACAAGTTAGCGAAATGAGGCTTCTAGAATTTAAATGACTTTGCCCAAGGTTACACAACTATTAAGTGACAGAAGCAAGATCAGAACTCAAGCAGGTTGCCTCAAGAACCTGTGTTCTTTTTTATATTTTTATTTATTTTACCTATCAATAATTACTTTCTTTTTTAAATTGAAATATATAGTTGCTATACAATATTATATGTTACAAGTGTACAGTATAGTGATTCACAATTTTTAAAGGTTATACTGCATTTATAGTTACTATAAAATATTGGCACTATTCCCTGTGCTGGAAAATATATCCTTGTAACTTATTTTATACCTAATAGGTTGTACCTCTTACTCCCCTACCCCTGTATTGCTCCTCCCCCTTCTCTCTCCCCTCTGGTACCCACTAGTTTGTTTTCTGTCTGTGAGTCTGCATCTTTTTTGTTTTAGTCACTAATTTGTTGTATTTTTAAAATTCTACAAGTAAATGATATCATGCAGTATTTGCCTTTCTCTGTCTGACTTATTTCACCTTGCATAATGCCCTCCAGGTCCATCCAAGTTGTTGCAAATGAAGAGCCTGTGTTCTTAACGATTAAGCTGGACTGCACTGAAGAGGCACTTGATTTGCAAAAGTAGGTGTGGTCAACCAAAGCTTCATGCAGAGCACTGTTAGGAGGAACAGAGGTGCCAGTCGATAAAGGGAAGCAAGAGAATGGAGCAGATGGTGGGGAATACAGAACCAAGAGATTCTGCAGCTTCACAGAAGAGCAGGGCAGGGCCCAGGGCTCCACACTCCAGCCCTCATGAAGCCAACATAGAATTAGAGTCTATTCAGAGATTGGGGAAATCATGCCCTCTACTTAAGCCAGCAGGATTGGTTATATTTTCAAAGATGATGCTAGCTCCAGGAGCGACAAACCTCAGAAAATGAATTTGAACCCAGATATGCAGATACTGCCTAAGGTGGGTTTTGACAGAAGCCCCATCTCAGCTTTGAGTCTTCTCAGGAAATCTTAAAGAACTTCAGTTGCTCCCTGAATGCTGTCAGGATGCCATCTTTCACAGATGGCTTGAAATAACATGAAAGAGGAGAAGTAAGGAGAGAGGCAGGAGAGAGGGAGAAGGGATGGGGGAAATGGAGGAGGAAGAAAAAGAAAAAAGAAGGAAGGAAGGAGGGAGGGAGGGAGGGAAGAAAGAAAGGAAGGAAAGGAAAACACCAGAAAAGTCTTATCAACCCCAAATACCAAATATAAAGTGAAAGCAAAAACCATTGTACCAGACGCACATTGCCAGCTTCTGGAGCCTTGTGCGTCTAGTTCCTAGGGAAGCAGAAGGCTGCTGCTTTACAGTGGTGTCCCCTGCTTAATTAGCATTTTTGGATCCACCGCAATTCAGCTGGATGGGCATTCTCTTACAATTGGTAGTTGCCTGGAAGTGGCTTTCACAGCTGGGCCACAGATCCCTCGCCCAGGGAGCCTGGAATGGGGCTGCTCGGCAGCCTTGTTCAGCCATAATGAATTTTTCTGGAACTGCCACTTGGAGACCCTGTCACTGTGCTGCACCAGTTGTGAGTGGGCTGGAGAAGGATTTATTGTTAGAAGGTGAGCAACCCTGCTGTGCAGACCCCAGGCCTGGGTGATAAGAGAGCTCAGAGGCAGTAACCCACCACCACCTATAACGGGAGAGTGATGGAGAGAAGGGAAAGCACAGAAAGGAGAGGTGGGTGTACATAGTCAGGCCTTTAACTCCTGGTTCTGAGAATACTGGTCTCAGGCTGCTGTGGGCATAAAAGTAAGATGGCCACTGGCACTTCTGGTTGGGCTTCCCCTTTCCTCCCTGGCCATATGCACATGCTAAGCACCAGACTTTTATCTTGTGGGCTGGGGCTCCCAAAGAGAAAATGGAATACTGTACAACTAGAAGGACCTGGCAAAGATTTTGTTCAACACCTTAGACTTACAGAGGAAGAGAACAAGGTCCAGAGACGCTCCATGGCTAGAGTTTAGGGCAGTGGTTGGTCACACAGACAGAATGGAAGGAGGAGGATCTCTTAATTTGTATTTCATCACCTTTTTTTTCACCACAGAAGGCTTGGAATGGGCAAGGAGATGGATGTATATGACAGCTTCTCAGGGACACAGGCCTGGATTGAAATGTCCTCTGTACCATCTAGAGGTTGTGAAGTCTCTGGAGGAGGAAGCCTAATCTCTGTGCATCATTTTTCTCAAGGAGAAACACACACACACACACACACACACACATACACCCCCCCCAATATACCCATAATTGGGAGCTGTCATAATTCTTTGCTGGTATTTTACATGGGTCATTATTGTTACCTCCAATGATTATGAGCTGCATGAACTCAGATGCATTATGGAATCTCTTTGAGTTTCAGTCCCACAATGATAAATACAAGAGAGTCACCGTTCTCCCAAAGTTATGGTGAAGTGTGTATAGCATAATATGCTCATAATATGCAAAAACTTATAGCAGTGCCTGAAACAGAGTAAGATTTCAATAAATGTCTTCTACTTTGTTATCCATATTAATATAATTTCCAAAGCAGAGTTTCCAATAATAAAGCTTTAACTTATGACTTACCTTCAGGTTCAAGTTTAAATTCCTTAAGTAGGCATCTATGGTTACTCCTGACCTGGCTGTCACATCTGTTTGCAGCCTTGTATTTTGGCAAGCCTTTGGGGAACTCTAACCCCCTTACTCACCTCCTGCCCTCTTGCCAGTTTCTC
>NW_006777797.1:207302-232587 GCF_000442215.2 Lipotes vexillifer
CACATGCAGGGGCCTCTTTCTGAAATTCCTTTCCTCTTTTTTTTTTTTTTCCTCAGTGAACACATAGCTGCCTATTAAGTCTCAGCATGATTGTCACTGACTTCCCCATTATAGATGTCCCCATGCCCCTCCTAGACTGTGCCCCAGGATATGGCCCTGTCACAGCACTTACAAGCTGATGAGAACCCTGGCTTACCTGCTGATCACCTGCCTAAACTAGGGCCCTTTCAGGACAGGAACGCAACATTTATCTCAGTCTCTCTGGTCCCTAGCAGAGCTTAGTGCTCCATAAATATCTACAGACTGAATAACTCAAATCTCATAATAAGAATACAACCTAGGCACTGAGCACAAAGCCTTGTACATTTTAAGGACTTGACAAACATATATTAAATGAATAAGTGAATATAAATGAGTGGATAACAAGAGTATATTTCATCTCTATAGCAATGCAACATTTTCATCCCCTACAAGCCAGCATTTCAAATTTAAAAAAAAAAAATATATATATATATATATATATATGTTTAATTAGAGAAGTGGTCAACATTTAAAAATCTTCAACTTTTAGCTCAACAATGTTACAGAGAAAAGTTTGGTGAATCTCTGAGCTACAAAACAGTGGTTGACTTAGTTTAGGGAGGGCACGGTATGATTTGTACCTCCTAAAAAGGAAATAATATGGAATTTTTACCTTTTTGACTCCTTTTGTTAGCAAGTATATTCAATTTATGGCAAAGCAGAGATTTGGTTAATCCTATGTATGGCAATGACTGACTACAATGCTTATTTCCCCTTCCTGGGCACAAGTTAAACTACATTTTCCAGACTTCCTTGGGTTAGGTTGAGACAATATGACAGAGTTCTGGTCAATGAAATGAGACCAGAAGTGATGTTCACCACTTCCAGGTCTGATGTCAACCCACCTGAGATTCTCCATGATAAATTTTTCTCTTCCATGGGTACTTGGAAGCCATGATTTGACAATGGAAAAGTTATGAAATGGGAGGAGGTTTGGGTCTCTGAAAAACTTCATGGAGAAATCACCCCTTAACCAACCATACTGGACTGACATGAGAAAGCAATCAAAATTTAGTGCTTTAAAATCTATTGAGCCTTCAGGGTTTTTTTGTTTTTGCTTTTGCTTTTTTTGTTTTGTTTGGTTTTGTTGGCTTAGTCTATTCTAATATGGAGTATGTCACTTTGAACTACAGAACTGCCAAATAAAATCTTTAAATTTTATCACCTTGGCTTAGTAGGAAGTTAGTGAAGAAAGGGATATAACTGGATGGGTAGCTGGGATTCCATGTTAGGTTGTGATAAAATATTTTGTAAAACCCTAGATTCTATAACTTGGAAGGTAGACTGTATGCTTACTGAGCTTGTGACTCTGATGGAAGAAATTGGAAAACAGGACATGACTGCTCTTTGTTGTTTGTTACTGGCTGCATTTGGCAAGGTGTTTGATAAAAGAACTCTACAAAGTATTGACTACATTGCAAGCAAAAGTGAAAAGGAATAGAGAAAATGCAAATATAGGGAGACTTTCAGGGTGAGAAAGGCCAACAGTTTCTAGACCCTGAAGAGTAAGTTCTGGGATTGAGAAAGACTTACTTACAGGGACAAAGACCTAGTAAGATTTCCCAGGTGACAGTGAGTCAGTCTTGGAGGATAGATCAGATGAAGGATGTGGTCTTTCTAAATGAAAGCAGCCATCAGTAAATTAAGAGACACATTTGAGAGTTCACACAAAGAAATAAGACATACCTGAGGCACAGTCTAGAAGGAACATTGGGTTTGGTTATTGACGCACAGAACTGATTAAAAATAAATACATCAGAACATACTAAGTTTCTGAAGAAACTGTGTTGTCAGAAATCCCCACATGTTTGGTCTAAAAAGATTGGACTTGTTTAACAGAGCTTTCTAACAACGCTTGGACAAAATGTGGTCTACAAAACTATGTAGTCTCAAAAGGTGAAATTCCTCAAGGCCCATTTTAGACATGGCCTAGGAGGAAAATAGACAGGAGAAAGTTTTCATAGGGCAGAGCAGAAACCACAGAGAATGATGGAAAAGGGAATTCCTCACAGGCAGCAGAGTCAGCCCTGGTCAAGGAAGCCCTTTGCTTCAGGGTAGGGGGTTCTCTCAAAGTCTGCCCAGTGAGATTTCAGAGGTGCTCTAGACTAGTGACTGCTTGTTATCCTTTCTCTGCTCTGTATTTTGTAATGTGTGTACAGTTTAAGGGATCAGGTCACTCTTCTTTTTAACTCATGTGTCACAAGACCACCAGAGATATTTCTAGAACTGATGGAGAGGGACTATGCATCACAGGGACATCTTAGTCTGTGAGCAGGAAGCAGAAGTGGGTGAGACTTAGGGTTGTATCTCTTGACGTAAGAGTGAGCACAATCTATTTGGGAGGGGACAGTAAAATTTGGTGAACGGAGGATGAATTATGATAGAGATGGTCTAGATGCTTACCAAAAAAATGGTGACAGAAAGATGTCAAGTCTTCTAGGGTTAACATCCCATCCTTAAGGGTGTTTGGGATTTCTCAGTGATCCACAGGTTAGGATGGTCAGATTGAGGAGCATGAATGTAATCTTTGTGACCCATCAGAGAGCTGTTTGAGGATGCCATGAAAGTCCACCAGAGACACCCGAGCTAGAACGATTATCATAAATTACCTAATGTAATTATTTCATTTCATACTCCTTGACTCATTTGTTTGATAAAGATTTATTGAGCATTTCTTGTACAAAGGAGCCAGAGGTACCTATTGGTATACAAGGATCAGTAAAGCCCAATCACTGCTGCACACACCAATCAGTGCACCAAAGGAATAGGAGCTGCAGTAACCATCTCCATACGCTGTGAAGCCACAAAGAAAAGAACAAATTGTCTCCTTCCTTCCAAGTGTCCCAGAAAGGATCACAGAGGTCAATTGCCTTGTCCAATTCCTAGAAGTAGTAGAGGTCAAATCTGAGATATTAGTAGAAAATAATTGATTCATATGACATTTAAGTAATAAAATTAATTATCACAGCATTTTCATACTTCTATGAATATTTTTCCTCATTGTATCTATAATAGTATGAGCTGCATGAACTTGCAGAATAAGCTGCAGCCAAACACACAGGTGTAGTTTTACTTCATTCATATTTATTTAACACCTACTTGTTTTACTAGGTATACAGAAAAGCAAATGCCATAATCCCTAAATTCTAGATCGCCACAAGTTAATGCCACTCTCCTTTAGAGGTAGCTCTTTGTAACTCAGTTTCTCCTATGGAAAACTAAGGGTAACCATTCATGGAATTTAACGTGAAAGAAATCAGCAATACATGTTCTTTAAAATCATTGGAATACCCTGTCCTTCTATCCCTCTCATTTTTTCAACTCATTAACCACTGTTTAGCTTCTCTTCCTTCCAAGCCCAGCTGGGATCCCATGGCCATCTAAATTATTCATTAGCCAGCCCTTTTTATGGCCTGGCAGTTCCAACCTTCAAGCCAACTGCCAACCCAGGGCCATGTTATATTCTGCTCCCATTGCTCCTATAGCCATGTCTGAGCTCCGTGGACAACCATTCAGCCAGTCTCTCAACACTTCACACCAATTCTTGAACTTCTTTTGGAACCCCTTCTCCATATTGACCAGTACAAACCTTCCCTAGTATCTTCAGTTCCCCTGACCTCACAATGGACAATCATACCTCTTTCGTCAGCTATATCCAATCTTCCGTGCTGCCTACAAACACAGCTATGACCACATCTACCTCTGCCTCCTTTTGTTCTATCTCAGAGATGGCGACATTTATTAAAAAATAAATGCATTTGAAAAAAATCTCCCTGTGCCCTCTGCCCCTTTCCAGCTGCTATTGATTTCTTTCCCCCTCTTCTCAACTGAAATTCTTTTAAGCTGTCCGTTTGCCTACCTCCAGTGACTCATTAATGCCCTGTGACCTGCCTTCCAATACTTAATGACCTCTTTCTTGCCAAAGCCAGTAGACCCACTCTGGTTGTCATCTGACCAGACCTTGGCTGTTCATCCAGCCATGTCTTGAATCTGGAGCCTCTTTCCAAATCCTTATCATTCTTCACCTATACTGCTGCCAGAGGTTCTATGGGTCTCCTTCCAGCCTGTACACCTCAAATTCATCCTCCATATACCCCCACCAGAGAGATAAATCTTAAATACAAGTCTCACCACCTCTCTCCATTTATAATCTGGCAGTAATTTATTTTGGGATATGGGATGAAAGGCTAAATCCTTTATATGGTATTCAGAGCTCCCCAAAAGGAAACTCTGAGCTGGAGCTAATTTCCCAGCTCTGTTTTCTGTTATTTTTTTCAGCTTATTCTGAAATGTTTGCAATCTCTTCACACTCCATGCTGCTTCTCTACCTGCATGTCTCTGCCTAAACTGTGCCTCCACCTGGGGTAGTTCTCCTCCCCCAGCAATCCCCACCCATCTTCCATCTCCATCCCCAGGTATACAAGGTAATGTACAAAGTATTCTTACAATAGATACTTCTTGCTTAGTCATACCCTCCACAAGAAAATCCCTGACTTTCTCCAGCTTCTTGCCCTTCACCTCCAGAAGGTTTTTTTTTAATTTTCTGGTCCCATAACACCTTGTGCATTTGTTTGTCATTTTAAGTACCACATGGCACTTTCTTTCTCTCTCACCCTCTTTCTTCCCTCACTGTCTTTTCTCTCAACTGGATTGTAGTTCCTTGAGAGCAGGGACTGTTCTTTTATCTCTGTACATCTGCCACATAGCAGAGCATCTGCTTAATAAATGTCAGGAGAATGAAATGTTCCCATATTTTTGGATGACAATAAAAAATGATGTAAAATTGTTTACATAATCTATGTGGTCTCCTCAGTAAAGAGTGTCTCTATGATGGAGACATTTTGGGGGTTTTAAATTAAATCAACATTCTTCATCCTCTATGACATTACATCTCAGTTTGAATCTGCCACATCTCAGGTGTTCAGTAGCCTCATGTGTCTAGTGGCTGCTGTATTGAACAACACAGCTCCAAATCACAGGGATTATAATACTTAGGACTGTTATCAAAATTATGTGGAACAATGGTATATAGGAAATACTTAGCACAGACACTGTCATATAAAGATGTACTAAACTTTTGCTTATTTCTCACTATCTATGATACTAATATTAAAATGTAATATTCCCCCAGGACATTATTTTCCTCTTGGGAAAAATCTATGGAAGAGGAAGATATTTACGGAATTTTTTAAACTGGAGAAAGAGAAAATGTAGAGTTAAAATGCCTATCTGTCTGACACTTGTCATCTCTATGAATTAAACTGGTAAGAACAGAATGAAAAGAAATGCAGATAACCAGTATCCCCTCTAAATTCCTGGCATTGGTTGAGAAGAATAGCTTGTTAAGAATAGGAACAGTATTCTGAACACCTGGGGAGCATCCAGCCTTCAGACCTGATATGTCTGGCTTCATGGGTGTCTTGCAAACCTACTTCTTTTCATGCTAAAGGCATAAGGAAGGTAAAAGTCTCTAAGTAAAATTTAAGCCACATAACAAATGTTTTCTTTCCACAAATCTTGTTTTCCTTGTAGTGAGGAAACAAGGGCTTTAACTCGAACCACAAATTGTAACCCAAGGTGAGGAAAATGTCCATGAAGAAAAGTGGAAGATCTCAAATAGGTTGGAACAAAGAGGGGTCGGCCAGGGATGGGTGGGTGGAGATTAATCTTATTAGGTTCCTATATCATGAGGGTGTCAGGTGTGAAAGCAGACGAATGGCCTGTGTTTATCTGAGCTAAGCCGTGTGTTTCACCCAAACATTCACTTCCCAGAGCATTTTTTTTTTTACCCGTAATAAATTGGCCAAGTCTTCGTAGGGCGTTGATAAAACAGCATGTATAGGTGAAGTTAGAGATTTCTTGCCGGGTTTTCCATGTAACCGCCCTCTCCCACTCTCTTGCTCTCCCCTTCTCCCTCTCCCTCTCCTTTTTATCGCAACTGATTCGCAAAGCCCTTTGGAAAGATGAAGTAGGTAGAAATCAAAATAAATGGATTCTATTAAAACCGGCAATGCATCAACTGCTTGATAAAGTGATTAATAAACAGCTTAGGATGGTGATTGATTAAACTCTTTAATCAAAGTGCTAAACTGACTTAATATGGAGAGTTTCAACGTGTTCAAAGTGTACATTTTCCCTGCCTAAGGTTCACAGTTGTTTATGTAACTTTTCTGAAGGGTATCCCTTAGGTCTAACCTTCTGAGAGCCGGGGCTCTGGAATGTGTAAGGATTATAAAGTATCTCAAACTGCATTAGCTGCTAAAATGTGCTCATGAATTATAGGACCTTTCCACTAGGCAACAAGTCATTTTTCAGAATTTTGGACCCCTTCATCAAGCAGCTTCTTTGCCTGCATCACTTCATAATTATTTAAACCGTAATGTATAAAGCGAGACAGTGCGTGTTAAAAAAGTCCCTATCGCTCACATTTCATTCTCTCCTTTAAACACTGATTGCTTTATTGAATAAGGTCAAGATTTTGATGGTGAGAGAAGAGGCTTATTTTTAGCCTGAGGGTAGTTTTGTGTTCATTAGAAATGCATATATTTCATCCAATATGTGTAATTCTCAGTATCAGTCATCGTTTTGTTTTTGCTTGTTTTTTGTTTTTTGTTTTGCGTTACATGGGCCTCTCACTGCTGTGGCCTCTCCCGCTGCAGAGCACAGGCTCCGGACGCGCAGGCTCAGCGGCCATGGCTAACGGGCCCAGCCGCTCCGCAGCATGTGGGATCCTCCCGAACCGGGGCACGAACCCGTGTCCCCTGCATCCGCGGGCGGACTCCCAACCACTGTGCCACCAGGGAAGCCCTCAGTCATCATTTTTGACACAATCATCTGCTCACCAATTTAATAAGCCATTTGACTCCTAAAAGTTTGTGACATCAAAATAGTCTCTTTCAAAACCTTTTAAAAGTTTTGAATAAAAACATTTTAAGAGTTGAGCTTGGGGAGAAGGGGAGGGGAGGGAAATATGACCATACGTTAATGAGACAGCATTCATGACCCATGCTGCATCTATGTGATGGAGTCAAGTCAAGGAATTTATTTAATACAAGACACAGTTCTCTGTGTAATGCACTGTGCTGGGCTCTGTGTGGCTGGCAAAACCAAAAATAGCACTGCTCCAGTTCGAGGATCTTATTTTATAAGGAAAGGGATTATACAAGGTGGGGAAACTGTGTATCTGTTTATTTGAATAATTTAGAAAGACAATTATTGCTATGAAGTCTTAAATAAGGCAAAGAAGAGTGTGAAAGATTGGGAGAAAGCATCAACAACACTACCATTGCAGCTGATTTGGCTTTGAAAGATGAATAGAATTAAGATATGAAGATAGGTACCTAGTAGTGGGGCTCATAGGAGGTGTAAAAATCATTACTCAGAAACAGTAAAGCATTTTTAGGGGCCACTAAGTAGCCCAGTTTGTCTAGGGTGCAAGGTTCACTTAAAGGAACAGTAAGACATGAGGTGGGAAGGGTGAGTTAACATCAACTTATAAAGATTCTTAAATTGTCTACTTATTTGGTGGCGAGAAGAGAGCTACTGAAGGAATTTGAATGACAAATAGACAGTTGCCAGAACAGAGAGACAGGCTGCTTCATGGTTAGAGCATGATGTGAGAACCAGAATGCTTAGGCTTGGATCCTAGCTCTGTCACTTAGAAGCTGTATGACCTTGAACAAGTACTGAAGCTATACATGCCTCATTTTTAATTGTGGATAACAATATGTGCTTCATGGGGTTGTTGTGTGGTTAGATGATTTAAATCATGTTAAGCTCTTTGATTAGTGCTTAATATCAATAGTAAGAACTCATTATTATTAGCGAGGACACACATTGCTATTTCCAATGAAAGTCTTCCTAGAAATAGAAGTGCACTTTAGGAAACTTAAAATTAGATTTTTGAAGACTGTTTGTGGAGAGTAGATACAGGAAGTAGGCACATCTGTTTGGAAACTACCTCAGAAGCCTCAGAGACATATGAAAAAGACTTCTTTAGGTGGCAGCAGGAACTGGCAAGAGAGAAATAGATGTGAAAGAAGTTAGGAAACATTGGCAAAGAAGGAAAAGATGAGTCACAGATGATCCCCAAGTTGTTGTTACTGTGTTTTGTATTTGGGGATGTGTTGCTGGAAGGAGAAGCCTCTGGGTATATTGAATTCTCCATCACCCAGAGCATCCAGCGGAAGCATTCTGGGCCTCGCCCAGAATAGACTCGCTACACAAGTTTGGTGGCCACCTGCCTATTTAGCACTAGTGTTCCAAAGCCTGAGGGGAGGAGAAAAGATATCTGAGGAGAAAGCCCTGGGAAATGCCCATTCTTAGAATAAAGGAAGAAGATGAAGATGGAGATTCAGCAGTCAGAGAGGAAGTAGAACTCTGAAGCACAGGAGATTTTTGAGACTCAGGAGCAAAGAACAGGCATCAAATACCAAACTGAGTTCTAAAAGGGATCATTCTTTGGCCCTCATTCATTCACTTTTCTGTCAATAGTAACCAAATTCTACGTCTGGTCAGGATGGGTCTAATAAGGTGATTTGATTCTTCCAAAGGACCACCAAATTCAAGCTTCATGTCTATGACCACTGGGGTATATGTGGTGGGTAATACAAGAGGTCCTTTCTTTTTATAAATCAAAAATGTGGTCAGATAAAAGAGAAAATAAAATAGTCTGCTACCATGTGCTGGTGCCAGGAGTGCTATGAGAATCCAACAATGTATTCATTGAGTGATTCATTCATTCAATAAACAGGTACACATTAAGTATTGTCGAGTGCCTGCTATGTACCAGATTCCATGGAAGGCTGTGAGAATACAATGGTGAAGATGGATGTGGTCTCTGCACTCAGGAAACTTGGAGTGCACTAGAAAAGACAGATGTTTTATCCTATTAATTACAATTCTGATGCATTTCATGAAGAAGAAATGCTGGGTGCTCTGAGTGTATGGCGGGGGGGGGGGGGGGGGGGGGGGGCGGGGGGGGGGGGGGGGGGAGGGGGCCGGGGATGAGGCCCAAAGGTAATACACCTGTGCGCGCTCAGGGGGCCGTCCTGGGCCAGGGCTGCGGTTCAGGGCGGCGGGGACGCGGCGCCAACGGGGGGGGTGTCTGGAGTCTGTCTGGAGAGTCCAGGACATTCTTCTGAGGAAGAGACATTCAAGCTGAGATTTGAACGATGCAGTGGAGCAACACAAGAAGAACAAGTCAAGGGATAAGAGTCTTCAGACAAAAAGGTCTCTTTCTCCTTTAAAAAATAGAAGTAAGGTCAATGCAGCTGAAGCACAGAAAGACAGAGGAAACAGAAAGAGCTGAAGATAGAGGCAAAGCCCAAGGCAGTTTGAGTTTTTTATGTTCTGATAAGGATGGAAATATCTCTCTAATAGCAGTGGGGAACCACTGAGAGATTTTAAACATAAATAACTTTTTTACTGCAGGGTGAATAGTGAATTTGAAAGTTATTAAAATTAGGCTATTGTAATAGTCCAGGCAAGAGATGATGGTTGCTGGAAATATACAAATGTGAGAGATATTTAGGGAGTCAAATCAACAGGAACTGTGATTGGGTAAGGGGATGGGAAAGTGAAGACAGTAACAATGACTCAGATTTCTGGTTTAAAAAGTCAAGTTTCTCCCCTTCTCTGCCTCCTCTTAAGTGCCTGCCATCATGCTGGTAATAAAAGCTCAATGCTTTAATGTGAGCCTTCCACTCGCTCTCTCTGCTGGCTCCTGACTCCCTCTACAACTTGAATTTCTATTCTTCTTGTCTACTCTGCACACCCACTACTGTGGCCTCCTTGCTATTCCTGAAGCACGTGAGATAAGTTCCCATCTCTGGGTTTTTGTCCCGTTCCTGACTGGTTTCCAGCAACATCTTCCTCTTATACATCCCCTGCCCCCGACCCTTCCCATCTCCAAACACAAATCTAATCATACATTTGCCTATAGTCAATAGTAATGTTTTGTACACTTAGAAATATTTAAGAGGGTAGATCTCATATCATTTTGTTACCACAATAAAATGAAAATTTTTAAAAAGAATGAAAAAATGTATAGTTAGAAACCATTTGTCAATAACTAACATAGAAACATGAATGAAAATAAAGATATTAAAACTCTTTTTAAAGATCCATCATTGGTGACAAATTGGCATAGGATAAAATTTAAGTCCCATAGTAGTGTTTCTCAAAGCTGTCCACCAATAAGACCTAGTAGTAGACAGAATTAAATGAGTACCTCTAGGGGTACTCAGAGAATACACAGAGAGATGCTTGAAGAGATTCTTCATATTTTCAAGTTTTGTGTTAAAAATTCAACCAAAGTTGGCATTTTATTGTGTAATGTGTCCATATTTATTTAAATACATAGACTTTTTAAAAAAGTAATAATGGAAGAAAACACATAACATAAAATGTACCATCTTAACCATCCTTAAGCGGACAGTTCAACAGGGTTAAGTACATTTATACTATCATGCATCCCATCTCCATAACTCTTTTAATCTTGCAAAACTGAAACTCTGTACCTATTTAACAATAACTTCTCACTTCCTGCTTCCCACTCTGCTCTGGCAACCACCAGTCTTCTTTCTGTCTCTATGGATTTGACTATTCTAAGTACCTCATATATATATATGGAATCACAAGATAATTGTGTTTTTTTTGTGAGTGGCTTATTTCACTGAGCATAATCTCCTCAAGACTCATCCATGTTGTAACCTGTGTCAGAATTTTCTCTTTTTTTTAAGACTGAATACATTCCATTTGTGTATAGATCACATTTTGTTTATCCTTTCATCCATCCATGAATACTTGGGTTGCTTTTATCTTTTGGTCATTGTGAACATTGCTGCTTTCAACATGGGTGTATAAATATCTGTTTAAGTCAAGGTTTTTAAATCTTTTGAGTATGTACCCAAAAGTGGAATTGCTGGATCATGTGGGAGTTCTATTTTTAATTTTTTGAGAAACTACCATATTGCTTTCCATAGTGGCTGCACCATTTTACAATCTTACCAACAGTGCACAAATGTTCCAGTTTCAGCACATCCTCACCAACTCTTGACTTATTATTTTCTATGACTTTTGTTTGTTTTTTATAGTAACCATCCTAATGGATGTGACGTGACATCTCATTGTGCCTTCGACTTTCATTTCCCTAATGATAAGTGATGGTGGCCATTTTTTCATGTATGGGGACACTTTTATATTGTCCATCAAACTGACAAGTTAAGAATCACCAGCATGCCTCCATTTGCCCAAGCTTGAGAAGTATAATCTAGGCCGGCCTTCAGACTCACCAGCTTTGAGGGCTAACCAACGTGTTTACTTTTGTTGCAGTCTGCTCCCTCGCTGGCACCATATTCTCTGGAGCTATCAGGTGGTATCCTTTCCTTTCTGCATACTCTAAACCCCATCACCTTCTGATTTTTGTACATAGTTTTCTCTGACTTGAACGCCTTTCTCCTCCTTTTCCACTTGCCTAAATCTTACTCTATCTTCAGTGCCAATGACATAATCTCTCCACCCTTATGTTGCTTCCAGTTCAACTTCTTTAGGGAGATAAATCACCCTCACTTCTATTTCCTAGAACATTTTTATTCTATTCTACTGATATCAATGTTGAGTCATTTTCCTCTTGAGACTGTGAGCTCTTTGAAGACTGGCTTCATCATCTTTGCAACCTCAGCAGTGAGTCTTGAGTGTGATGCATGTTTAGACCTCCAGGAAATGTCTGATTCATGGATAGAGGGAGAAGCCTTTGCAGACAGGAAGGACATGAGCCAAGGTATGGGGTGAAGAGGAAGACACAATGTCAGCAAAGTTAACGCCTGTGGAATTTACATTTTCACAAAGTAATTGGGCTTTGTAAAAGTTTAAGAAGCTACACATAGCTGGACAATCAAATTCTTCAGAGGATAGAAATCTCACTAATGTGACCAGGCTTCACATAAGAAATTCTCAATAGCTCGATCAAAGCCAAGAAGTGAAGAGCAGAGGGACCAATGGCTTACAAAAAGAGCTTACAGCTTGCCTAGCAGTGTCTTAGGAGAGTCGATAAAACTTTAAAATCAATATGCTGATGAAGTGCCAGCTAGAAAACATCACACAATTAGCTGATGTTGTCATAGGGATCTAAGAATAACTGCCCATCACTGTCCCTGTCCTATCACTCATCACAGTCCCCAGGTATCTGAATGGCATAAAACCTTTGAAAACTCAGCAGTTCCTTTTGGAAAAGGTAACCAAAATTATACTTTTACAGATATTATTTAAAGGTGATGGGATAATTATGGGCAAAATTTAGAAAACACATAAAAAGCCTTAGAAATATCAGAAACTACCTAAAGGTTAACACAATGATCAATTAAGTGTCATCCGATTATTTTTCTGCCTATGTGTTTTGACATAACTGAGACAATTGTCCATATATTTTTTGGTATATTTCTTTATTAATGAAACAACGGTATTGTCTCATGTTAACGAAAATCTCTGTAAAAGTCATTTTGAAAGCTGCATAAGTTCCCTTATAACATAGTTTATTAAACATTCCTCCTATTGATAGACACTTAAATTGTCTCCAATATTGAACTGAACATCTATGTACATGAAAGTTTTAGAAATGTTTTGTGTTATCACCTTATATACTGTTAAATGAAGGTAATTAATGCCCACCTGTTTTAAGAATTATGAGCTATATGTGAAAAGTACCTACTGTGCAATTTTAAGCATCCTGAAATCTGAGGATAAGTAATGTAATTTTGTTTTACTATAGACATTAAAAAAAAGATTAGTAATGACAGGATTGAAATCAGGGGACCAAAGTCCACTCTAACCGGTATGCATGACTAAATTTTCATGAAACTTGCTTCAGTGAAGTACATTTTTTTCCACAAACATTTTTTTATTCCCTTCTCTTTCTGGAATACTGTAAGGATATTGTAATTCTAATTATATGAATTATATGCATATGTGTAGATACACACACACGCATCTGTTTTGCTAACTACGCAAAACTATACTGCCAATATTTCAATTTAAGTTATATTACACCATTCTATAAACCTCAAAATAACATTTTATTAATCATCTGAAAGAACAAACCCAACAAACCCAAATGAAAAACAGCTAAGGTTTGTCCAAACACACAAAAAAGTTAATAATTCAAATGCAGCTCTTTAGTTAAATTAAAAATGAGTTACCAAAAACGCTTAGATAACTCAATTTAATACATTTAATAAATTCTCCTTAAATCATTAATTTTTATAAGTAATTTTATTATTTTATAAAATCACCTAATTTAAACCTCTCTCTTTCAATTTGGATGTGTCTTCCTACCAGTGTCTGCAAATAGAGTGTTTTTTGATGATATTTTAACCCTTTTATTCATGGTTTGGAGAGCCTACTGCATTTTTAACTTTCTTAATTCTTTTTTTTTTTAACATTTTTATTGGAGTATAATTGCTTTACAATGGTGTGTTAGTTTCTGTTTTATAACAAAATGAATCAGTTATACATATACATATATCCTCATATCTCTTCCCTCTTGCGTCTCCCTCCCTCCCACCCTCCCTATCCCACCCTTCTGGCTGGTCACAAAGCACCGAGCTGATCTCCCTGTGCTATACAACTGCTTCCCACTAGCTATCTGTTTTACATTTGGTAGTGTATACATGTCCATGCCACTCTCTCACTTTGTCCCAGCTTACTCTTCCCTCTCCCCGTATGCTCAAGTCCATTCTCTAGTAGGTCTACGTCTTTATTCTCATCTTGCCCCTAGGTTTTTCATAACCATTTTTTGTTTGAATTTTAGATTCCATATATATGTGTTAGCATATGGCATTTGTTTTTCTCTTTCTGACTTACTTCACTGAGTAAGTAATATTCCATTGTATATATGTGCCACATCTTATCCATTCATTTGCTGATGGACATTAGGTTACTTCCATGTCCTGGCTATTGTAAATAGAGCTGCAATGAACATTGTGATACATGACTCTTTCTGAATTATGGTTTTCTCAGGGTATATGCCCAGTACTGGGATTGCTAGGTCGTATGGTAGTTCTATTTTTAGTTTTTCAAGGAACCTCCATACTGTTCTCCATAGTGGCTGTATCAATTTAAATTCCCATCGACACTGCAAGAGGATTCCCTTTTCTCCACACCCTCTCCAACATTTATTGTTTGTAGATTTTTTGATGATGGCCATTCTGACTGGTGTGAGATGATATCTCATTGTAGTTTTGATTTGCATTTCTCTAATGAGTAATGATGTTGAGCATCCTTTCATGTGTTTGTTGACAATCTGTATATCTTCTTTGGAGAAATGTCTATTTAGGTCTTCTGCCCATTTTTGGATCGGGTTGTTTGATTTTTTGATATTGAGCTGCATGAGCTTCTTGTAAATTTTGGAGATTAATCCTTTGTCAGTTGCTTCATTTGCAAATATTTTCTCCCATTCTTAGGGTTGTCTTTTTGTCTTGTTTATGGTTTCCTTTGCTGTACTAAAGCTTTGAAGTTTCATTAGGTCCCATTTGTTTATTTTTGTTTTTATTTCCATTTCTCTAGGAGGTGGGTCAAAAAGGATCTTGCTGTGATTTATGTCATAGAGTGCTCTGCGTATGTTTTCCTCTAAGATTTTGAGAGTGTCTGGCCTTACATTTAGGTCATTAATCCATTTTGAGTTTATTTTTATGTGTGGTGTTAGGGAGTGTTCTAATTTCATTTTTTTACATGTAGCTGTCCAGTTTCCCCAGCACCACTTATTAAAGAGTCTCTCTTTTCTCCACTGTATAGTCTTGCATTCTTTATCAAAGATAAGGTGACCATATGTGTGTGGGTTTATCTCTGGGCTTTCTATCCTCTTTCATTGATCTATATTTCTGTTTTTGTGCCAGTACCATACTGTCTTCAGTACTGTAGCTTTGTAGTATAGCCTAAATTCAGGGAGCCTGATTCCTCCAGTGATGTTTTTCTTTCTCAAGATTGCTTTGGTTATTCAGGGTCTTTGTGTTTCCATTCAAATTGTGAAATTTTTTGTCTAGTTCTGTGAAAAACGCCAGTGGTCATTTGATAGGGATTGCATGGAATCTGTAGATTGCTTTGGGTAGTAGAGTCTTTTTCACAATGTTGATGCTTCCAATCCAAGAACATGGTATATCTCTCCACCTCTTTGTGTCATGTTTAATTTCTTTCATCAGTGTCTTATAATTTTCTGCATAGAGGTCTTTTGTCTCCTTAGGTAGGTTTATTACTAGGTATTTTATTCTTTTGGTTGCAACGGCAAATGGGAGTGTTTTCATAATTTCACTTTCAGATTTTTCATCATTAGTGTATAGGAATGCGAGAGATTTCTGTGCATTAATTTTGTATCCTGCTACTTTACCAAATTCATTGATTAGCTCTAGTAGTTTTCTGGTAGCACCCATAGGATTCTCTATGTATAGTATCATGTCATCTGCAAACAGTGACAGCTATACTTCTTCTTTTCCAATTTGGATTCCTTTTATTTCTTTTTCTTCTCTGATTGTTGTGGCTAAAACTTCCAAAACTATGTTGAATAATAGTTCTGAGAGTGGGCAACCTTGTCTTGTTCCTGATCTTAGTGGAAATGGTTTCAGTTTTTCACCATTGAGGACGATGTTGCCTATGAGTTTGTCATATATGGCCTTTATTATGTTGAGGTAAGTTCCTTCTATGCCTACTTTCTGGAGCAACATCAATGGGTGTTGAATTTTGTCAAAAGCTTTTTCTGCATCTATTGAGATGATCATTTGGTTTTTATCCTTCAATTTGTTAATATGGTGTATCACATTGATTGATTTGTGTATATTGAAGAATTCTTGTGTTCCTGGGACCAACCCCACTTGATTATGGTGTATAATCTTTTTAATGTGCTGTTGGATTCTGTTTGCTAGTATTTTGTTGAGGATTTTTGCCTCTATGTTCATCAGTGATATTGGTCTGCAATTTTCTTTTTTTGTGACATCTTTGTCTGGTTTTGGTATCAGGGTGATGGTGGCCTCATAGAATGAGTTTGGGAGTGTTCCTCCCTCTGCTATATTTTGGAAGAGTTTGGAAAGGATAGGTGTTAACTCTTCTCTAAATGTTTGATAGAATTCACCTGTGAAGCCATCTGGTCCTGGGCTTTTTTTGTTGGAAATCACCTAATTCAAACCTTTCTTTCTCAATTTGGATGTGTCTTCCTGCCAGTGTCTGCAAATAGGGTGTTTTTTGATAATATTTTAACACTTTTATTCATGGTTTGAAGAGCCTACTACATTTTTAACTTTCTTAATTCTTGAGTGTATTAATCCATCAGTGTTTTCCTTTGTAGTGCACTGTGGATGGAGCATGGAAATCATCTATTAGGGTGTTATACCAACACTGATAGAAATTTTCTAGTAGTAAAGTATATTGTCTGTTTAATAAAATTTAACAGTAGCTAAAAACGCAGCATCCAAGCAGACCCTTAAAATTCACTGATGATCCCTAAAACTCAGAGGTGAGGGGCAGTTCTGAAAATAAAGAGCTATTCAGAAATTGTTCAGCAGAAGAAAGTGCTTTAAGAGGTTTCTGCTTTTAGACTGAGGTCATCAAAATGGGAATTACCTTTACTGGAAATAAATCATATTGTTTTCTTCACAGGTGGCTCAATTTAGCTGTTTAATCTGAGAGAAATGACAGATTTAAGACAAAAATTCTTGGTTCATCAAGTTTGGAAGACATTTTATCTCTGTTTCAATGTTTCTATCTGATAATCAGTTGTGTAAACTGTAATTTCAGAGTAATTTGAAGCATAGAAAATGGAAAGTCTTACAAATCGGTGTGTCTTGGAGTGGCATATAGATGGTAGTGGGCTAAGGTCTTTGTTTAGAAAGAATGTGTTTTTTTTTTTACTGTCAGGTTTAATAACTTGCCCAAAATACATGTGTACATATTTTCTCAGACAGTTTTCCAAAGGAAAAGGTCATGCAATTTTGATAACTGGCCACATAACATACTCTATTTGGTCAAGACAGAAAACTAGATGAGGCAGTGAAAAAAACAGTTTAGAAAGCCATGCATGCCTTCAACTAGAATACCTGAAGGTAATACAAATATAAATCTTTATTTTGCTGAACTCTATTACAATTCTATAAACTGTAAATGTAAATAGGACATACACAGTTCAAAAAGAAATGTAAGAACTGAAATATATTGAATTTAGTACAGAAATAGACACAATGTTTAACAGGGAACAGTGAATCTGTGTCTATGATTAGAAAATCTACTAACATATGTTAAAAATATATAATACAAAAAAATTATTATCAACCCCCCAAAGTGATATGTTTCAGATGCAATACTATGATTTGAACTAGCAAAACACCAAAAAGTATGTTGTTTTAACTGGTGTCTATAATTCTGTGGCATAAAGTCTAGGTATTGACATACAGGAAAAGCCTAGTAGGGAAAAATGCACAATGTGAAGAGACTGAACAGCTGGGAAATATCCATCTGGGAAATACATCCAGGAAACAAAATTACAAAGATAAAAATAAAAGGCAAAAGAATAGTAAAAGTAAAGAGACTATCTATTAACAATGTTTTTAATCTATGTCATTAAGATAAATCAGCCTTGGACGGATATGAATTAGAACTTCAGGCTGAATGTTCTCAGTAGTTCTTTTCCCTATATATTCTGTTTCCACTAATCATATTTAATGGGGCCTGGGGGAAATGATGACCATATTTAGGCCCTCAAACATTCCCAGTTCCTGCCCACCAGTTTCTACACTCTCAGAAAGAGGAGACTATGCTCAGTGTGTGTATCTGCTTTCCTCCTCCACTCTCTGTATAAAATAAGCATTCAACAGACATTCATGCAAGGTGTCCTTGATTTTTGTTGGAGGCAGTTCAAGAGGGCTACCAACACCTCCCCATGGGACCTGGGATAGACTGGGGATGTCTAATACTTTCTGTGCTCCCTGAGATAGATCTGACAGAGGCGGGCTGGGATGATAAGCATCCAGCAGAAGAGCAAGGCAGCCTAAAGGGAAAGTATCAACTACTCCTCCCTTCCAAACTCCTCATTCAGGTGTCAACATTTGGAAAAGGGCTGTGCTGACTCCAACACTGTTCCAGGTACTTGGGGATACAGCATAAAACAAAACTTACCAAAAACAAGTGCAGAGGTGGGAGGCTCATATAAACTTGTAACCCAGTGTATGGACATTAAACCCGATAAATAAGTAAGTTATGCATATATTTAAAGGGGTTAAGTGCTTTGAAAGTAAGAGGGTTGGGGCTGCATTGATCAGCTTGTAACTGAGATATTAGGGGTAAGAAGGTCCAGGTAGAGAGGTATGTTCATGGAATAAGTAGACTGATTTTTCCCTTTACTTACTCAGGTTAAAGGAAAGTGCATTAGTCCTTTGTGGGTTTCTGGTTGTCTCTTTAGCAGAGCAAGCCCTATTGATGTATTTACTACAACATATCTAAGTTATTCCTATTCCTTCAAATGAGAATCAAGAGGTGCCCATAATCTGTCCTACACAGATGATGCTGAAATAAAAAAGGAGGCAGGACTCTGCAAGCTGATGGTGCAACAGCCCTACCTGTGGGGATTTTCCATGAAAGAGACTGAAAGCCTGAACAAACCATAAAGGTTAACACCAAAACAGAAGGTTGCAGAGGAACTGTCTTAAAAGAATAGTGGAAGAAAGGCTAAAGCAAAAATATATACTGAGATGCAGAAGGTGAAATTTATATACATTAGAACATTTTGCATTTCGTAAAGGCAAATGACATTGTAAGCATTCTGTGGATGACCTTCTTTTCTCTGAACATGGCTTTTATTTTTAATTGTCCCATTTTATGGAAAAATGAAACAAAGGAAAGAATTGCAAAATGGGATGCACGGCTATACAGGCAGAAGCCATACTTCCCATCCAGTTCTTGTTCTGATCACTCCCCACCTCTTCCTTCAAATATAGATGCATTTTCCCTTTCTAACAGCCTTTGGAAAGTAGTGAAAGTGTCAACAATACAGAGAAGATGAGACAATCCAAGGATGCTTCTCTGAGGAACATCTCTGCAAGCTGCCATCTTGATCAGGACATGGTAGAATCATTAAAACGCCTCTTCTAAATGATGGAGAACTTGCTGGCTTGCTGACTAGAAGGTATAAAAGCAAGTGACAACATTTCACCAAGTTAATGGATAATAGATTAAAATGGCTTAAGGTGAATTAGTTATTTCAAGGCAGACAAGCATTACAGAAACAAAAAAATAAGACAAACTCCTTGACAGTTAATAGAGTTCTGTATTATTCAATGCAATGTTTCTTAAAGTGCTAATAACGATTTAATCCATGACTTTTTATACATGGATGCAGGTTTATATAAATATATAGCATTCAGTAGGCAAGATCATGTTTAGCATGTCCCTCCTTCTTCTTCTGCAATAGTAGATAGAATGAGATCTTTTTAAAGAGATATTAGCACTCATATAAAATATGGGTACAGAAATGTAGATTATGCATGGGATCGGACTTTGTAAACCTTAAAGCAGTACAGGTTTGAGTTGAGATGATAGGATAGTGCACTGCCCTGGAACCTCAACCCCTTGACCCACAAGAAAGCTGATTCAGAAAGTTTCTGAATCTTGTTGAGCCAGGTAAGTAAACTCAGGGATACCTATAAGGCCCTCTGTCCTGGATCCCTCAGCAAGTCGGGAGGTCCCCCCAAATCTCCAGGGCAATGGACCACACACTCTATATCAAAAAAAAGTTAATGTAATTTCTTGACCACCAAAAGGTTTACTCACCTGAATAAAATTATTGGCAGTGATTTTTCTTTTTTTTTTTTCCTTCTCCTACCTTCCTCCTTTCCTCCCATTATTCTCTCCTGCTTCCTACCTTCTTTCTCCTCCTTCCTACTCCTCCTTCTGCTGCAATAGTGGAAAAAATTTAGACCTTTTCCAAGAAAGGTATTAGCACTCACCTAAAATATGTGTACAGAAAAGCTCAAACAACCCAACAGAAAAAATGGGCAAAACAATTGAACTGAGACTTCACAAAAGCATCTATCCAAATGACCAATATGCAAGACTGGCTCACTGTAAAAAAATATCTATGTCCTTTCCCCACCCCACCTCCATGGAGAAGTCTAATCCCCCTTTATTTGAGGTTAGGCTTGGCTATGTGGCTTACCGGCAGTTGGAGAGGGCACTTTTGCATCCCTTGCATTTTGACTTGGCCGTGTTACGTGCGCTGGCCGAGAGCTGAGTGAGCAGCAGAAAACTGAAGTGTTTCTGGGCAGTTGGACTTGTTCTCTTATGCCTCTGCCACCACCCTGAGGAGAGCACCTGGATGAGCCCTTTTCTCCCAGGAGGAGAGTGAGACCAGGGAATTAAGCTGAACAAAATTCCAAAGAATAGAATATATTAATAAAATGTAGTACTGCTGCAAAATGTACATATATGTGTGAAGAGAAATGCACCAAAATAGTAATTGTGTTTATTTTGGGGTGGTAGGATTCTGTAACAGGTAAAATGTTTATGTGTACTTTTAAATTTTCTAAAATAAACATTAACACTAATAAAATAAGGTACAATGTAGGATTTCTAAAAAATGTAGTGTAGAACTTGGTTATAAAGTTTCTACATATCCCATACATTACTTTTTTGTTTGTTTGTTTATCTGCAGTTTCTTATTTTTCTAAAGGAATGCATATTACTTATATGAAAAAAAAATACAAGGAACACAAATTACTCCTTTTTTGCTTTGGTATTTTCCTGTTAATTTGCACAGTAATCCCAGAAGTGAATTAAGAACTTCTGTTTCATTTTTTCCTGAAATCCATGGAAAAATAGACCTTGCCTTTCCTAAAATGTGGATGTTTTCATAGACTCTCACATTTAGTGTTCCCCCAAATCTTTGATACTGCTAGCATTTATTACAACAGAGGGAAACATAAGATAAGAGCAATGATGTACTCTTTTTCAGCTAGAGTTTTGGCATTGACCAGTCCTACAAGCTAATTTTTTGTATATCCATATTCAAATGTCAAAGAGATCCATCCACCAAAATTTGGAGGCATTCTTGTTCCTAAGCTCAAACTCTAAGGTTTGACAAAATTCAAAGACATTAGAAACTCATTTATTTCACCTGAGAATGAATTTGTATGCCTGCAGATACATTAGCTTGCCCAACTCCTGAATCACTAGACTAAATACACAATTTCCTTTCTAACTGGATCATAGGGTGACTCAGAGGACATATTAGGTGACCGGTGAAGGTGAATGCTTTTCGACTCACTGTGGTTGATTATCCCAGTCCAATATAACCACTGCCCTGGTCAACATCATAACCCGAATTCCAGATCAGTCACTCAGTCTTTCCTTAACATTCTTCTAGAAAGAGAAAAGAAACTCTTATCAACATACAACTTCAGGGAAGATGAAGCAGAGTCAACTGCTTGACTTGAATTGAATGATTGGTATGGATAGCTTTTTTTCATTTCAGATGTCTAACAGGGCTTTTACAAATAAAAATGATTACGGTTCATGATCATGTTATTATCATGTTTAGATTATTAAGAATCATGACAATGGCTTAAGCAAATGCCTTGAAGACAACTCAAAATTATATTTAAATCACCTTATAAAAGGGACGGCTATGCATGAGGATTTAAAAAATACCAGCTTTTCTGAGCTAGTTTCTCAAATAATGATTGTAACAATAATAATACATTTGCATATACTTTAAAGACCACAAAGTTCTTTCACAAATGACTTCTCATTGCTAAGCATTGTTAGAAAGTATTGAAAACTGAAAAAATGAATTGAAGATGTAAAAACAGTATATATTTTCACCATGGAAAGTGAAACCAAGGTTTTAAAAAGCTGAAAATTTCGGGAGAATAAATGACAGTAATGGATCAATAGTTTCAGCCTTAGTTTTTCTATTCATCTGCTTTGCTTGGGCTTTAAAGATAAAGTCTTATTGCATTGTAAATTATTTAATAAGAGAAAATAAAATAACTTTTACCAATCTGAAAGAGTACCAATAACAAGAAAATGGTAGGGAATTATTTTTTTCAATTAATAACCCACATTTAAGAGTGCTTTCCATGTACCAGTCACAATACTAAGCACTTTATTCTCATTTTTGTTATTTAATCGTTACTTCAAGCATGCAAGGTAAAATTTTATTTGTTGCATATAAGAGGAAACTAAAAATCATTGAGGCTAAACAATTTGCTTAAGATCAGAGACCAGCAAGAGAGAAGATAAGTGAATACATCTCTGAGCTTATACCCTTAACACTTCTCACACAGTCTCCCCACAATATCTACTATTAACTTTGTAAGTGACCCAGACCCCTGATACGACAAAATGAAAGATATCTCTATAGGCCAATCATTTATGTATTAGCTCCTTCTACGGTTTGCTCTGTGATGCTGAGGTTGGGACTTTGCAAACTACGTTTCCCAGATTCCTTTTCTTGCTGGCTCCTTGATGGATTCTCTCAATAAGGATCACTATGGAAAATTGGAATGAGGAGGAGAGCGGAAGGACTTTGACATCTGGTAACTGCAGTGCCAGTTGGGCTTTAGTAGCATCAGTTATTCCCAGCCTCCAGCTTCTCAGAACCAGCCTTGTCAAACTTTCCCCAAGGTACAAGCAGCAATCAGTCAGATGCTCAGTGGTGCCATCCACGCTCCTGTGTTCCTGAAGTTCCGCTAATTTCTTTGTTTCTCCAAACCTACAAGCGATTGCTGCTTCCATCAGTTATCTTGGTTGCTTCCACGTCTCCCTCCCTTCCTTCCTTCCTACCTTCCTTCCTTCCTTCCTTCCTTCCTTCCTTCCTTCCTTTCTTTTCTTTTCTTTTTGCCTCTAACTATCTCAACACCTGTAGAGACAATTTAAATCAGATTTATTGAATATCTGGTATGGTTTCTTTTTTTCCTTACAAGACCCTGTCTAACACAGTGCTTGGTACTATAAATAAGACTCTCAGAGGAAGTATTCAAGGATTGATTTGGTTACATCTTTAGCTGTGAGCACAGTATTGAGCTGGTTGCCAGTGAAAAATGAGGTACCAAATCCAGGCTATGCAGTGGCATCATAATGAATTAAATTATCATCTTTTGTTGCTTGGAATGAAGTACCTTTCAGAGCAGGTGCTTTGGAAGACTAAGCAGCTGATACACTTACTGTTACTGTATTAATATTGGCCACAAGGATTATGTGGTAGGTTGGCTGCTTTCAAATGCATGGAAGAGTTAACAGAAAGAAAATTAGAGTGTTGTGTTATAAACTATAGGCTCAAATAAGAACCAGACAATAAGCTGGTTATTGTAGTAAAAATAACCAAGATAAATCCCTTGGAATCTTTTTCTCCATCAGAATGGTAAAGCAAAATTATTACCACCAAAGGAATTACAGGAGTCAGTGCCATTACCGAAGACTTGAAAGATACAGGTAAAATCCTACTATAGCTCTATTTAACTCTGCCATTGGGCTCTTGAAAAAGGCACTGGATCTTGGAGAGTGACTATAGATTTTCATAAACATTATAAGGTGATCTAATTACAGCAGCTGTTCCAGATATGAATTATTTACTGGAGCAAGTCAGCATATCTCCTAGTACCTGACACACAGCTATTTACCTCACACTTTTTTTTCTCTGTACTGATTTGCAAGGACACTAGAAGTTTTTTTTCTCTGTCAGAAACAAGAGCACATCTTGACTGTCTTGCCTGAGGGCTATGTCAGGTCTGGTGCTCTCTGACATAAGATAGTTCACAGAGGTCTTGGTGGTAAACGCATCCCACAAAATGTCATATGGCTCCTTCTCACTGGCAGCAACATTGCAGATTGGACCTGATGAGCAGGAAGTAGCTAGCACCCTAAATAACATATTAAGACACACACATGGCAGAGAGTAAGAAATATATATGAAAACTCACAAGCGTGCCACCTTGGTGAAGTTTCTGGATACCCAATGATTTGGAATACAACGGAATATCCCTCTAAGTAAAAAACAGTTGCTACATCTCACACTGCATGGTAGATCTCTTTGGATTTTAAAGGCAGTGAAGGCCACAATGAGTGTGCTAATATAACCCATTAATTAAGTAACCTATAAAGTGGCCAGTTTTTAAAGAAAAACCTATAAAGTGGCCAGTAATCTATAAAGGTTTGAGTAACCTATACACTGGTCAGTTGTTAGGGAAAAATAAAGCTCTTCATCATCCATTCTATAATGCAGACTACTCAGTTAATTCATCCCTGTGACTCAGGAGAGCCGCCAGCACACTATGAATCTGAGGCAAATAGGCATGTTGTATAGAACATCTTATAAACCACATTAGAGGAATCACAGTGCAGTCCCACAGAGGTTTGCTTAGAAAAAAAAGAAAAGAAAAGAAAGAAAAAGAAAAAATTTAAAAAGCCATGATTTTTGGCAGATAAATCTCCTTCTGAGAAAACGCTTTTTTTGTTCCTGGGCGCTGATAGGGTCTGAAAGCCTAATCATGAGACTTCAGGTGACTTTGCAACATTAGCCTTCTGTCATACACTGGTGTTGTATGGCCCACTAGACCATGAAGTTGGATGTTCACAGCAGCAACTCCACGATCAACTGAGATGGTGTGTAAGTGATCATCTTTGAGCAGATCCTGAAGTCACATGTATCTCATTCTCCCTGATCACCTACACCTGTTGGTCTCCTATTGCTCAACCTGCATCTATGACCTCATGAGAAATTCATCATTAGTGAGGAGAAAAAACTTGGACCTTGGTTGCAGGTGTTCCTGTGCAATATGTTGGTACCAACTGGAAGTGCTTTTAATATTACAGGCACAAACAGGAAAGGTCCTGAAAGAAAGTAGTGAAGGAAAATCTGCACAGTGGAGAGAAGTTTAAACAATGTGTTTGGTTGTCCACATTATCTGGACTGAAAAAAATGATCAAGGATATTGATTCACGGGTATCAGAGAAACTAAATGGTTAGAGACTTTGAAGGAAAAAAGATTGATGATAAGGAGGCCTGGGAAGAGATTTATAGATGAAACTCTCTTCAAACAAACACAGAAGTTGGAGATATTTTTGTCTCATGTGAATGCTTGCCAAATGGCATTCATTGCAGGGTAGGCTGTCACTCATCAAATAGAAAAGATTACAAATTCTATAGATGAGAGCCAGCCCTTTACAGCAGGAA
>NW_006777797.1:232597-274649 GCF_000442215.2 Lipotes vexillifer
TATCCCACCTAACATTGCTTCTGAGGGGCAATATGTTCTTCTGACAAGAAACACATTTGTCAACAACAACAACAACAGCAAAAATAGCTGTTGTGAGCTCATAAAAAATTTACTAATCTTCCCATGTAGCCCATTACTCAGAAGCAGCAGGCCTGATAAAATGGCAAAGTAACCTATTGAAATCTCAGTTGGGAGACCACAACCTGAAAGATTGGGGATCTCATTGGAGGGTCATTATATTTTGGAGCAGTATAACATGTGGTTTCCCCCATAGCCTGAATTCAGAATTTGCAAAATCAAGAGGTGGAAATGGGAATGATTTCTATCTCTAGAAGCCCTAAATAATCCACTCACAGAAATGTTGCTTCCTTTGGAACTTTGTTGGCTTAGAGGTATTCATTCCCCAAAGAGGTATGCTTTTAGTAAGGGATACAGCATAGTTTCATTGAATTGGAATGAGACTGCCACCTGGCCAATTTGGGTTTCTCACATGACTGAACCAAATAAGAGCATGATTCTGCTGGCTGAGGCAATTACCCTGATTGTCAGGGTAAAATTAGGTTATTGCAGTGCAATGGAGGAGGCAGGATATTTTCTGAACCTAGGAAATCCTGTGGCCTGCCTCTTGGTACTTCCAAGTCCAGCAGTAAATGTTAATTATTTAATTAACCAATTGAATTCAGTATCATGAAGATTCAGTGCTGACTGAGGAAAAAGGGGGCAAGAAATGGGTAGTGCAAGAAGATGTTACAAATACCAACCACAGCTTTGTGACCAATTACTATAGCAGGTTGTTCCTTGCATAATTTTATATATATATTTTCTCTTCCAGTTTTACTGAGATGTAATTCACATACAGTACTGTACAGGTTTATAGTGTACAGCATAATGATTTGAGTTATATACATCATGAAATAATTATCACAATGTTTAGTAAATATCCATCATATTTCATATAAATATAAAATTAAAGAAATAGAAAAAAATTTTTTCTTCTGGTAAGAACTTTTAGGATTTAGTCTCTTAACAACTTTTATATATAACCTACCATAGTGTTAATTATATTTATCATGTATCAGTACATCCCTGGTACTTATTTATCTTATAACTGGACATTTGTACCTTTTGACAGCCTTTAACCAATCCCCTCTCTTCCCTTCCCTATTCTCTCTTTCTATTAGTTTGTTTATTTATTTGTTTTGCAATATAATTGGCCTTCAACACTATGTTAGTTCCTGTTACACAATATAGTGATTTGGTGTTTCTATGTATTTCAAAATGATCACCATATTAAGTCTAGTTACGATATGTCACCATACAAAGATATTACATAGTTGTTGACTGTATTACTCACACTTTATTTCATACCTGTGACTCATTTCTTTTGCAACTGGAAATTTGTACCTCTTAGTCTCCCTCACCTATTTCTCCCCCCCACCCCCACCCCTTATATATATGGCATTCATATGGATAAACTAATTTTATCTTCCTCCTATTCTCTTATAATTGTATATGAATTTTGTATCCAAATTTATATTTAGGTTACAAATTATTCAGTTGGAAGGTTGAGACTGCACTGCAGGAGAAATATATTTCCTGGTGACATTTTCCATGAGGTAGGTACCATGATTATTGAGATTTTGAGTCTCTCCTTTTAGGAGGGAGGATGGAAGCACCTTTGTTTGTATGAGGGACTGTCTTCCTCTTAGACCAAAACACAAAGTTGTTGTTGCATGGTAATTCAAACACACGTAGAAGGGTGAGTATGAATTCTGAGTATCCAAAGGGGTGAACATGCCAGTTATTTGTCTATTATCACTCAACTACAAATCGCTGTTCTATATTCCACTCTGTGAAATCAGGGCTGAGAAAATGGCATTTTGCAGACTTCTTTGAAACTGACTTCCTCTTAGATTCAGACAACAGGAAATGTTAGAAGAAGAATGGAAAGTGGGAGAAGAAGAAAAGGGACTAAAAACACTTTTTAAAAACTTTTCTTCTCTCTTTTTGGCCACTTCCCATCATCACCCAGCTTCCTTCCCCCTCAACACACATTTTTCAAAGGAAGTAGCAGCAGAAGCAGGTCATATAAATGCTTCAGAGTTTTGAGTGCCATATTCCGGGGACATCTCAATTTCTCTGGCTCTGCAGTTGTAATTTCAGATATACTGAAGCATTATTTTTTGCTCTTTCAACCCTCAAATACTTCCTGATATTAAAATCACTTCACTGTATTAAATTACATCTGTTAAAACATGTAGGGTGGTTTCTCTCTTTCTTATTTGACCTTGACTCATAAAATAACAAGTAAAACATGTTATTATTTGGCTTTGGGGATTATTTATAAAAGTATTTAGTGGTATTTTAAAATTGCCTTTACAAGATCCTTTCTTGGTCTACTAAATCACTCATAATAATGTTTAAAGTTGAAGTCATAGATCCAAATTAGATAAGTGATGAAATTTAGAGCACTTGAACTAAGAAAATGTTCTTGCAATAGGAAAGGCTGTGTAGACACAAATGGAGCATTGTGATACATGTGATTGGAGATCAACGGTTTCCAAGGTGTGGTCTGTGAATGCCTGATAGTCCCTGAGACATAAGGGGGTTCTTGGGTTTAAAACTATTTTCTTAATAATATTGAGACATTGTTTGCTGTTTTCACAATGTTTACATTTGTACTGATGGTGCAAAAGAAATGGGGGGAAAATGTGCTGGTGCCATTGCTTGAGTCAAGGCAAATGACACCAAACTGTACTATACTGTATTCTTCACCACTACACATTACCTGTTTTAAGAAAAAATAAAAGTGTCAATTGCACTTGAGAGTGTCCTTGATAAAGCAGTAAAGATGATAAACTTTATTAAATCCTGACCCTTGAGTACAGGTCTTTACATTGTTTTTATTTTTTGTTTTAAATATTCTTTTTGACAAAATGGTAAATGTGTATAAAGCACTTCTTACGCATATCAAATGGTGGTCCCTAGGAAAAGCACTAGAGGTTGAATTGTGAGTGTGACTATTTTTTGTCATAGAATATTATTTTAAATTAAAAGAATGACAGATAAAATATAGTTTTTTAGTTTTAAGTATTTGGCTGACAGGTTTTTCAAAAGTTAACTGTGTGAACTTAGCCCTCCATGAAAAGTCATTGACCCGTTTTTGTTGACAAAGATGAAACTTGAGCTCTAAAGCAAATACAGCAGTTCTGGAGAATTTGTATTCACTTTCACAAGTGTGATGTCTTCCCAAAATTTAAAGGCATTTCTTAGATCAATGGTAATGTTAATGAACATGCAGGTTTTTTTATATTGTATGATAAATTATGTCAACATTTGTAATATCTACATAATTTAGTGAGCTAATATCTTACCAATAATCAAAACATGATGGTATAAAATCATGTGTGACTAAAACATCCATTCAAAGTGCAAGACACAACAAAAATTTTAATGTAACTGAGTTTATTAATATGATTTAAGATTCTCCTTTCAATTAACCTTTTAAAAACTAACGTTTTTCGGGCTTCCCTGGTGGCGCAGTGGTTGGGAGTCCGCCTGCCGACGCAGGGGACACGGGTTCGTGCCCCGGTCCGGGAAGATCCCACATGCCGCGGAGCGTCTGGGCCCGTGAGCCATGGCCGCTGAGCCTGCGCGTCCAGAGCCTGTGCTCCGCAACGGGAGAGGCCACAGCAGTGAGAGGCCCGCGTACTGCAAAAAAGGAAAAAAAAAAAAACTACTATTTTTCAAACTGGTGTCATATCAGAGAACAATATTTACAATTATCGAAAAGGGCTGTTGAAACACTTCCTCTTCTAATTCAATGTCAGTTTAAAGCTAGGCATTCTTCATATACTTCAACCAAAAGAACATATCACAACAGATTGCTTTCAGAAGCAGATATGAAATCCCAGCCCTTTTCTGTTAAGCCGAACATTAAGAAGATTTACAAAAATAAAAATCAGTGCTACCTTTTTACTTTTTATTTTTCCATTAAAAATGTTATCTATGTATGTTAGCATGAAATGGGTTTATTATTGTTGTTTTTTTAATATTTAATAAATGTTTAAAGATGATTATCAGTTTTAATTTCTAATATGGTAAACATTCATTGATACAACCCTCACATCCAAAAGGCCTTTGGAATCGTCAATCAATATTAAGTGTAAAAATGGGCAGGGAGACCGAAAGTTTGAGATTTACAGAGATATGTGATTATTTCTCCATGAAATTATAAATACTAATTTAAATTGGGCAGGAGTACTATCAATCAATCAATAGGAGTCACATTTCCATTTATATTTGTGTCAAATTTAGAAGTTAATATTCAACTTGTAGATGGAATGGTATAAGACTCAAACTAACTTTATGAATTGTGGGGATCTTGAAGTTTTCTGATATTTCATTGTTCACGGATAGCATTTTTAAGTGCATATGGTTTTCTTTATAGGCTTTTGTTTTATTACCCAGCTTTTGGGCTCACATATGCATATGCTTTCATCTGTATATGACTGCCACAAATGAGAAGTTCACACACAGCAGCAGTGGCTCCACACTCCTTGATTTGTCTTTTGAGTTATTTAAAAATCAGGCTGATTGCATTATAGGCTTATTACAATTCACCATTTAGAAGAGATCAACACAAAGGGAAATTTCCTTTCCAGGATCACAAAGTCACTCTCCAGCCTAGAGTTCAAATAAGTACTATGTCTATCTTTAAAGAAATTCTACTAATTATTACCATCCAACCAAACTGTGAATTCACCTCTAAAAATAGCCTTTTTGGTTGCTGTATTAGTTAAGATAAAACAATCCTTGCACATGTATATGTTCAAGGCTAACGAGAAGTGCCATCTGTAGAACTGGGATATTTTCACACTCCTCTCTATTATACAAAACAATAAACCCTCTCCAGCTGATTTCTCTCATTGTGAAATGCAAATTGCCTATAAAAGTCCTCAGGGTGTGAGAAGACACTTATCAAACAGACATTACACATGCATTCATAGAAACTATGCAGCCTCAGACTCTATTTAAGATGCATTAAGGACCAAAAACATAGGTGTGAACCTGTTCTGTGCAGGTATAACAATTATGGCCTGAAGTAGATATATTGGTTAAGATATGTAGATTACTTAACTGTTCCCACTAACTTTTGATCTACTACACACCTGCTTCCTACGAAGAGAAGTAAAATGTTCAGAACAATAAACAAAACAACACACATTATGTGTGAGGTTTAAAAGACTGTTCTAAATTATTAATCTAGCTTTTACCAGTCAGCTACATTTTACATGTGACATACTCAATATTATACATTCTTTGCTTATTTCTCCATGGAGATTTGCACATTCCCCTATGTGATAAATTGACTGTTGGTAACAGGTAATGTAAGTTCCATGGGGTTAATGAACTTGAAGAATCCACATAAACTTTCATCCAGAAATTCATTGCTGCCCATGGTGCATAAATACCCAAACAAGGAAAAGAAAGAAAAGAAAAATGGTTCACAGAACAGTGCTCAGGCCTCAATCTGTATTTGAAGAGAAGAAACTCTGCAAAGGCATTAGAATAAAATTTAAATTGAAAACACAAGGAAGATATTAAAGTTTTGAAATAAAATTAACTGAAGATGTTCTAAGAGAAGAAATCTTGGAGACCAGTAACTTAACATGTGACTTATACTTCCCATGATGCTTAGGTCTTATATATTATAGGCAACAAAAATGTATACTTTGGTATATTTTTAGTAAATAAATGTAAGACTATCTTAAAATAAATAAAATAAATATCTAACAAAAAAACAAAATCAAGATGCTTTATAAGCATAAACTGAATAAAAGTTCCAATTTAGGTAAAATATTTAAATTCTGCTTTCTGAGGGAAATATTATGCATAATTATATCTCATCATGAGATTTCATTTGTTTGAAAAGGCCCATTTCTAAAATTTGAATTTGCATACCAGCAAGCTAAATTTTTTACAAACCTTACACTGAAATTCAAGTCCCTGCTCTACCAGAGAAGCAATTAACGACCAATCATTTTTAATGCATCATAAATTATCTTCAGACTTGCTGTTAAGTTAATTAATATAATCAGCAAAGTCAAATGCATCAAAATGAAGCTTATTTTGCAAACATGCAAAACGTTCTGCCTCATTGCCCCACCGCCAAGATTAAATGTTATTTTACTAACAACTTCTTCAAAGTTGAGTCCAAATTTCGTCTTTTAAAAAGTATCACCAGAAGTAACACAATGATGTCAATGGATATTCAAAATGATTAGCCATTGGAAGTGGTGGTGGTGTGTTTAATTACCTAGATAACACAAATGCACTAGTGCTAACCCAAAGTTAGAGGACTTGGTCTTAAAAATATAGTAAAAACAATAACATAATTAAGGCATTATAATGCATGTTCATTTACACTTTACTTCTGCCAGTAAAGATTTAAGACAGTTCACAAACACTCATTTAACAAGATAAATATAAGTAACTTACAAAATCAGAAAAAGTCCCACTGCAGCCTTATTAAACTTCTACAAACCAAACTGATACATTAGAATTTTAGACTTTATGACAGTGTCTCCCAATCTGGTAGCATCTGCACCAATTAGTCTTCCTAATATTTATGTCCTCCACACTAATTCATGTTTAAGTGTTTTCTACCCAGGAGTCCTTTCACAGGAAAGGGACAACCTGAAGCATAGGTCTCATAAAGCATCCCATCCTGTCCCTTAAAGTGCCTGCCCCTCATCATCCTCAGGTCTTTTTTTTTTATTATTGAAGTATAGTTGCTGTACAATGTTGTGTTAGTTTCTGCTGTACAGCAAAACAATTCAGTTATACATTCTTTTATATATTATTTTCCATTATGGTTTACCACAGGATACTGAATATTGTTCCCTCTGCTATACAATAGGACCTCGTTATTTTTCCTTCTATATATAACAGTTTGCATCTGCTAAACCCAAAGTCCCACTCCATCTCTCTCCTGCCAGCCCTCCCCCTTGGCAACCACAAGTCTGTTCTCTATGTCTGTGAGTCTGTTTCTGTTTCATAGATGTGTTCACTTGTGTCATATTTTAGATTCCACATATAAGTGATATCATATGGTATTTGTGTTTCTCTTTCTGACTTCACTTAGTATGATAATCTCTTAGGTCCATCCATGTTGCTGCAAATGGCATTATTTCATTCTTTTTATGGCTGAGTAGTATTCCATGGTATATATACCACATCTTCCTTATACACTCAGCTGTCGATGGATATTTAGGTTGTTTCCGTGTCTTTAATCACAAATGGTTCCATTTTCTCCAACTCTGAGACATTGAAACAAGTCCTCCAACAAGATAAATTTCCTTTTCATAGATTAAAGGCAGAGACACAATTTCTGAGCACAAACATCAACATGAAGAAGAAGAAACTGCCTTTTTCTCTTCCTAAGACAGAAATAATAATAAAAACACTAAAAGCAAACAAACCAGGAAAAGGACATGTATTTATAGTAAAAACTCAAAAGGTGAAGTGACGAGAAGCAGCAGAATATTCTACCGCAACTTGAGAAAGGTAGGTGTGGTGTTTACCTCCAACCTATCTCCCAGAAATGCTACCAAAATATATAGTATTGTTGACTTTTGCAATTTTGGACTTAGGCTAAAAATTGAACAAACTGTGGACTGTGGGCATACCCTTCCCCATCCATTCCATTTTCCTGAAAAGGGGAAGCAGTTCCTTGGAAGGGATGAGTGAAAAAGCAAATGAACAATTGGAACTGACTCTGACAAGTCAGTAGATGCAGGCTCCACACTGTCCTGGGAGAGGGACCTGAATATTAAGCATAGCCCTGCCCACCTTGCTAGGTAACCCTGGTACACGAAAGTCAAGAAATTTCAGAAGCGAGTTTAGAGCCTCATTCCAAAACAAAGCCAGTACTTGGCTTTAGTTAAGGGATGTGGCTTCTGCTTCTCCCTAAACCTACCCTCCATGAGTCCATGTAAAATTAGTTCACAAAAAATAAACATGACTCATATAGTTAGATGTGAGTCAAGGAGAAATCACTCACACTAGATCAGTGCAAGCAGTCATCCAGAGAGATATCCTACAGACATGATAAAAAGAAATACCATGGAAAATATGCAAGCATTCTATTTAAAAAAAGGGACAACTAGGGCACCTACCAGGCACCAGAGGGGATGGGAGGAACTCCCAGGGACTGGGTAGGACATGGGGTGTGGGGGGAGTGAAAGAGGAGGAGAAGTGGAATCCGGAGGGACTGGCACCCCGGGGGGCGGCTGGGGGAGGGGAAAAGAGGGAAATGGGGGAACCACTGGGAGGGCAGAGGATCAAAATGGAGCATGGCCAGGTTTCCCCTGCCCACTTGGGCCCCCAGCAGCCTGCTGAGATCCTGGGACTGATCCTCTGCCCACCAAGATCCCCTCCAGCTGTGCAGGTCTTGAGGGAGTAGAATGGAAGGAAGGGGGAGCAAAATTGAAGGCTGGACCTCTGGGACAGGCACCCCTGAAATGTGGCTGGGGGAGGGGAGGAGTTCCTACACCCAGTGGGACCCACCCACGGTTAGGGGTCCAGCAGCAATGGAGGAGACCCTTGGGAGATGGTGGGGGTGGGGCACGGAGGAACAGAAGGGAACATGGCAAGTGCTTTCCCTGTCTACTTAGGCGCCAGGGAGCCAGTTGGGCTCCCAAGCCTAGTCCTCTGCCCTCGGAGCCTCCCACCTGCCATGCAGAGCCCAAGCCCTGCCCCTAGACTCCCACCCAGGGCCCTACCTCTACACTCAGAGACCCGCTCTGAGACCCCCTCCAATGTGCTGGGCCTAAACGCCATCCACACACCCTCACTCAGGGGCCTGCCTCCAAACTCTGGAACGCCACATTCTGGAGGTCCTCCTTTGGAAGTGTTGCCTCTCCCCTTCCTCAGGTCCTAAGCAGAGGCCCCGCCCCGTGCTTAAACTTTGCCCTGCCTAGGCCCTGCACACAAGGCCTTTTCTGGCTATGTGGGTCCCGAGCCTAGGCCCTGCCCCACACTCAAATGTCACCCTCACACCGCCTAAGTCCTGCCCCACCCTAAACCACAACCCTGCCTAAATTGCACCCCTGCCCTGCCTAAACTCCACCCCCATAAACAAAGCTTTTTTTTTTCTTTTTTCCTCTTTTAGATTGGGGTTCTGTTTTACCTTGTTGATTCATTATTGTTGATTCTTTTATATTTTTATTTTACATAATAAATCTTTTATTTTTCTAATTTTATTTTATTCTTAATAATTTATTATTGTTCTCTCCTTTTGGCTTGTTCGCCCCAATTTTTTTTTTTTTTTTTTACTTTTTCTGTTGTGGTTTTATTTTAACTTGTTGCAGTTGTTCCAATTATAGTTTTATTTTTCCTAATATAATTTTTATCTTTCTAATTCTATTTTGTTTTTTATTCTTTGATATTGTACTGCCCCTTTTTTTCTTTCTTTCTTCCTTTTTTATTATTTTTTTTAAACCACAACACGAAACTTGCAGGATCTTGGTTCCCAGGCAGCAGGTTGGGCCCAAGCTCCTGTGGTGGGAGTTCCAAGTCCAAACCACTGGACTAACAGAGAACCTCAGACCCCAGGGAATATCAGTAGGACTGAGGCCTCCCGGAGGTCCTCATCTCAGCAGCAAGACCCAATTATATCCAAGTGCCTGCAAATGCCAATACTGGACATCTCAGGCCAAACAACCACTAAGACAGGAATATAGCAAAACCCATAAAAAGAAAATGAAATAACAAAAAATCTATGGTACAGATCAAGGAGCAAGGTAAAAACCTACAAGACCAAATAAATGAAGACAGAATAGGCAACCTACCTGAAAAAGAATTCAGAGTAATGATAGTAAAGGTGATCCAAAATCCTGGAAACATAATGGAAAAAAATATAAGAAACAATTTAACAAGGATCTAAAAGAATTAAAGAGCAAACAAACCATGATGAACAACACAATAAATGAAATTAAAAATACTCTAGAGAAATCAATAACAGAATAACTGAGGAAAAAGAACAGATAACTGACATGGAAGATAAAATGGTGGAAATAACTTCCAGGGAGCAGAATAAAGAAAAAAGAATGAAAAGAACTGAGGACAGTCTCAGAGACCTCTGGGACAACATTAAACACAACAATTTCTAATGATACAGGTTCTAGAAAAAGAAGAGAAAAAGAAAGGGTCTGAGAAAATATTTGAAGAGATCATAATCAAAAACTTCCCTAACATGGAAAAGGAAATAGTCAATCAAGTCCAGAAAGAAAAGAGAGTCCCATACAGGATAAACCCAAAGAGAAACATGCTGAGACACATATTAATCAAACTATCAAAAATTAAATACAAAGAAAAATATTAAAAGCAGCAAGGGAAAAACAACAAATAACATACAAGGGAATCCCCATAAAGTTAACAGCTGATTTTTCAGCAGAAACTCTGGAAGCCAGAAGGGAGTGGCAGGACATATTTAAAGTGAAGAAAGGGAAAAACCTACAACCAAGATTACTCTACCCAGCAAGGATCTCATTCAGATTTGATGTAGAAATTAAAACCTCTACAGATAAGCAAAAGTTAAGAGAATTCAGCATCACCAAACCAGCTCTACAACAAATGCTAAAGGAAGTTCTCTAGGCAGGAAACACAAAAGAAGGAAAATACCTACAAAAACAAACCCAAAACGATTAAGAAAATGGTAATAGGAACACACATATTGATAATTACCTTAAATGTAAATGAATTCAGTGCTGCAACCAAAAGACATAGACTGGCTGAATGGATGCAAAAACAAGACCCATATATATGCTGTCTACAAGACACCCACCTCAGACCTAGAGACACATACAGACTGAAAGTGAGGTGTTTGAAAAAGATATTTCAGGCAAATAGAAATCAAACGAGCACTGGAGTAGCAATTCTCATATCAGACAAAATAGACTTTAAAATAAAAACTATTACAAGAGACAAAGAAGGACACTACATAATGGTCAAGGGAATCAATGCAAGAAGAAGATATAACAATTGTAAATATTTATGCACCCAACATAGGAGCACCTCAATACATAAGGCAAATGCTAACAGCCATAAAAGGGGAAAATCGACAGTAACACAATCATAGTAGGGGACTTTAACACCACACTTTCACCATTGGAAAGATCATCCAAAATGAGAATAAATAAGGAAACACAAGCTATAAATGACACAGTAAAGAAGAGGGACTTGACTATACTTATAGGACATTCCATCCAAAAACAACAGAATACATTTTCTTCTCAAGTGCTCATGGAACATTCTCCAGGATAGAACATATCATGGGTCACAAATCAAGCCTTGGTAAATTTAAGAAAATTGAAATTGTATCATGTATCTCTTCTGATCACAACACTATGAGACTAGATATCAATTACAGGAAAAAACTGTAAAAAATACAAACACATGGAGGCTAAACAATATGCTACACAATAACCAAGAGATCACTGAAGAAATCAAAGAGGAAATCAAAAAATACCTAGAAACAAATGACAATGAAAACACGAGGACCCAAAACCCATGGGAAGCCGCAAAAGCAGTTTGAAGAGGGAAGATTTTAGCAATATGATCCTACCTCACAAAACAAGAAACATCTCAAATAAACAAGCTAACCTTACACCTAAAGCAATTAGAGAAAGAAGAACAAAAAAACCCCAAAGTTAGCAGAAGGAAAGAAATCATAAAGATCAGATCAGAAATAAATGAAAAAGAAATGAAAGAAACAATAGCAAAGATCAATACAACTAAAAGCTGTTTCTTGAGAAGATAAACAACATTGATAAACCATTAGCCAGACTCATCAAGAAAAAAAGGGAGAAGACTCAAATCAATAGAATTAGAAATGAAAAAGGAGATGTAGCAACTGACACTGCAGAAATACAAAAGATCATGAGAGATTACTACAAGCAACTCTATTCCAATAAAATGGACAATCTGGAAGAAATGGACAAATTCTTAGAAAAGCACAACCTTCTGAGACTGAACCAGGAAGAAACAGAATATATAAACAGACCAATCACAAACACTGAAATAGAAACTGTGATTAAAAATCTTCCAACAAACAAAAGCTCAGGACCAGATGGCTTCACAGGTGAATTCTATCAAACATTTAGAGAAGAGATAACACCTGTCCTTCTCAAACTCTTCCAAAATATAGCAAAGGGAGGAATACTCCCAAACTCATTCTACAAGGCCACCATCACCCTGATACCAAAACCAGACAAAGATGTCACAAAAAAAGAAAACTGCAGACCAATATCACTGATGAACATAGATGCAAAAATCCTCAACAAAACACTAGCAAACAGAATCCAACAGAACATTTAAAAGATCATACACCATGGTCAAGTGGTGTTTATCCCAGGAACACAAAGATTCTTCAATATATGCAAAGTAATCAATGTGATACACCATATTAACAAATTGAAGGATAAAAACTATGTGATCATCTCAATGGACGCAGAGAAAGCTTTCGACAAAATTCAACACCCATTTATGATAAAAACCCTCCAGAAAGTAGGCATAGAGGGAACCTACCTCAACATAATAAAGGTCATATATGACAAACCCACAGCCAACATCATTCTTAATGGTGAAAAACTGAAACCATTTCCACTAAGATCAGGAACAAAGCAAGGTTGCCCACTCTCACCACTATTATTCAACATAGTTTTGGAAGTTTTAGCCACAGCCATCAGAGAAGAAAAATAAATAAAAAGAATCCAAATCAGAAAAGAATAAGTAAAGCTGTCACTGTTTGCAGATGCCATGATACTATACATGAAGAATCCTAAAGATGCTACCAGAAAACTACTAGAGCTAATCAATAAATTTGGTAAAATAGCAGGATACAAAACTAATGCACATATATCTCTTGCATCTATACACTAATGATGAAAAATCTGAAAGAGAAATTAAGGAAACACTCCCATTTACCATTGCAACAAAAAGAGTAAAATACCCAGGAATAAACCTACCTAAGAAGACAAAAGATCTGTATGCAGAAAACTGTAAGACACTGATGAAAGAAATTAAAGATGATACCAACAGATGGAGCGATATACCATGTTCTTGGATTGGAAGAATCAACATTGTGAAAATGACTATATGACACAAAGCAATCTACAGATTCCATGCAATCCCTATCAAACCACCAATGGCATTTTTCACAGAACTAGAACAAAAAATTTCACATTTTTTATGGAAACACAAAGGACCCCAAATAGCCAAAGCAATCTTGAGAAAGAGAAACGGAGCTGGAGGAATCAGACTCCCTGACTTCAGACTATACTACAAATCTACAGTAATAAAACAATATGGTACTGGCACACAAACAGAAATATAGATCAGTGGAATAGGATAGAGAGCCCAGAGATAAACCCATGCACATATAGTCACCTTATCTTTGATAAAGGAGGCAAGAGAATACAATGGAGAAAAGACAGCCTCTTTAATAAGTGGTGCTGGGAAAACTGGTCAGCTACATGTAAAAAAATGAAATTAGAACACTCCCTAACACCACACACAAAAGTAAACTCAAAATGGATTAAATACCTAAAAGTAAGGCCAGACACTGTCAAACTCTTAGAGGAAAACATAGGCAGAACACTCTATGACATCAATCACAGCAAGATCCTTTTTGACCCACCTCCTAGAGAAATGGAAATAAAAGCAAAAATAAGCAAATGGGACCTAATGAAACTTCAAAGCTTTTTCACAGCAAAGGTAACCATAAACAAGATGAAAAGACAGCCATCAGAATGGGAGAAAATATTTGCAAACAAAGCAACTGACAAAAGGTTAATCTTCAAAATATACAAGCAGCTCATGCAGCTCAATATCAAAAAAACAAAAAACCCAATCCAAAAATGGGAAGAAGACCTAAATAGACATTTCTGCAAAGAAGATAAACAGATTGCCAATAAACACATGAAAGAATGCGCAACATCACTAATCATTAGAGAAATGCAAATGAAAACTACAATGAGGTATCACCTCACACCAGTCAAAATGGCCATCATAAAAAATCTACAAACAATAAATGCTGGACAGGGTGTGGAGAAAAGGAACTCTCTTGTGCTGTTGGTGGGAATGTAGATTGATACAGCCATTATGGAGAACAGTATGGAGGTTCCTTAAAAAACTAAAAATAGAACTACCATATGACCCAGCAGTCCCCCTACTGGGCATATACTCTGAGAAAGCCATAATTCAAAAAGGGTCATGTACCACAATGTTCGTTGCAGCTCTATCTACAATAGCCAGGACATGGAAGCAACCTAAGTGTCCATCTAGAGATGAATGGATAAAGAAGATGTGGCACATATAGACAATGGAGTATTAGCCATAAAAAGAAATGAAATTGAGTTATTTGTAGTGGTGTGCATGTACCTAGAGTCTGTCATACAAAATGAAGTAAATCAGAAAGAGAAAATCCAAATATTAACACGTATATATGGAATCTAAAAAAAAAAAAAAAAAAGGTTCTGATGACCGCAAGGGCAAGACAGGAATAAAGACACAGACGTAGAGAATGGACTTGAGGACATGGGGAGGGGGAAGGGTAAGCTGGGACAAACTGAGAGAGTAGCATTGACATATATACACTACCAAATGTGAAATAAGATAGTTATGGGAAGCAGCTACATAGCACAGGGAGATCAACTCGGTGCTTTGCGACCACCTAGAGGGGTGGGATAAGGAGGGTGGTAGGGAAATGCAAGAGGGAGGGGATATGGGGATATACGTATGCATATAGCTAATTCACTTTGTTATACAGCAGAAACTAACACAACACTGTAAAGCAATTAGACTCCAATAAAAATGTTTAAAAATTAATTAATTTTTAAAAAAAGGAAAGAAAAAAATTAAACTTAAACGGCAAATGGAGAGCCCAGTCTATTAAAACGTTAACGAAAGGTACAGTAGACAATTCTTCATTACTGCTTAAAGCAATAGAAAAACAATAATAAAAATTCAGTACAATGAAAACTCAAATCTTAAATAATAAAAATATTAAAAAATAAAAATCTTTAAAAATAAAAGTCTTAAATAATAAAAATCTTAAATAATAAAAACATAGTAAACAAAACTAACAGAAGACTAAAGTCACACCATTAATGAACTAATAAATAAATCTGAGAAATTAAGGCAAACATCAGACAATGCTGAATGACTGGCATAAAGGAAAGTTTGAGGAAACCAAAATGAATGCCTAAGATACTAAGATCTGGGCTTCCCTGGTGGTGCAGTGGTTGAGAGTCCGCCTGCCAATTCAGGGGACACAGCTTTGTGTCCCGGTCCGGGAAGATCCCACATGCTGCGGAGCGGCTGCGCCCGTGAGCCATGGCCGCGGAGCCTGTGCGTCCGGAGCCTGTGCTCCGCAACGGGAGAGGCCACAGCAGTGAGAGGCCCGTGTACCGCAAAAAAAAAAAAAAAAAAAAAAAGTTACTAATATCTCAGTAATAAGAAAGAAGATAATAATCATGGAAGACAGAAAAATTACAGTCTAACAGAGGTTGATCATAGTCCCTAACTTAGGGGAAAAAAATTTAAATGGAACAGAAAAAATTACACAGAGTCATAGGCCAAGGATCACAGACTAGGAAGATGTATTTGTTTCCCTGTGCATTCTCTCTTTTAAAAATTGTATCTCAGCGTTTTAATGTTGAGCATCCATTATCTGGTTCACCAGGGGCCCCATCACTCCCTCTAAATTGACCCAACATACTTTATATACTCCTGTTATGCACCAGCCCTGTGTAAGCCTTTAAGTGTATGACTTTTGACATAAAATAAGATTTCCTTGGACCTAAGGAAAAAATTAGTTGTCTGTTTGAGTGGTACATTAACTCCCAGATAAAAAATGATTACCTCAGAAAAAGAACCTCGTTAAATATTGAAGTTGAAGGGTAAAGAAAGGAATATTCAAACATCCAGGCAAAGAAAACAAATCACTTATAAAAGGGAAAAAAAGATCAGAATGGCTTTATACATTTTCTACATATACATACACAGATATATGTATATATACATGTAAATGTATTTTTATGCATGTATGATATATGTACACATATATGCACATGTGAATACACACATATATACTCAACACAAGCCTGTAATGGAGCAGTGTCTACAAAGTCTTCAGAGAGACAAAGTTTGGATCCAAATTTTATGCCCAAGAAATAATTTGCCTTCCAAATATAAAATATAAATTTAATTGTCCTTCAAATGTGAAAGCATCAATCAGGTGAACTAGCCGCAGAAATATCACACCATTAAATCTTTAAAAATTTACTAGACATTGAAAAGCATTGAAAGATGTGATAAGAGGACTGATGCAATTCTCAGGCCAAGAGATATTGGAACAATGCCTCAAATAACCCCAATGGAAGGAAACTGATCTTTAAAAAGTATATCCAGATAAATAGACCTCGAGTAAAAGAACATTTGCAATTTGCAAAAGCTCAGGTAAGCATCCCCAGTGAGAGTTCAACCAACAGAAAACCAAACCTACCTGGTGATGAAACTCAGGTAAGCAGGCTACAGAATAGAATCGCAGTGTTATACATCTAGAAATCAAAAAAATAATTCTATAACTAATAAAAGTGGGAGATGAGGGAAGATACTTTGTTTCGAATGTTACAGTAGAATTTTTCCTTCTTTCAGAGCAGAGGATCAATTATCACCATCTGATATTGAAACAGGTTGTAAAAAGAAGGATTCAAACTCTTTGTTTTCTCTTTATGTTTCTTTTCCCTCCTTACAGATTTTAGGAAGTAATGAAAAATATAAAATATATATACACATATATGTATATATGTGTATATATATATATATTCCAGCAATTTCTTTTGTTTCTTCTTATTTGTTAAATTCAATAAAAACAAAGCTTAATAATTTTTATTATACTGTACTGGTAGTGTGAAATCATTTTTACAAATTATTTGTCTGTATACTATTATATCTGAGCACTGACATATAAATATATATTAATAATATTCATCTAATCATGGCAATTTCTGAAAGATGAACTTTGGATTTATTTTCTTTCCTTTTTCTTTTCACTTTTGGGTGTTTTGAAATATGAGTTAAATCATTAAAATGAGCTTGAGGTTCTTTTTAAAATACAATGAAATAATTTTTAAAAATAAGAATTAAGACAAAAGCTTTGGGCTTTTGCATAATGCTTTTATGCTGTTGGTATTTGGAGTTATTTTTTAAAAACCTGAATTTCAGATAAGGTATATACCATATCTCCAACACTTCAGGCAGCCTCAAAGTGTTAAAATTTGGTAGAGAAAGCTTTCAAGGAGCAACCGCTGTTTTCTCAGACAGACATGATGACGCATACAAAAAGGGCAGATTTTAGTTGTCAAAAGAAACTTGTGCAATTAGTTTCTCATGTTTCGATTCATTCTTGTATTACAATCCTCACCATCTCTTTGCTTTCTGGCATCTTAATATCAACTGATAATTTCCATCTTCTCGCCCATTATTCTGTCTTCTAACACCCTTAGTTCCCCCATGACCTCTACACCTAGTGATTTCTTACCTTGACCCCCTTCTTGGCTGGGTATCTCACAACAGTAACCCTCACCAGCTAAGGGCTGCTTTTTGTGCCAAGTATTGGTTCTTCCTAAATCCTTTTGTTGCGACCACTAGGGTACAAAGCATAGGAATGCTGTCTGCCAGGCATCCTACCCATTATGGTGCTGGGAAAGTTAACCCATGTGCAGCAAGTTACAAGACCTCTGGAAAGAAGATAAGCACAAAGTGAACACACATTTCTCAGGTACATGCATCTAACTTATTAGTCATTGAAAATATATGTATTCTAAGCAGAACTGTTTTATATATAACAAAAGAAAAAAAAACACATGGGGAGCCATTATGGTCTTAAAGAGACACATTTGGCTTTTAATTATCCAAGTGATCATCATAGGACAATAATTTGATGTTAAGATATTTGAAATGGTATAACAAATAAATTAGGAGAGGTATGGTACACAGCAGAATATCAGATTAGCCTGGGGCTTTGTCACCTACTAACTTGGAATATTGGAGGAATTATTTTAATGACTCTGAGCCTCAGTTTCCCCATCTGTAAAGTGGAGACTATAATACCCATCTGGGAGAAATACTTGGGTTTCCAGTATCTTCTTCTTCTCTCATTTCTGGACTCATCCTACACGCTTTCCTTCCTCATAGTAAGATGGGCCATGTGACCGGTTCTGGCTCACAGGCATACGTCACTCCTGCACTGAGGCAGAGGAAAGCCCTTTTGCAACTTTATCTCTTTCTTTTGTGTAAAGAACTGAGACCCTTACTAATGGGGAAAGACAGAAGATTGAAGAAGCTGGTATCTCAGATTTACAATATGGATATTTGCCTAATCTGCAGTGACTGTGTGAGCGACAAATAAATTTCATTCTTAAGCCTCTGAAGGCATGACATTTTTGGTCATAAAAGACAAGCCTAGCCTGACCCAATATAGGGTGAGGAAATTATGCCAGTTGCTGGAATGTGAGGATGGTGGGGAAAGGGATGTGAAGTGATTATCCATGTTCGCCAGGAGCAAAATACATGGTAAACCTGTGGACACTGGGGAAGCAGACTACTTGCTTCAAGAACTTGTAGCTCCAGGGGAAAGGATTGAAAGACACAGCTTAGTTGTTGGTGCTAGTGGTTAATAGCTACATTTGGCAAGGCATTACAAGACATGAGTTTAGAAAAAAAATTGGCAAATGTTCAAACAGTACTAAGAATAGAGAGGCCCAAGAAATTTAGGGCATTTCAGTTTTGACACCAAACAATAAGAGATAAAATTTTAAAAGTTTTTGAGGGACAAAGGCAGATTTTTTTAAAACTCTACATGATGTCAAAACGCCTCAGTTGGCTAAAATAACTGAGGATAGAGATAAGATCATGGATGTGGCTTTCCCACAAAAGCCTGACTGCCTTAAGGAGATAGCCCCCGCATAACATGGAAGCAGGAGGTAATGGGATGTAGCAAACCGAAGGGTTTTGTGATGGCACCAGCCTCCCCCTGTCCATAAGGTGGTACATTATCAAAAGAGAATTTTAAAACAGTTATAAAAATAATCAAAGATCAGCTTGGCTTTATCATTTCCATATGCCAACAATCCTATGCCATGTCAGTGATATAATTCCCATCCAACCTGAGACCAACCATTCTTGCTTCCTTTTTTATACCATTAGTATTGGGGTAAGAATGAGAAAGCAAATCAATATTTCAGGCTGGAGAACCCTGTCTGTAATCAAATAGACAAGAGTTACTAAGCTTTTGAGTTCCACAGGTTGAGAATCTATAGACCTGGGATAAAAGAGCCTATGACTGAAACAATCCTAAGTCCTCTAATATTCAGTAGTCAGGAATTGGACTTAGAAATGTTCTCAGTCCCTGAGAAGGATGTATTTCCTAATATCCACTTTAGATGTGACCAACAGTAGAAATAGACAAGGAAGAACCTCCCTGAGGGCAAAAAATCTGCTACGTAGGTCTTCCCTGGTGGCGCAGTGGTTGAGAGTCCGCCTGCTGATGAGGGGGACACGGGTTCGTGCCCCGGTCCGGGAGGATCCCACGTGCCGCGGAGTGGCTGGGCCCGGGAGCCATGGCCGCTGAACCTGCGCATCCGGAGCCTGTGCTCCGCAGCGGGAGAGGCCACGGCAGTGAGAGGCCCGCGTACCGCAAAAAAAATCACAAGAAAAAAAAAAAAAAAAAAAAAAAAAAAATCTGCTTACGTAAAGAAGGTATACCTGTATCACCAAAAACAGAAATACAAGGTCATATAATGTGCTCTGTACACTTGCAAATGATGAAACTTAGGTTTACTGTTCTATATGGCTGCTGGATACAATGACTATGCTTATATAAAATATATAATAGATGTATGTATGTTATATTAATACAGGCATATGTGGTTTTATTGCACTTTGCTTTATTGCACCTCACAGGTACTGCATTTTTACAAATTGAAGGTTTATGGCTACCCTATGTCAAGCAAATCTATTGGTCCCGTATATCTGAGAGCATTATTTTTTAATTAAGGTTTCTACATTTTTTTAGACATAATGTTATTGCACAATTAATAGACCAGTATAATGTAAGCATAACTTTTAGATGCACTGGGAAACCAAAATATTCATGCACCTTACTTTGTTGTGGTATTTGTTTTATTGCAGTGGTCCAGAACCAAACTTGCAGTATCTCCAAGATATGCCTATACATAATAAATATGTAAATTGGTTTTGTGTACTTTAGATGTTCTATGGCTTCACTAACTTTTTATCTACTTGTTCTATTAGGTATTGAGGTGTGTTAAACTCTACTGTTATCATGGATTTGTTTACTTCTCATAATCCTATCAATTTTGCTTAATGTATTTTGAGACTATGTTACTGTATATACACATATTAAAAATTATTATATTTTCTTGACTCCTTTTTTATTATAAAAGTTTCCTCTTTGTTTCTAGTAATGTTTCCTGCCCTAGAGTCTACTTAGTCTGGTAGTATATTTATCTTTCAATTAAGGTACATATGGTACATTTTTTCCTTTCCTTTCCTTTCAACCTTTCTGTGTCCTTATATTTAAGATGTTTCTCTTAGAAGTTGCATATATGTGGCCTTTGGTTTTTATCTCTTTAAATTGGAGTATGTAACCCATTTACCTTTAAAGTAATTACTGTTATATTTGAATTTATATCTATCATCTTTCTACTTCTTTGCTATTTGACCTAGTTATTTTCTTTACTCTCCCCTTTCTTTCTTTCTTTGGGATTAATCATTTCATCATTATTATTATTATTCTATTCATTCTCCTCTCTTAGCTCCTTAGTTATATCATTTTATTCCTCTTTTAGGGGTTCCCTAGATATTACCATATAAATCTTTGACTTATTTGATGAAGTAGAAATTATTACTTTTATCACTTCTCTTGCAATTCTAGAACCTTAGAACACTTTAACTGGGAACCTACGAATAAACTGGAAGACTTATTGGGATTGGCTCAAGAACTCTGTTAGACAGAAACTGACCATTCCAACACAGCTGAGAAGAGATGAAAATGAAGAAACACATTTCCTTCTCCTACCAGGTCATGCTGATGCATCTTGTCCTCAAAGTAAAGATGACTTGTGTATGACCCCTCACAGGCCATCTTTTTGCCTCATTATACACAGGGGCCTCCAAGCACCACTCTCTGGGCAGCATGCAGCACTTAGTCCACTGCAGAGCTGCCATAGCAGACAGGAAAAGTAATCGAGACCTATTAGCAAAAATTTTCTTAACAACTTTGGCAATATAAGCCCATTGTTTTCATGCATTAGTATCTGTGTGATTACTGCAATATTAAGCTTTCTAGATGAAAGATCATTGTTGCCTGGGTATAACAACAACCAAATAAATTGCAAGGAAAAACAGCAAATTAAAGTAAAAGGTTTCAAATAGTGTTTTCAAAATTATATTCTTAGTGTAAATTATCTTTAAGGAAAACTACATCAAAATAGATCAGATTTTTCAGTGTGTATTACTTTAGTGCATCTCAATTAAAAACTGTTTAAAATAATTTAAAAGTCACAATTCAGTTTCAAATAGATACCAGAGATATTCTTTAAAAATGGAAGTGGTGGGGGGCAAAATTCAATGCCTTACAATGCTTTATCCTGATATGAACCGGCATATTAGCTGTCTCCGCTTTCAATCTAGAAAAGCAATACTGACTAGGGAAAATAATTCTATTACCTGAGCTACCTACCTCATTGCTGGTTAGGGCCTTTGAAAAACTGTAATGTAGCATTTGTAAGTATGGTCAGTGAAATTAGAGCAAGACTGTTTACTAAATTCTGAGAACATAGCCGTGACTTTCTACAATACAACAATGTAATACCAAGAAAGACCTTAGCATTTATCTGTCTAGAACTCTGCAAACTTTTTTTGTAATGGGTCAGTTAATAAATATTTTAGGCTTTGTGGTCTCTGTCATAAACACTAAAGCTTACTGTCATTGGACAAAAGCTGCCACAGACAATACATAAATGAATGTGCTTCGTTATGATCCAATAAAACTTTATTAACAAAAGCAAACATTGGGCAACATATGAGATGTGTTTCCTTGTCTGACAATCTCTGATCTGGTTCAGACTTCTCACTGAACATATGACAAAGCAAACAAAGCCATCACGATTTGTACAAGAATATCCAGTCACCAGTCAAGTTGCCTTAATAGTCCACTCTTCACTAAAGGAACTCTCACATATTTAGAAAAGAATAGAATTAATTTCAGTAAAGCTCTCTCATTCTCAGGTTCCTTATTGAAAAAAATGAGAATAATGATACTGATAGAACATACCTTGCGTTTCATACAACGTCTGGCACAGTGGAAATTCTCAATGACTGTGTAGCAGGTGCTCTTGGCACAGAATATTGATATAACACTGTGTAGGGACAAACCAGGCACACTCATAATGATGTTGCACAAACAGAGGTGTGAGTGTATATATGTGAGAGGACTGCTTATGGAAATCTGAGTCAGTGGTACTTGGACCCACAGTACCTTAGTGCAAAGGGCAAAGAGATCTTGCAATGGTATTTTTATATTTTGTTGACAGTTACTCACTGCCTTGCTGTTCATATTTTGGCCAGAAAATATCAAGCTGAAGTTTTATTATAATAAAAAGAATAAAACTCAAGAGACCATTCAGTAGACAAATCTAAAATGTCCAACTTTCCTAGACAGGTTTGTTGATGAACCCAACAGCTCTGAGATGGACACCCCTTGCCTGGTGTCTCCATCCACGATGGCCAAGGTTTCTGGAGCCCTGTGTGTCAAGCACTGGTTCAAGAACTTCATGTACACGAGCTCACTTAATGCTCACACCACACCAGGAGGTCTTCCTTCAGGCATTAAACACTCTTCTAGGCACTGGGACATGGCAGGAAACCACACTGAGAAGGTTCCCATTCTTGTGTGTTACTTTCTTGTATAACTAACTACATATATAATTCTGGGTGCTGATAAGTGTTATTAAGAAAAGTAAAGCAAATTGAATTGTATACTTTAAATGGTGAATGGTATGGTATGTAAATTTTATCTCAGTAAAGCTGTTATAAAAGAGGGGAGGGCAGCCTGATGCACACCAGCTCAAGTTTAGAAGGTGCCACCAAATCCCCTGCTCCAGCTAAGAATCAATTATAAATAACCCCAACCTACATAAATAACCTGCAACCGTGGCCAGTATGAAATGGTATTATTTTAATTGGGGGTCTAGTAAAATCACTGTAACGTAGAAAAGTATCAAAATAAATATTACTTCTATGAATAAGTATAGAAGTAATGAAAAATAAAAAAGTAAAGCAAGGTAAGGAGACACAGTGACAGGAGAGCTCTTTCAAAGGATGACCAGGGAAGTCACTTCCTTTAAAGCAGAGCCTGAATAACGTGAGTGAGCAAGCTAGGAGCACTCCTGGAGCAGCACTTTCCAGGCAGTGGGAGGAGTATGTGCCGAGATCATAGGTTGCGGGGTGCTTGACATTTGTGAGGAACAGGAGGGATGTCCAGGACTCTTGAGACCAGTGAGAAAAAGCGATGCTCAGGCCTGTGCCCACATTGGGAAGCTGGAGTGTCCCCTCTCTGAGCTGCCCTTGGGATGGCCTCCCCAACTCCTGCAGCAGGCTTCCAGTCCCGAGTCTCTCCACACTGGTTGTTCCTTCTGCTGGGGGCTCATCTGCACATCATGGGTTCCCCCAAATGGTACAGCCTTCCAGGGTTCTCATGGAGCACCACTGTCCCTGGCTCTCAGGACTTCCTCCTCTGGATATTCATCCACAGGGACATTTTCCACGGCATCAGAAAGGGATTGGCTTACTGGGCAGCCATAAAAAATGCCACAGGCTGGCTAGCTTAAACAACAGACACTTATTTCCTCATAGTCCTGGAGGCTGGAAGTCCAAAATCAAGGTGTCGGCAGGGTTGATTTCTCCTGAGGTCTCTCTTCTTGGCTTGTAAATGACTGCCTTCACCTCCTGTGTCTTCACGTGGTCTTTCCTCTGTTTGCACATCCCTGGTGTCCCTCTGTGTGTCCAAATTTCCTCTTCTTATAAGGACATCAGTCAAATTGAATTAAGGCCCACTCTAACAGCCTTCCTTTAACTTAATCACCTCTATAAAGGCCTTATCTCCAAATAGTCCTATTCTGAGGCACTGGAGATTAGGATCTCAATATATGAATTTTGAACGTGGTCAGTTAAGCCCATAACAGAGGCTTCTGTTCGTGAGGTTTCGTTCATGACCCAAACTTTCTGGGTAGAGTTTGGATGCTCTTTTCTGATGATTGGACACACCCTCAGTGGGTAGAGGATGACCAGACTCCCTGATTTCCCACACACCTGGCACAGAGTGCCCATCCTCAGCGTGTGTTCCAAGGGATAGCCAGCCCCCTTCCAAGAACAATCCATCAGCCTCCACTTTTCCGAAAGGAAAGGACTTAGGGGATCTGCTGGGCAGAGTATTTTACTAGACACTATGCTCCAGGAGGAGCTTGTGTTCTCCTGCCAGCCCTATACCCCGTATTACCTGACTTCAAGCAGGTCCTCAATCCATCTGTATTGAATGAACAGAAGCCCTCAACTCTACTTCGGGATGAAACTAGGAAAGTCACTGCTCATAATTTCTGTTTCAGCAACATGGAAGAACATGCCCAAATGTTAACACAGTGAAATTTTAAAGGTGATCAGAAAAGCTTCAACAAATCCCATTTTGATGAGAGAATTGTCAAATAACATGACTTTTATACTTGAGGACATTGCTCAGTCTGTAGAAATTTTTGCTAGTGGGTTAACTGATGAATTCACTCCATGGTGGCTCCAGCATCCACAAGGCATTTTGTTGTGATTTTAGAATTAAACTATGTGACCCATGTGTATAAATTTGCAGTCGTGGTTAAAGTTGGATCAGTGAACGTGCTTTGACCTCCAATGTCACCTGGCACATTTTTATGACTCACTTGCCTCAATTAAAAATGGGGTAATAATGGCTTGCTAGATTGAAAGAGAAAGGTGGAGCAGATTCTGTTTTGGAGCACAGTCTTTTTCAGTGTCAGTTCTGAGATGTATGATTTAAACAGAAACTGTGGTGTGTCCTTTCAAAGAAAAACAATCTGACCCCAGTTGACACTCTGATGGTACTCTTACTCCTCATGAGGAAAGCCATGATTATTTGAGCAGGAAATAACAACACAAAGGAAAAAAGTTAATGTTTTAGAGAGAATTTTTTAATGAAGGCATAACATCCATTTTACAGAATTTAATTCAAATAGCAGGCAATGCGTCTCTCAACTGGAACATTAGTTCTGTTTCCTAGCTGCCTCATCATTATGTCTTTATTATGTCTTATCTTAAAGTTGCTTCCACCACATCAGAAATAATTTACTCCTAGCCAGGTTTTAAATCAAGGATATCCATCAACACACACTGGTTTGAAGTGATGATGTTATTTTAAATACAGGGGACTGAAAATAAATGAGTTGAAAATGTTAAATGCAGTTCAAGTTCTTGTCACACTATAAGGAAAACATATTTCAAGCCAAATTAATTTAGGAAGTAAGACATTCCAAAGCATCCTCCAATCAACTACAGTTTGATGTATTGTGATTGTCTTGAATAATGCAGCAGGACGTGAATTTCTCCAATATACTCACTAATGAAGAGAAAAAAGAGAAGATAATGTTCCCAACTAGTAGCTCTTCAGACTTTTCCAAAAGGAACACTATTTGCAACAAGATTTCAAAGAACAGCGGGTCTCTGAGCTGGGCACGGCCAGACTAGCTTGCTGGTCAATTCATGTGTAATGTAGGTTTGACTTCACTTGTCCTGGAATCTGGAGCCCAAAGCCCACCCTCTGACTGAAATTCTTCTGTACTTCAGTTTTCCTTTTGTTCCAATGGCACTTCTCCCAACAGTGCTTGACAATGAGTGATGCTCTAAAACCCTGCTCCTTCACACCCAGTGGGTGACCTATAACTTTTCATGGGTAACCTTTGACCTGGGAGCTGACAGTTTGATTAATTGTCCGGTGTTATGATTTATGAGTATCTTCTCAGAATAATTAACAGACAACAGGTGGCGGCATAATAATTTTGATTACCCAGCGGTTCATGAAACCACGACAAAGGTGACTTCATTTTCTGAATAAGAGAAGGACAACAATTAGAAATTAAACAAAGCAATGCTTTTATGCCACAGTTTTCAGTCTTTTGTCCGTCACACAGAAGACTTATTTAAGAGGTCTGCACTCCTCTTAGACACCAGGAAAAAATAAGGAACTTCTACTCTGTGAATATCAGAAGACACTTTTCATCACCGTATGGGTAGAATTATTTTCCTTTCTTTGGTGAAGTCTTGATTAATTGAGTTATGTCAAACCTGTCATGCAGATCATCTTTTAGCTTCCCGTTTTTGACAATGGCCATTGCCCAGGGAAGAACTGATGGCCAAAGGAAGTTTGGGAAAGCATTTAATTTTCTATAAGGCATTCTAACATAATTCAATCAACTATACTTCTAAATATTTCTGCCTAAGTATGCAAACAAAAACCAAAAATACTCCCCTGCACAGAGCTTATTTTTATTTCAAAGTCTACAAATAGGTATCTACGTGTTTTTTCTAAGTACTATATTACTATGGTCTCTGTTAGTTTTAACTTCCTCGTCCATTTTCAGTTTTTGTGATATTTTTCTCCAAGAGACACCACATCACTTTTACTCAAGTCAAGGGTAGCATCCTCACTAGAGATTTTATTATAGGCACCTCACTCTCCTAGAGATTGACATTTATTTCCAAATGAATCCTCAGTGCATTTAGGTAAGCACCTACCTTTAAGAATGCCTAATGCCGTTTTTGTAATACTAAATGAAAATCAAGTCAGGTAAGATTTATCCCCCATAGTTCTCCATTTAATCTCTGCCGAAAATGGACCTAAGTGTTGCTAATGAAATTGAAGTACACAGGCCTCTGAATATGTAACAGTCCTGCCTGCCACCCATATGCTAGGTGGCTGAGGACCTCCCGTGCATATGAAATGCTGTTTTGTGAGAATCCACCGCAGTGATATTACAGGCTTATCATTTTAATTGACTTCCTGACATATAAAAATATTCCTACAATCCTGCTTTACATTATAGTTTAATAACAGCTTAACACACATCTATGAAATATTCATTTCTGCTACATTCAAAATTTAAAATATCTGATGGAAAGCCTGGTTAATAGATAAAGGAGAGTTCCTGGAATATTAACGACACTTAGGTGCAGGTAGGGTCCTCCACTGGAAAGGAAAGCACAATTACTGTGGGGACTGCAGATTTTTATTTATTTTTTTTAATTCAGAAGGATCCTCTTGAACCAAACTCTGGTGAATATAAGGGCAATTCTGTGGCGGGGGTTTTTTTTTTTTTTTTTTTTTTTCAAACTCTGGTGAATATAAGGGCAATTCTGTGGCGGGTTTTTTTTTTTTTTTTCTCTGACTGCAGCTGCAAGCTTCCTGTTTCTGCTCCATCGGCCTCACTGAACACAACCATATTTCTGAAGAAAAATAGCAGAAATACCAGATTTATACATTTATGTTTAAAGCATTCTAGGGATAAAACCTGCATATTCGGCAAAGACCTCAGCAAACCCAGCACCACATAAATTCACCCGTTTGGTTAACACGTTTCTCGGATCTCCACCCACCCCTCAGCTTTGGAGAGCGAGTTGGGGAGAGAGTTTACTTTGCACACATGATACATGTGCAAATCATGAGGTAATTTTGGTACTTTGTTCCCCATCAATTTTTAAATTAATTATCTGGAAGCAAGCAGCGGTTAATTTTGGCCATAGACTTTTTGATTAGAAGCTTTGACCCATTTTGCCTTTTGGCATCTCCTATACAATCCCAATGACATGCAGGGTAACCCTTGACACCTGGTTCAACACAAAGTTACACCCTGGCCGGGTGATCTTCAATATTCAGCAATCCTTTTGTTGTCATGGGACATACACCCACTTCCATCCTCCTCTAAGAAATGCTGCAATCATCTTCCCCTTAAGCCACCCGCCTCTGCATAAAACTTATTTCCCAGGGAAAAGAACACCCCCCGACTCCCGCCCCGACTTTGTGCCATTACTTCTGTTTTACAAACTTTTCACTACGGCATCATCCCATATGTTTGTGCAGCGCACAAGAAGCCTTCTTTAGAAAGCGCTGATGCTAATTATAAATTTAATTTGCATTTTAATTAGAATGGTAGCAAATTAAAAGCGTGGCAGCTGGAGAATTTTGAACGCTTTGCAGAGATTTGGTGTCAGTATCTCCCCGTTTTTGACTTTGCAGCCTTTTCTTTTCTCTCCCTCACTATCTTTCATTCACACAAGCTTACTGGCAATTTTTCTCCCCTCATCCCTCGGTCTCTCTCTCTCTCCCTCTCTCTCTCTCTCTCTCTCTCTCTCTCTCTCATTCCTCTCATTTATATAGTTTTCTGTTCCTCCATTCTCCCCCTCCCCTAAGGATCAAGTTATGAATTCTTTCTTTCTTGTGCTGATAAATGGCAGGTGCCTGCCTGGTGCCAGCATACGGTGTTCAATGGTGATAGAGTGGGTATTTAGAGAGCTTTCTAAAGCCCCTTCTGGTGTTACTCAGTTTTGCTCTACACCTCTGTCATACATGTAGGAATCTAATATTTCCTCTCCAGGAAGAAGAGGGCTGTTTGTACTCTTTTGGCCTGGATTTACCACAAATTTTGGTCTGGATAATAGTGTCTTTAAATGACTCGAAATCTTGGCCACAGGTCTTGGGCACATTAATAAAATATTCATCAGGCACTCGGCTGTCCCCTCCATGTCTAAGCAGAGGCATTGTTCAGGGTATACCTTTGGGCAAAAGCCCTGTGCTGTCAGCCTGGAGCCTTTGGAGCAGCACAGACTCCAGTGGCTGTGTTTCTCAGAGCTGTCTCTCACTTGGGATGTGAGCATGTCTGTTTTTAGTGCTCACGTGAGCACATTGAGTCAGTTCTGTCGTTTTCCCTATGTTGTGTCTCCATGGTCATTTTCCTTCCTTCTGTTCGCTTCCCCCACAGTGTCCTTGCTCAATAATTTTCATTAATTGATTGACAGCTCTGATAGACCCAACTAACCTCTATCTCACTCTCATGTCTGTTTTTAAATAAGTACTTGTACGTCCAATGACCTTGTCGCCTCATCAGCTATCAGAAAATGAGTATGCAGATATGGAAGGAGCTGATTAGCAAAATAAGCAATAGATCTCATTGCTGGCTGAAGTCCACCCTGAGCAATGACAGCAAAACTTTGCCATTTTACATTTCTGAGAGTGTTGAAAAATAAAGGGTAAGCAATAAACAGGTGATGCTGGATCTCACTGGCATCTGTTCAAGTGTATTAGGAACAAGTCCTTGCCCATCATTTCGTCACCCTGAAGAAAGAGGAAGAGGAAGATGTAGGGTACGTCCCAAAACAACTCAGGAAAGGAAGATTCCCAGCACCCACATCACTGGCCTCCTTAAATCTTGAGAGCAAACATTTCTATTTGGGAGAATTATTCATCCTAATAGGAAGACATGAGCAGCTTATTTCTACAGAGTTTGTGTGTGTGTGTGTGTTTTATCATTTTTCCCCCTGTGTATTCTTGATTTGGGGTATGGTAGATAGATCAGCCTTTAAGAGCTACTGTTTGTAATGAGCTCTACAACTCTCATCCACATAATAATCAGGAAAATGTACTTCTACATCATCAAACTCCCAACACTTTATTAAATACTAAGATAAAGGAAGGAATCCATGTCTGATATCAGTGAAAACTTGTTATAGCCTGTTTTAAATAGGCTGATTTTTACCTAAGTCAATAGTCATATCCTATGAATGAGGCTGAATTGGAAAGTTTCTAATTACTCAATAATAAGAAATCACATTTTTCAAACTACTAAAGAAAAAAAAACTCATACAAATAATGAAATTTATATTTTAATTCCAAATAAGTTTTAGTGGATACTACCACTCATTTTACTTAACTTCACAAATATTTATTTTATGTCTTTCATTTCAAGGGCCTTGAACATGATTTAAAAACCACTTACAACAGGGGTGCTGATAAAGGTGGAATTTCCTGAAAGAGGAATTATTATACAAATACCATCTATAATTTACACCAAGTTTTGGAAGTTAGAGAGAGCTAAGTCACCAAATAAACTATTTTATTCTTTTATAGGATTGATTAAGGTCATTTCACAAATAAGAAAAGCCTGCCACAAATTTAAGTACTTTTTAAAATGTGGATCCAGGAGAGTTAGAAAAGAGACAGCATTAGCATATTCTTTAAGTTGAGGGGTGAATTGATAAGACATGCCAAAGGTAACATTGTAATGATAGCAAAAGTATCTGAGAGTCTCATAGTTTGGTTTTTTGATACTTTAAATTTCGTTGTATAGAATGTATTATATCGCTAAGTTAAACAGATTTTAGCTTTATTAAACATAAATTTTCTTCTTTAATTTGTAATTCTTATATGTCTGAGAATTCTACCACAAACTTTCAAAAGCAGGAGTATCTGTGTGATACTGGCATTTTAAAAATATTAATAAGCATATTGCCGTCAAAGAGTAATTGTTTAAAATAGTGGATAATGGTATGCAAAACGTTGGCCATGACTTACCCTAATTAAGTAACACAATTACAAGACAAAATAGTGAAAATAAAAGTTCTAATTTCTGTGCCACTGTGGCATCCACCACTTGCCTTATTCTAAGCCAAAATGTACCCACTGTAGTTTAAAACTATACATGTCAATTCCCTGGCTTTAAAAGGAAACACATTTTCGGTGGCATTTTGAAATGGACAATGCAGTTTTCTGAGAGAAATCTTTTTCATTGCCACTTTGGAAAGGTTTAGTTTTTCTTCATGTAATTTTTTGCAGCTGTACAAAACACTTTCATTAACCCAAGAATGGATTATTTGGAGTGCTAATTAATTGATTCTTCAAAATGCCAATTGACACACTCCCAGGGAAAACCTGATCTAAGCAACTATGTTAATCAAGCTATTGTACTTGTGGTTCTGTCTGAATATCAGACCATCTGAAATGAGGAGAACTTTGCCATTACTCGCCTGGCCCTCTCGTGGGCAGCTAATTAATATGAGCTGAATATGACAGTTGTACTTGTACGTTCGCCGTACTGCCTGACAATAACTCTATAAAATTACATTTCAGCTAAAGAATGGAAACAGTGTTAAATACCATTATTTGCCTTCCTTTGATGTCTCAGAGTCATTATGAAAGCAATTACAGCAGTTTCTCTGTCTGTATGTCTACGGGGTATTTATTATCTGTATCTGTCTGAATCCTTTGCCAGGTGGAGAATATATGGCATATTAAAGACAAGGGAATTCAGCCACAATTATCAGGATGGGAACAGAGAAAAAAACAAAATCAGAGTTTTGCAGATGATCCTGCCAGAAAACAGTAATTTAATATTGAAGCCTGGTGATCTGGGGAAAACTTACAGGCTCTTTTTATTTATTTAAATTTTAAAAAAAATTCTCCAGGTTCACAAAGCTCAGGAATCTAGGGCAAAATTAATGAAAATCAATAGGGAAATGGAAAACACAAAAACAAAAGGGGAGAAAAAAAACCTCAGGGCCACAGCAGAAAACATATTTTGCTTCTTAATTATAAATGAATATTCTCCCTTTCCACTACCCCTTTCCTAACCAACGGGTGCAATCCATGAGACGGATTTTTGTTTTCCCAGATAAAATTACTCGTGGTCTTTTTCACACATGAAGTGACAGGCACCAAGGATTCAGTTTTCAGGTCACCTCAAGGACTTTCCCCTTGCTCTTGGAATCTGACATGATTCCCACACATCCCTGTATGTCAGCTGAGTTCTAACTCCTCTCTATGAAAGATGTCTCTGCACTTCAAAGGACACTTCTGACTGACAAGAAAGGTATGGCTGCTGACTGCCCCATGGTGGAGTTTTTCTCTAGGGCAGTGTCTGAGGACTGGCCTCTGTATGATTCAATTCAGAGAATATTGATTGTGTGCTTCCTGTGCATTCAGCATTCTGTGAATGCTGTGGAGAAGGAGAGATGAAAAAGGTGGAGGGTTGTGTTCTCTCCCTTCGAGGGACTGAGGAAGGAGAGAGACAGAGCCCGACCGTTTTGGAGCCAGGCATTGGGCAAAGTCCTTGATGTGTTTTATCTTGTTTCATCTGTATAATAACCATACAGGGTGGCTTCTATTATCTCCATTTATGGATGAACAAACCACAGTGCCCAAGGGTTAGGCAATTTGTCCAAAATCACATGATTGAGTGGCAGAACTGGGCTTCAAACTCACCTTCTGTCTGGTTCCAAAGCCTTTCTCTCTCCACCAGATCATACTCTTCCAAATGCCTGAGCTCACACTGGAGACAACAGCAGGTGAAGAGGGAACCATGTGCTGCCAGGTAGGGGGAGAGAGAAGATAATCTAGAGGGAGAAGCTGGAGAGAAGATTCTCGAAGGAGTTTTGACTTGCACTGGCTCCTGCCGAGGGGAAAGCACTCTTAAGGAGGAAGGGAGTTCCCAGCTTTCCTCTTCTCCAGGATTCCTAAGACACAAAAATTATCACCTATGTGATGAAGTTAAAAAAATGTGATTTGGAAAATACTACACAGAGATATGTGTTTATTAATGTTACTGATCTGAGACAGATTGAGATAGGATTAATCGAGACACATTTGAAGGACATTGAAGAGATTGGCTGGTTAGAATGAAGGGTTGGTATTCTGATATGCTGTGTCTGTAAGGCTTTGAATGGTGCTGTCATGTGTATCCAGAGGGCAGGACACCTCTGGGTGGAGATGAAGGGACACGGAGATGCTAGACAAAGAGAACTTAAAATAGTCCACACATACTACAACCAAGAGTTGGACAATCTCAGCTATAATGAACAGTTCTCTTTTTACTTCCTCCATCTGCTTCTTCTTTTTTGACAAGTGCATTGGAAAAGTTAAACCACTGTCCAGAGCAGGAAGGATGCTGCAACAGGCTGCAATCAGTAGCACAGTCCAAATGGTATCTCCGCTTGCAAGTATAAAATTGTTTCGACTACTGAAAAAATAAAATCATCTGCTGAGACATTTAACAAAACATTTAACTGGACAAAGGGCTGAATGTAAACTCATGATGCTAATACCCGGAGTTAGGGAAAATACAGATATTTATTTAATAAGAAGGCCCTTGGAAACATTTTATTTTTTGTCCCATGTAATTTTAGTCTCAGCAGAGTTCACAGTGTTGGCAATTCCAATACCTACAAAGACTGGATCTGAATTGAACCATGTTTCTCTTTTGTCTCCAGAACAAAATGTTTGTATATTTTTCGAGTATGTGAGTAATAAACTATCTTATATATTTGTATTAATAAACAGTCGAAGTAGTAAACCACTTGTGAGGAGGGAAAATTACAAGGGCAGTAAAGTAAGACCAACCTGGTTTCAAAGTCAAATCTCTCCATCTCGGTGAATCTTAGGATATTTTTTTCCTTAAATAGAAACGTCATTTGCCTTTCATGGTTACTATGCTGTCTTAAGTAAAATAAAAGATATAAATTATCTAGCAATGTATTTGACACATAGCAGGCACACAATACACATTATCACTCTCTTTCACTTTTTAATTTGGCGTACGAAATTTTATTTTGAGTAGTAAAGGAGATTGGCATAAAAGTTTCTAATAACAATTAGGGCTGGGAACCACTTAAATAATTTCAGCTTTTAAAGATACCTTGTATGTTTCTTTCATCAGAAATTCAATTCTTCCTGTAATCAATGATGGTTTTTACTTTGAAGATTTATAATTATCATTAAATGTTTATTAGGGAAAAAAAATCCTTCAAAATGTCTGTGTCCGTCAGGATGGGCGAGGTTATGCTATAGTAACAAAGCATTACTGAAAACAATTACTCAAAAAACTTAGGGTCTCAAAGCAACACAAGGCAGTTTCCCATGTCTGCTTCATGTCACTCTCTGCAGGAGCTGCTCCATGCTCTCCCCAGTTGGAGACTTGGAATGTTTCTTGTCCCTGTGGCAGAGGGGAAGGAAGCTGGAGGGTCCCACACAGACAATTAGATGCCCCAGCCTGGAAGTTACGCAGGTCACCTCTTCTCACAATTAAAGGACCAGAAGGAGAACTGGGAAAATGTGGGGAACTACACTCCTGGTTGCTACAGTGGTCTTAGAGAACAATTTTTACACATTTCCAATATGTTCTTATAAACATCGTTTGTTGAACTTAAAATTTAATAGAAGAGCAGAGTGACTGAAAAATCAAACCACTCTTTTATGACTATAAACATGTCTCACAATACTCTTTTTAAGTTCATTAATTACCAGGTTGTCTTGATTTTTTCCTTTGGGATCAGATTTGTCACAAGCATTGAGACCCATGAGACTATTTGAAGCTGAGAAGACCTCTTGGATATTGGCTGCAAGCTCAGGTGAAATCATCTCTCCTGGCCATCACTAGCACTCCCTTTTGCTGCGCTGATCAATAACTAGCTACAAAAAGCATCAAACATCTCAAAGACATCCCAAAGGCATAGGTCGCCAAAGAGAATAAAAAGAAAACAGCACACGTATTAATGTTCTCCTTAGGCTTTGCAGACACCCTTGTAGGCCTAAGCCCTACAAGAGGCCAGTGGTGATTGGGATGCTTAAAATTAGAGACCTTGAACAGCATTTCTTTATGAAATAGCTTTTTGAGCCTCTAGAGAAAGGAATTGTAGTTCAAAGATTGACAGTTTCCAGTTCCACAACCTGCATTTTCTCACCAAGTAGGTGAGAAAGGACAAAAAAAGGAAAGAAAAGAAAAAAAGGAGAATGATGCCAGGGATACTGATAAATATGTAATAATAACAATAACATCTTATTAAGATTGAAAATAATGTAAATACCTGGTGTTGACAAGGGAGTGGGGCGAGCCAGCAATCTCATCCATCGCTGGTGATAGCATATATTGAAAAAAATATTTCTTGAGGGCAGTTTGGAAGTATGCAGCAAAATCCTAAAAAAATAATAATAATAATAATCAAAGCTGTGTTTAAAGGCATATTTACACAAATTATCACATTACTGTGACAGTGAAATAATAGAAATAAGGTGAATATACAATAGGGATTCAATTAAGTATATTTGATATGTGAACTACTGATAAGTCATTGAAACTCACACATGTGGGTGTATTTCTATATGAGCAGAGAAAAAAAGACTAGAGCAAAACAAAGAATTCTAAAGATATTCAATGCAAGACAAAAGATTAGGATATGACAAATTTGTCCTTTTTGCTTCTTTTTCCTTTTTTTGGCCCATGTACATTATTTGAAAAAAGATACAAACAAATAAAAATAAACTTTTAGCATGACCCCTTAAAGTTACTTAGTAAGTTATGAAAGTTACCCAAAATACTTGTGTTTTCTCATCTGCTATGTCTAAAAACATATGTGAGGTAGACAAGGAAGTACAATATTCCCATTTTCCAGAAGAAAAAGATGAGGTCTAGAGATTTTAAACTATATCTTAAACTGGTTTTGTAACCACATTGGGCCTGTGTAAATATCTTCAATTAGAATTAGTATCTAATGATACAATCTAGGTAAACCAATAGTTCGTAAATTAATGAGAATATACATTAAAAAGTGAACTGAAGCAGTAAGATACTTAAACATTTTTAGGTTATATATACTTTAATTTTATTAAAGTATATTAAAGTATAATATATATAGTTTAATATACTTTAAAGTATATTAAAGTGTATTAGGTTATATATAGTTTAATTTTAAATCATCAAATTTTAGTTAGCATAAGTCATGTTAAGATGTAAAATATGTCTTTTTTTCTTTAAGGGTTAAGATGTTGTTAGACTCAAGAGATAGGAACAAATTATTAATATATCACTTTTTTGAAACACATTCTGACATTTGTTAATTAAACTTTTCTTAAGGTTTAATGCATTGTCAAGATAGGACATATTTTTAGGAAAGCCTTGTGATCTTCCCAAGATTTAAAATAATACAAAAGCCAGTTTTGACATTCTACCTAATGTAGATAAAAGAGTATTTTAAGCTCATGCAAATCTAAAGAAACAGGGAAATTTGATTCATCCCATTAATTAGTAGGTTACAACATAATGAGGGAGAAACATTGCTTATGTTTTTCTGAAAGGATGATTAATGCAGATTTAAACACTTTTTTTGGTTTTACGAAGTTAACACTGTTTAATTACATGAGATTAAAGTTATACCATACCATACAGTTTATTTGGTATAGACAGGATCAGAAGTTACAATGTTTAGCCAAGATCACCTTTTGCATTTTTCTAATATTGAATAAACATGGCAATTTTAAATTATAAATGCTGACAATATTTAAGAGGTTTCTCATGTCTTTTAATTTTAGCTTAATAATCTTCTCCCTGGAGATACACTCATTTTCTTGGGTCATAATTCCATACAATGAAATAAACCGAGACGAAAGTGAGGATAAAACCCAAGCGCTGGATGTTATCGGATTACAGTCAAGGTGTTATTTGAACAAAAGCTTCCTTAATTACATTTACAGTATGTGTAAATGTAATTAATGTGAATGCTTTTGTGGGGAAGTAGATAAAATGCTATTTGCTCAGCCTTACAAAGAGTCTGGGAAACCTATGCCTCTGGTCACTTTCCAGAAGTCAGCCAGGCAGAGTGGGAGGAACATGGACACCAGCCCCACCTTCTTAGCCATGTGACCTTCAGCTGGTGTCACAATCTCCAAGTCTCATTTTCTTCATGTGCAAAACAGGCAATACACAGGGCTTCACCAGGTCTGGCAATGAGTAAAATGTGATGATGTATGTAAAGGGGATGGCATATTAAAGTAGTTTCATGAATATTAGTTTCTTTGCCTCTCCCCCATCCCCTTAACAAAATATTAGATGAACAGGATTGTAACATCAGACACAGGAGATCTATCTATGTAAAGATGAAGTGCATCTATAAATTGGCTAAACTAGAATGACATGTCGGTTTGAATTGATAATCATAAATATATTGGGCAAATACTATAAAATATCTAGACGTTTTATGTAATGATGCATTTTTTACAGGGAAGAATAGAAATGGGGGGAGGGGAGAATTAATAATAAATAGTATCATCTAATAATAAATAGTATCATTAATTAGAGATCTGATTTAGGTTTGTTTCTTTCCAAAAGTGACAGAAATAAAACATGCTTTATTAATTCTCATTCCATCACAAAAGCAAAAAACTTAGAACTAAGAAGTACTGACCTCTAGATTTGAAATAAAATGAAAATATCCAATTGGAATCTTGGTTTTGGACAGAGTAAATGAGACACAACACCGTTCCTGTAACTGACAGAAGTGAGTTCCCTTCCTGGAGTCTGTTATGGGGAATTGTCTTGCTGTCATATTCATTGAGTCCAGACATCCTGTCACAACACTGAAGTCTGCCCAGACTACAGGCACTCCGCTGAACACTAAAGATGTGCAAGCAAGAATAAACCTTGAACCTTGACTGCAACTGTCTACATAAAAATTAGAATAGTTAACTGCACTTACTTCACAGTTTCTAAAGCGCTTTCGTGTGTCTTTTGGTTGTTAACAACCCTGTATGGCAGTTATTATTGTCATTAGTTCCCACTTTCAGAAATGTGGGGTGAAGGCTCAAAGAACTAAGGCCATTTCTAGAAGAACTACTTACTCACTGACAGAAATTCAAGACATCTGCAACCTATGATCCTTGATTGAAATCTAGATAAAAACAAACAAACAAACCAAAAAACAAAGGAAACATACTGAGAAGAAAAGATGATGGATTGTGAATCCCAGAAGGCGGAGGGGAAGGATTTAGGCAGCTGGGAAGGGCAGGAGGAGAGGCAGAGGAAGCAATATGCAGGGATTCACGGTGATCAGAGTGTGAGACACAAGTGGGGGACCCGCGGGCCCGGGGCTTCCGGGGTCGACGGCAGCACCTAGGCTAAAGGGCAGAGTGAGAGTGGTCTGAGTGAACTCAAGGCAGACATAGTGGAGAGACTGCAAAAACAAAATAAAGACATTATTGGGATGTTTGAGGACATGAGAATATGGACCATATAGTAGATTTTATGGAGAAAGAAATAGCAAGCACACGCAAATGAAATAAAATGTAAATAATCCATAAATCTTAGTGAAGCTTATCTAGGTATTCATTGTTCTATTCTCATAACTTTTTAGAAGGTTTGAAATGTTTTTAAAATTAAAATTTAGGGCACAAAGAAAGAAGCTCTTACTGAGCTAAGAGCTGGTTTAGGTGTAAGGCAGAGCCTGTATTCAACCCCAGATCTGATCAGCAATGAACCTCTTCCAAGCTCCTTTACTTCCCCAAGATGACTCTTTCTTCCACAGGAAGCAGTAAAAGGAAGGCAGAGTCTTGCCTGCAGGGTGGGCTAATCTGGGTCTGGCACTGCTGCTAACTGTCCTCTCTGAGAGAGAGGTCTGTGGGGCTTGCTGCCCTCAGCCTAAGCCTATAACGGTTCTCAACACCCATGTGCCTTGCCCCTTTGACATCTGGTGAAGTCTGTGCACCTTTCTCTGCATAATGTTTCCAAGAACAAAAGTAACATACATGGGATTATAGAGAAAACCAGCCATTCACAAACATAGTTTTTAAAACATAATTTAAAAATATAATAGAGCAATATATGTGCTGCTATATTAATATGTTAATTAACAAATAGTGAGTCTGGTAACTACCATGCTTTGAAATAGTGATGAGCATAAACCATGTTTTGAGATATCTGCAACTGTAAAGTGATATAAAAATATCTATGATTTCTACAGGTGACAAAATACAGCTAGTGCTAATACTATCATGATTTATTGCCATCATTCATTATTGAAAGAAATGCTGCATTTCAGTTAGTTGTTAGCGACTGTTGAAATTGATGGACAGAACTCAAGTTACAAATCCTGGTAAGGACATACACAGGTGCCAAGCTCTGTGCTGGAGGATTTTCCAGGCCCTCCTATAATTATCCTCTGTGACTCTGAGAACTCTGTTAGCTGTAAACCAAAAGTTAAGGGGTTGTTATGGTCCCTTTATACCTTGTGCCCCCTGCTGAAGGCTCTGTTGAATAATGTCAGGGTGTGTCATCATGACTCTCTCCAGAAGTCATAAGAGTTGGGTTGCACAACTACCCATCTTTGGATCACCTACTGTCTGGCCCTTAATATAGTGTTTGTAAGTTTTCTTAAAGTAAATGTTATATTTTTCAGATCTTCTCTGTACTTCATATCCAAATTAAGATCCCAGTTATTACCTACTCTCCAAAACCCAGTTTCAACTAAACCAACTTAGAAAATCAGTTTTAACCTAGAATTCACTTTGATGAATATTTTTCAAAATATTATAAACAATTTTTAACATTCTTTCTACTGAGCTTTCTCACTTATAAAAAGAATAAAATACAGAACATTTAGATATCTTATTCAACAGACAGAAAGAAGTCCTGGAATTTAATTCTATCATGTATTGACCACACTGAACCTTGAGGATAAAGGCCACCTAACCTCTGCCTTATTTATTTAAATCGCACCTTATTTAGGTGGCTTCCAGTAAGAATATATGTAATAACATAGAAAACACAATGAAAATAAAACATGTGTAAGAAAAAAAAAAGTCCAGGTCAGGAAACAAATAGGAAATAGAAATTAAAAGAGATCGTTATATATATAAGTAAGGCTCCAGAAGATCAATGTGAAAAAGAATTGATGGTCATTAATTTTAGAAGGAAAGGTAAAACTTCTGGTTTACAGGAAAGTCTAGTCTTTCCCAGAAGTAAATTTCAAAGCAGTTTCTCTAAGGAACCTTATGCAGGAACACTGACGGGTGACAGGGACAATACTTTCTTTTCTTTTTTCTTTTTAATAAAGTTATTTATTTACTTATTTATTTTTGGCTGCATTGGGTCTTTGTTGCTGCACATAGGCTTTCTCTAGTTGTGGTGAGCAGGGGCTACTTTTCGTTGCCGTGTGCTGGCTTCTCATTGCGGTGGCTTCTCTTGTTGCAGAGCATGGGCTTTAGGCATGCGGGTTTCAGTAGTTGTGGCACATGGGCTCAGTAGTTTTAACGCACGGGCTTAGTTACTCCGTGTGTGGCATGTGGGATCTTCCCGGACCAGGGATTGAACCAGTGTCCCCTGCATTGGTAGGCAGATTCTACCACTGTGCCACCAGGGAAGTCTCAAGCACAATACTTTTAGTAACATTTTCACAGCAGAAAATGGTAATGGGTTACATATAGCTGATCTTGTCATATCCTTTTGACTGTGATTAGAGTGTGAGTTAACGTGGACTGTTTTTGACCACGTGTGAATTTAAAATCAATCTCTTGGGCACTGTGGCTGGTAGGGTCATAGGTGGTCCCAGTGAATCACCTCCTGGCATTCATTCCCTTGTATGATTCCTGCCCCCTGAGTGTGTATGGGACCTGTGGATTGTTTCTAAGCAATAGAATGCAGTGCAAGTGATGGGACATCAATTCCCTGATGGTGTAACATAAGATTAGGACTTGCATTTTGCTAGCAGGCTCTGTTGACTCTCCCCCTTTCTGACTCTGATGGAGTAAGCCTTCTTATGGGGAGGCCTATGTGGCAAGGAACTGAGGGCATCCTCCAGCCAACAGCCCTGAGTGAAGGACAGAATCTTTCTCATACCTCATGAGCTTGGAGGTAAGTCCTTTCCCAGTCGAATCTCAACAGTTATTTGCACCCAGATCATCACCTTTGCTGTAACCCTGCAAGACCTGGAGCCAGAGGGCCAGCTAAGTCATACTCAAATTCCCAACCCACAGAAACTGTAAGATAATAGATGCGTGCTATCTTAAGCTGGTGATTTGGTGGTAATTTCTTATGCAGAAATAGATAAAACACAATAGATAAGATAAAACACATTTTAAAAAGTAGAGCACAGCCTGTGTTTACGCTATGCTGGGTGTGCCACTCGGATGGTGCTCTGGAATATTGGGTAGTGTGATGTTTCAGCTTTTGGTTACCTTGCAAGCTTTTGATTATGATCTCTTAGTCTCTTGTTAACACAGATGCGAAATCAAAAGCAGAAAAGCTTATGGTTCATATACGAGTAACCTTGCTATAAAACCAGAATTATGGAGATTAACTATGTGCACTCAGATAATTAGAAAGTCATAAAATCATAAAAACAATGTGAAACATGTATACTGTTGTGCTTATGACAGGTGGCATGAGACAATTCCGCTAACTAATTCAAGGCTCTCCATGTAGTTTGTCACACAATCAAAGAAAAACCAGTGTGTTTCAGGGAAATATACATACTCACAGGTGAACAGGGGTTCTAGATGATGATGTTTAGTACAGAGAATAATCTAATTTTTTGAAGTAAAAGATCTAGAAATTGGGAGATTGATTAAATTGTTTATTTAGTCATTCATTCAACAATTAACTTTTATCTTCCATGAGCCAGGCCCTTCCTAGATGGTAGAGATAAAGAAGGAAGAGGGGGCGGTGGAAAGATGGCGGAGGAGTAAGACGCGGAGATCACCTTCCTCCCCACAAATACACCAGAAATACATCTACATGTGGAACAGCTCCTACAGAACACCTACTGAACGCTGGCAGAACACCTCAGACCTCCCAAAAGGCAAGAAACTCCCCACGTAGCTGGGTAGGGCAAAAGAAAAAATTAATTAAAAACAGAGACAATAGAATAGGGACGGCACCTGCACCAGTGGGAGGGAGCTGTGAAGGAGGAAAGGTCTCCACACACTAGGAAGCCCCTTCGCGGGCAGAGATTGCGGGAGGCGGAGCGGGGAGCTTCGGAGCCGCGGAGGAGAGCACAGCAACGGGGGTGCGGAGGGCAAAGCGGAGAGATTCCC
>NW_006777797.1:275307-282469 GCF_000442215.2 Lipotes vexillifer
CTGAGTGCGCCAGAGCCCCCGAGTCAGCGGCTCCTTTAACCCCGTCCTGTCTGAGCAAAAAACAGACGCCCTCCAGCGACCTACACGCAGAGGCAGGGCCAAATCGAAAGCTGAGCCCCTGTGAGCTGTGAGAACAAAGAAGAAAAAGGGAAATCTCTCCCAGCAGCCTCAGAAACAGCGGATTAAAGCTCCACAATCAACTTGATGTACCCTGCCTCTGTGGAATACATGAATAGACAGCGAATCATCCCAAATTGAGGAGGCAGACTTCTAGAGCAAGATCTATGATTTTTTCCCCTTTTCCTCTTTTTGTGAATGTGTATGTGTATGCTTCTGTGTGAGATCTTGTCTGTATAGGTTTGCTTCCACCATTTGTCCTAGCGTTCTATCCGTCCATTGTTTGTTGTTTTTTAAATTTTTTTCTTAATAATTAATTTTAATTTAAAGAACGCTATTATACTTTACCTTCTTTCTTTCCTTCCTTCCTTCCCTCTTTTAGACAACGAATCATCCCAAATTCAGGAGGTGGACTTGGAGAGCAAGTTTTATAATTTTTTCCCCTTTACCTCTTTTTGTGAGGGTATATTTGTATGCTTCTATGTAAGATTTTGTCTCTATAACTTTGCTTCCACCATTTGTCCTAAGGTTCTATCCGTCCCTTTTTTTTTCCTCTAAATAATTATTTTTTTAATTCAATAAATTTATTATACTTTATTTTACTTTACTGTATCTTCTTTCTTTCTGTATTTTTTCCTTCCTTCCCTCATTCCTTCCTTCCTTCCCTCCTCCCTCCCTCCCTCCTTTCTTTCCTTCTTGCCTTCTTCCTTTCTTTTCTTCTTTCTTTCTTTCTTCCTTCCCTCCTTCCTTCCTTCCCTCCTCTCTTTCTTTCTTTCTTTCTTTCTTTCCTATTTCCTCCTACTTATACTAATTCTCTCTACTTTCTCTCCCTTTTATCCTGAGCCGAGTGGATGAAAGGCTCTTGCTGCTCCAGCCAGGAGTCAGGACTCTGCCTCTGAGGTGGGAGAGCCAACTTCAGAACACTCGTCAAGAAGAGACCTCCCAGCCCCACATAATATCAAACGGCGAAAATCTCCCAGAGATCTCCATCTCAACACCAGCACCCAGCTTCGCTCAACGACCAGCAAGCTACAGTGCTGGACAACCTATGCCAACCATATAGCAAAACAGGAACACAACCCCACCCACTAGCAGAGAGGCTGCCTAAAATCATAATAAGTCCACAGACACCCCAAAACACACCACCAGACGTGGACCTGCCCACTAGAGAGACAAGATCTAGGCTCATTCATACACCACAACACAGGCACTAGTCCCCCACCAGACCTAACAAATGAAGAGGAAATAGGCAGTCTACCTGAAAAAGAGTTCAGAATAATGATAGTAAAGATGATCCAAAATCTTGGAAATAGAATGGACAAAATGCAAGAAGCAGTTAACAAGGACCTAGAAGAAATAAAGATGAAACAGACAATGATGAACAACACAATAAATGAAATGAAAAATACTCTAGATGGGATCAATAGCAGAATAAATGAGGCAGAAGAACGGATAAGTGACCTGGAAGATAAAATAGTGGAAATAACTACTGCAGAGCAGAATAAAGAAAAAAGAATGAAAAGAACTGAGGACAGTCTCAGAGACCTCTGGGACAACATTAAACGCACCAACATTCGAATTATAGGGGTTCCAGAAGAAGAAGAGAAAAAGAAAGGGACTGAGAAAATATTTGAAGAGATTATAGTTGAAAACTTCCCTAATATGGGAAAGGAAATCGTTAATCAAGTCCAGGAAGCACAGAGAGTCCCATACAGGATAAATTCAAGGAGAAATACGCCAAGACACATATTAATCAAACTGTCAAAAACTAAATACAAAGAAAGCATATTAAAAGCAGCAAGGGAAAAACAACAAATAACACACAAGGGAATCCCCATAAGGTTAACAGCTGATCTCTCAGCAGAAACTCTACAAGCCAGAAGGGAGTGGCAGGACATACTGAAAGTGATGAAGGAGAAAAACCTGCAACCAAGATTACTCTACCCAGCAAGGATCTCATTCAGATTTGATGGAGAAATTAAAACCTTTACAGACAAGCAAAAGCTGAGAGAGTTCAGCACCACCAAACCAGCTTTACAACAAATGCTAAAGGAACTTCTCTAGACAAAAACACAAGAGAAGGAAAAGTCCTATAATAACGAACCCAAAACAATTTAGAAAATGGGAATAGGAACATACATATCGATAATTACCTTAAATGTAAATGGACTAAATGCTCCCACCAAAAGACACAGATTGGCTGAATGGATACAAAAACAAGACCCATATATATGCTGTCTACAAGAGACCCACTTCAGACCTAGAGACACATACAGACTGAAAGTAAGGGGATGGAAAAAGATATTCCATGCAAATGGAAACCAAAAGAAAGCTGGAGTAGCAATTCTCATATCAGACAAAATAGACTTTAAAATAAGGACTATCAGAAGAGACAAAGAAGGACACTACATAATGATTAAGGGATCGATCCAAGAAGAAGATATAACAATTGTAAATATTTATGCACCCAACATAGGAGCACCTCAATACATAAGGCAAAAACTAGCAGCCATAAAAGGGGAAATCGACAGTAACACATTCATAGTAGGGGACTTCAACACCCCACTTTCACCAATGGACAGATCATCCAAAATGAAAATAAATAAGGAAACACAAGCTTTAAATGATACATTAAACAGGATGGACTTAATTGATATTTATAGGACACTCCATCCAAAAACAACAGAATACACATTTTTCTCAAGTGCTCATGGAACATTCTCCAGGATAGATCATATCTTGGGTCACAAATCAAGCCTTGGTAAATTTAAGAAAATTGAAATTATATCAAGTATCTTTTCCGACCACAACGCCATGAGATTAGATATCAATTATAGGAAAAGAGCAGTAAAAAATACAAACACATGGAGGCTAAACAATACACTACTTAGTAACGAAGTGATCACTGAAGAAATCAAAGAGGAAATTAAAAAATACCTAGAAACAAATGACAATGGAGATACAACGACCCAAAACCTATGGGATGCAGCAAAAGCAGTTCTAAGAGGGAAGTTTATAGCAATACAAGCCCACCTTAAGAAGCAGGAAACATCTCGAATAAACAACCTAACCTTGCACCTCAAGCAATTAGAGAAAGAAGAACAAAAAAACCCCAGAGTTAGCAGAAGGAAAGAAATCATAAAAATCAGATCAGAAATAAATGAAAAAGAAATGAAGGAAACAATAGCAAAGATCAATAAAACTAAAAGCTGGTTCTTTGAGAAGATTAACAAAATTGATAAACCATTAGCCAGACTCATCAAGAAAATAAGGGAGAAGACTCAAATCAATAGAATCAGAAATGAAAAAGGAGAAGTAACAACTGACACTGCAGAAATACAAAAAATCATGAGGGATTACTACAAGCAACTCTATGCCAATAAAATGGACAATCTGGAAGAAATGGACAAATTCTTAGAAATGCACAAACTGCCAAGACTGAATCAGGAAGAAATAGAAAATATGAACAGACCAATCACAAACACTGAAATTGAAACTGTGATTAAAAATCTTCCAACAAACAAAAGCCCAGGACCAGATGGCTTCACAGGCGAATTCTATCAAACATTTAGAGAAGAGCTAACACCTATTCTTCTCAAACTCTTCCAAAATATAGCAGAGGGAGGAACACTCCCAAACTCATTCTACGAGGCCACCATCACCTTGATACCAAAACCAGACAAGGATGTCACAAAGAAAGAAAACTACAGGCCAATATCACTGATGAACATAGATGCAAAAATCCTCAACAAAATACTAGCAAACAGAATCCAACAGCACATTAAAAGGATCATACACCATGATCAAGTGGGGTTTATTCCAGGAATGCAAGGATTCTTCAATATACGCAAATCTATCAATGTGATTAACCATATTAACAAATTGAAGGAGAAAAACCATATGATCATCTCAATAGATGCAGAGAAAGCTTTTGACAAAATTCAACACCCATTTATGATAAAAACCCTGCAGAAAGTAGGTGTAGAGGGAACTTTCCTCAATATAATAAAGGCCGTATATGACAAGCCCACAGCCAACATCATCCTCAATGGCGAAAAACTGAAAGCATTTCCACTAAGGTCAGGAACAAGACAAGGTTGCCCACTCTCACCACTCTTATTCAACATAGTTTTGGAAGTTTTAGCCACAGCAATCAGAGAAGAAAAGGAAATAAAAGGAATCCAAATCGGAAAAGAAGAAGTAAAGCTGTCACTGTTTGCAGATGACATGATACTATACATAGAGAATCCTAAAGATGCTACCAGAAAACTACTAGAGCTAATCAATGAATTTGGTAAAGTAGCAGGATACAAAATTAATGCACAGAAATCTCTGGCATTCCTATATACTAATGATGAAAAATCTGAAAGTGAAATCAAGAAAACACTCCCATTTACCATTGCAACAAAAAGAATAAAATATCTAGGAATAAACCTACCTAAGGAGACAAAAGACCTGTATGCAGAAAATTATAAGACACTGATGAAAGAAATTAAAGATGATACAAACAGATGGAGAGATATACCATGTTCTTGGATTGGAAGAATCAACATTGTGAAAATGACTCTACTTCCCAAAGCAATCTATAGATTCAATGCAATCCCTATCAAACTACCACTGGCATTTTTCACAGAACTAGAACAAAAAATTTCACAATTTGTATGGAAACACAAAAGACCCCGAATAGCCAAAGCAATCTTGAGAACAAAAAATGGAGCTGGAGGAATCAGGCTGCCTGACTTCAGACTATACTACAAAGCTACAGTAATCAAGACAGTATGGTACTGGCACAAAAACAGAAAGATAGATCAATGGAATAGGATAGAAAGCCCAGAGATAAACCCATGCACATATGGTCACCTTATCTTTGATAAAGGTGGCAGGAATATACAGTGGAGAAAGGACAGCCTCTTCAATAAGTGGTGCTGGGAAAATTGGATAGGTACATGTAAAAGTATGAGATTAGATCACTCCCTAACACCATACACAAAAATAAGCTCAAAATGGATTAAAGACCTAAATGTAAGGCCAGAAACTATCAAACTCTTAGAGGAAAACATAGGCAGAACACTCTATGACATAAATCACAGCAAGATCCTTCTTGACCCATCTCCTAGAGTAATGGAGATAAAAACAAAAATAAACAAATGGGACCTAATGAAACTTCAAAGCTTTTGCACAGCAAAGGAAACCATAAACAAGACCAAAAGACAGCCCTCAGAATGGGAGAAAATATTTGCAAATGAATCAACTGACAAAGGATTAATCTCTAAAATTTACAGGCAGCTCATGCAGCTCAATAACAAAAAAATAAACAACCCAATCCAAAAATGGGCAGAAGACCTAAATAGACATTTCTCCAAAGAAGATATACAGACTGCCAACAAACACATGAAAGAATGCTCAACATCATTAATCATTAGAGAAATGCAAATCAAAACTACAATGAGATATCATCTCACACCAGTCAGAATGGCCATCATCAAAAAATCTAGAAACAATAAATGCTGGAGAGGGTGTGGAGAAAAGGGAACACTCTTGCACTGCTGGTGGGAATGTGAATTGGTTCAGCCACTATGGAGAACAGTATGGAGGTTCCTTAAAAAACTACAAATAGAACTACCATATGACCCAGCAATCCCACTACTAGGTATATACCCTGAGGAAACCAGAATTCAGAAAGAGTCATGTACCAAAATGTTCATTGCAGCTCTATTTACAATAGCCCGGAGATGGAAACAACCTAAGTGCCCGCCGTCGGATGAATGGATAAAGAAGATGTGGCACATATATACAATGGAATATTACTCAGCCATAAAAAGAAACGAAATTGAGCTATTTGTAATGAGGTGGATAGATCTAGAGTCTGTCATACGGAGTGAAGTAAGTCAGAAAGAGAAGGACAAATACCGTATGCTAACACATATATATGGAATTTAAGAAAAAAAAATGTTATGAAGAACCTAGGGGTAAAACAGGAATAAAGACAGAGACCTACTGGAGAACAGACTTGAGGATATGGGGAGGGGGAAGGGTGAGGTGTGATAGGGCGAGAGAGAGACATGGACATATATATACTAACAAACGTAAGGTAGATAGCCAGTGGGAAGCAGCCGCATGGCACAGGGAAACCGGCTCGGTTCTTTGTGGCTGTCTGGAGGGGTGGGTTATGGAGGTTGAGAGGGAGGGAGACAAAGAGGGAAGAGATATGGGAACATATGTATATGTATAACTGATTCACTCTGTTATAAAGCAGAAACTAACACACCATTGTAAAGCAATTATACCCCAATAAAGATGTTAAAAAAAAAAAAAGAAGGAAGAGATTTTGTCTTGCTGTCAAACTCACTGTCTAGCATGGATTAAAAACTATGACCATATATTGAAAAAATATATTCCAGGATATGGTAAGAACTCTATACACTTTGACTCATTTATTCAGAAAACAAATGTTTGGTACTCTGCCAATTTTATTGATCAACAAACTGAGGTTTAGAAATCACACAGCAAGCACATAGCAAAGCTGGAATTTGACCCTGAGTCTCTTGACCTTTCTTAACTGTCCTCTGGTTTAAAGAGAGTCTAATGCCCAAAACTCAGCCTCTGTACAATGGTGCTGAATCGAATTTCAGAGACAGAGTTTGGGTGAAGTAGAAAAGAATAGCTTTATTGCTTTGCCAGGCAGAGGGGGACACAGCGGGGTCACGCCCCTTAAAACTGTTTATCCTAATCCAGGAGGATTTAGTGAGGAGTTTTATAGCAATGGTTCAAGGATGGGTTTGCTGATAAGGATTAGAGTATGTGCACCCTCCTTTAATCTGGTCTCAGGTGGTCTTCTCTGGAATGAAGAATGCTAACATCTTCCATTTGTTGGGGATTTTATATCCATAAAGAACTCAAAGATATTGTTATGTGTATCCCTTGAGGTGGAACCAAGACCCTGTCCCAAGGCTTCACTATTGTTTCTTGGCTGCTCCTCCTTTGTCTCTGAATCCCCTCCCTTCCCTGATTAGCAACAGGCTTCCTTGCCCAGGAATGCCACAGG
>NW_006777797.1:282479-326149 GCF_000442215.2 Lipotes vexillifer
TCTCTCACTTTATAAAAATGATGTATGGTTATCATAAAATATTTAGAAAATATAGGCAAATGAATGGGCAACAATTCATTTGATCTCACCGCCATGTTTGTATAGCTTTTATTCTGGAAAGTTATGTTTTAGTGGACAGATGGATGGATAATCATCCATGTGAGCATAGTTTATTAAGCAATTTGTGTTTTATTTTCAAGACCCTTCAAGGTTTCTCGCTACAAAGATTTTTGTGGGGAGCTACTTAAAACCAAACAGATCTTCTGACTTTTATAAAAGCCTAAACTTGTGGAAAAGATGATAGTTCCTTGTCTCAGAGAAGGAAAGAAAGGGATGATCTTCACTGATCAAAAGAAGAAAGAAGTTCTACCTAGACAGTTAAGAAGAAAATGGCAACAGATCATGCTTGGAGGGTGAAACCTGCTTCATGGAGGTGGGGAACTCTCAGAAAGGGAAAGCCATGGGGTTCTCCAGTGAGGATGGGCCCCAGGCATAGCGCCAGTCTCAAGCATGGCACAAAAGCGGCGGCTCTTCTGCGTCCAAGGGACGATGGGGCCATATGCATTGGGATATGGACATTGGAGAAACAACATTAGCCTAAGCTAATAACCTGTAACAAATGACCTGAAGGTCCTCCCAGTAATTGAGACTCCTCAAGACCCAGGGATTCTTGCACATCTTTGAAAAAGGGAAAACTCCAGTTATGAATGAGAGAAAATATTCCATTCTAGCAGCAAGGGTGCTAAGAGGCAGAGGAAAAGATGTGACACTTCGAGTACCCCTGATTTATGGACTGTTGCCCACAAAATCCATGTCTGCTTTGCCATCTCTACAAATATTAATTTAGAGACTATGATAGAGCAGACTTTTTTAAAGTGATACTAAGAGAGATAAAGCAGGAACCCTTCACTTTGTCTATTGACAAAATATTAAAAATAAATAAGTCTTAAAAATTATATCTATCAAGCGCTCAGTGAATCCAGATGGTGCCTTCCTCAATTTTGTAAGTGACAGTTGATCAGTCAGAGTTCTTCAGAAAAATAGAAACAGTAAGGAAGAGAGATAGATGATGGATAGATAAGAGATTTATTTCAGAGAATTGTCAAGTGATTTTGGAGCTCTGCTGGACAAATTCTAAATTTGTAGGGCAGTGCAGCAGGCTAGCAACTCTCAGCTGGAGCTGATGTTGCAGACTTGAGGCAGAATGTTTTCTTCCTCCGGAAGACCTCAGTTATTGAAGATAATCTTTATCTAAAGTCAAATAATTGTAGCTATTAACCCCATCTCTGAAAAACCCTCACAGAAACACCTGTGATGAGTGTTTAATTGAATAACTGGGTACTATAGCCTAGCCAAGTTGACACACTGGGAACTATAGACTAGGAGTAGATGTTGAAGGTGACAGGAGCTCACTAGGTGAGAGAGGATAAATGGCAAGATGACACTGAGAAGGGAAGCACAAGGTCTGCTTTGGGGAATGCTGAGTGGTCCTGTGTGGCTGAAATCAAGGCCAATGAGCCAGGGCAAGAGGAAATCCCATGGCTCTTTTAACTTGTAACTTGATCATACTCAGGTTCTGGAAAGACCAATTGGGGTCAGTGTGGCTAATGATGGAGGAGTGGGTTTAGCTTTAGAGAAGAGTTATTAGCCTGAATTACAGTACTGTAATTCAGCACTGTCCGTGAGGATAGAGAAGAGTGATAAGATTGGGAAGGTATGGGAGAGGTTGACTCCACAGGCCTCGTGTCAGTTGCCTAAGTGTCAGTTGCCACTCACCCATCACTGTGCTCTTTCTCTCTCTGCTTAGACCTACTTGTGAACTTCATTGTCTACACTGTACTCTGTTTAGCCACTACCAATACGGGAAATTATTGGGCCATCTCTAGTAGTAGAGACAATAGATGTAACAACATTGTGGCTTCAGTTGTGTAGAGGGTATTGAACCCAACACACTGACACATACCAACAAAACCATACACATGCATGCACACACATATGCATCATTCATTGGAGAAACTATTCCCCTCACATTTTAATCTCATTCAGAAATTTGTGCAGTTGGAGTCCCAGGAACAGTTTGCAAGTCTAGCTTTTGAGATTATAACTAGAAACCTAGCCTGGAAATATCTTTTCACAAAATTAAGTAGTACAGCTTGAGGATGCATAGGGAAAATGTGTTGATAAATATTTTAAATTACAATCCTGTTTCTACGGCAATTCCTTGGGCCTTACTAGGCAGAGAAAGAAATTTCTCTTTGATCAGAGTATGAAGGGATTTATATTTTTCCAGTATTTTAACAACAACTACGACTCAAAGCTGGTTGCTTCTGGATCTCTAACAGTCCCAAAACCTGAAATTCATGAAGTGCACTCAAGTTCAGCCTTATGTGTACTGAGTCTCAACAACTTTGCCCCATTAGGCAGACTTGGTCCCTAAATCCCAAACTACACACACCCATGCCCATCCCACTGTCACCTCAACTCCCTCAGTTTTCTTTCTGAGTACACAGGGATTGTCCCAAGTTTTCTTCCACCTCCCTTATATCTAAAGTCAGAAAAGAAATTCAACATTTATATATGTCATTTTGAAATACTTTTATTCCAAAAAGCATGTGCTAAGCATGCATACCAAGTTCTGGGCAAGGCTCCAGGGATCCAGAAATTCATGAGAAACAGTGTCTTGCCCTCCAGAAGCATGAGACAAAGAGATATCCAGGCAATGAGGAGAGTGTAGCCCAAGCCTGGGATTGAGAAGCTAGTCAATATGGGGAGGGGTTGGCTCTGAGCACACATAATGGATAAAACACTCCAGATCTAGCGTTATACACCAAGAAGCTGGTGAGAAGGGGTCTCTCTGCAGACTAACTCAGAAGTTGGGGAAGCTGGGCGGCCATAGCATCAACATCAGGTTCCAGTACTGGAACGTCCTCAGGGAGCTCAGGTGGTGGTGTCCGGTGTGAAGCCATGTTGCCATTTCCAGTTGAGGTCAGGTGGTAAGGGGAAATGGATAAGAACCTGATGCCCTACACTATCTTCTCCCTTTGTGCTGGCCAGTGGAAAAGCGTCAGGGTGTGGGCGCTCCTGGGACTGGGATTCCTGATAGTCAGGGATAGTAGTACAGGGGAAGCAAGGTGTTTCTTCTCATTATCACCTGAGTCAGTGAGTTATGCACCTGTGGGGAGTCAGATGGTCCCCTCCCCTTTGAGTCTTTTGGCTCCTTCATTGACTTGGGGTCCAATATTCTCTGTGAGCAAAAAATAAGAGGGTGATAAGAGGCAGAAATGTACACAAAAAACACCCATATGTTGGAGGGGGAAGAAAAAGAGTGAGTGAGCAGTAGTTCAGTGCTTCCTAAACACTCTCACTTCATGGCACATGTGGAGAAGATTTTGTGAAGAACACGTGTAGGTACAAGAGTGTTTGGCCAAGGCCCACCTAGCTGCCCTGCGGACAGTGTGCGCCATTATCTCCACACATCTGTTATCTATGCTGATTGGGAAGGAGGGGAGAGATGGTTTCCACTGAAAGAGACAAGGGAATAGGAATTGAGTTCAGAGGCAGAAATAGAAACAGAAGCTGGGGAGACTATCTAAGATAAGGAGGGCAAGGGCCTCCCTGGAGAGAGGGAGAAGGTCCAGCATCTACAGCTGACCATGCCTTGTGGTTTCATACAAAAATTCTCCTCTGATTTACAGTTCCTAAGAGGAGAAGACATGTCATCTCAGGAAAAGAGACACTTGAGAATGCAGGTGCAGCCCTTGAGAATGAGGAGAGGGGATATCGAGGTGGGGGAGAGGCCCCACTCTGGATTTCCTGACAAGTGACCTTTCTGTCCCCCCACCATCCTGGGCAGCAGCCATCCAGATGCAGGAAATGCAGAGGGAGGGAGAAACTCCAGGGCTGGCACTGCCACCTACCTTCCTTTCTGCCCAGGCAACACTGGCCCGGGAGGCCTCCAGGGCTGCCCTTGAAGGCCTCCAGCTGCAGGGGCATGTCATGGTTTCTGGGAACTGTTGCTGGGAGGGTCTACAGGGGAGAAAACAGGGGCATCAGTATGTCTCTCTTTCCTCAATTAGGAGCCCACCAGGAGCCAGAGCCCTGCGGCCCCACCTCCTGCCCTGAGACTCCTACTGTTTTCTGGGAAAGGCTCTTCAACTCCTGGGGAGGCAACATCTCAAGGCTGGGATCCCTCCAAGCCCATTTGGGAAATCTTCAGCAGGGTGTTTTCAGATGCTCCAGCCCTTCTAGCCTGCTTAGGTGCACTGGGTGTGTTCTTTGGCCCTTAGCACCCCTTCTCCAAGGTGACCCCAGCCTCTGGTCTGAAGAGGGTCCTGACAACTCATAGCAGAAAACAAAAAATGCTGGCAACTTGAAGCATGTCTTTCCCACAAAGAAATGGTAGCTTAATACAAGCCAGTCCTTCACCTGGGGAAGGAATTTTTAATGGTGGGGACATCAGACTTCTGGGACAAGGCAGCATCTGGAAAGAGGCAGGAGTTTATTTGCAAAGGCAGGGGCTTTCTCAGGCCCCTGACATCCCAGCCAAAGCAGCTACTCACACCCTTTCTTCCCCAATGCCCTGGCTGCTGTGAGAAGCCGGCATCCTAGGAAGGAGCAAAAGTGGGTCCCGGTAGGGGCGGAGCAGCCTTCTCTGGACAGGAGGCCTGGGCAGGGCCATTCAGAAGTGCCTGCTTCTGGAGAAGAAATACATAGAATAAGTGGGCACTCTTCAGTCCAACTGCAAAAGCCCATTCAGAGCCCTGCTGGGTTGCCCTGGAAACCCCAACGGAGGCAACTGTCACTGGATGGGGGAGGGGCTCCCAGCCTGATAGGGTGCTGGTCCCCTCCACTGCCCCACTCACCATCCTGCTGTCCTGTGGGGGGTCACAGCTCTGAGACCTGAAGGGAGGAACCTCATGGCTCCCACCTGTCCTGGGGAAAACAAGGGCTCAGAGACACCACTGGTTAGCTTGGGGGCTGCACAAATATGCCTCCTCAATTAATAGGCCCTTAAGAATAAATTGTTTGGATGTACAAATATATACAATTATATCTAGAGACTATATAGGGTGGCCGTGGCCTACCAAAACATGTTTGCTAGCAAGGGGGTGGGCTGCACAGTAGAGAGCACCTGGGCTGCAGAGGAACCCCACAGCTGGCCTCTGAGCTCAGGTTTCAGGCAGAGAGGAACCCAAAGCACTGAGGCAGCAAGGACGCCAGGCAGTGTCTGCCAAGTCATGTCCTCCCACTGACCCCATGTCCCCTAAGCCTCATGAGCCACAGTTCTTAGGAAAGAGATGAATACACAGGAGTAAAGGGCACAGGGTCTGGGTGGGTGGAGAGGATGGAGAAACTTATAGAAATAAAGTAGACAAGAGAGAACCTCAGGCAAGATGGGGCCGTGCAGCTGAAAGGGAGGGGAAATGATGGGAAGCCAAAAAAGAGCAGGAGTTGGTGGGGGTGGAGAGGAAGAGGGAGGAAAGAAAGGTGGAGACTTAGAAGTGGCCGAGCTGAGGGTCAGCAGTGCTGCCGAAGGTGAGTGCTGAAGCCCGGACTGGACTGGCCAGGGCTGGAGGGCTGCCCCCCAGTCCCTGAGAGATGGCTTCTTGTTCTGGGTCATCACTGAGAGGGAGGGAGAGACAGGCAGAGGGTGGAGCAAAGGGGACCAGCCAGAGCATGACAGAAGACAGACGGCCCCAAAGTGCCCTTCTCTTTTCTTTGTCCCTGGTGCCCAACCCTCCCAGAGCCCACAAACCATAGAAGGGAAGGGGACCGGATAAGGTGGGGTGGAAAGATGGGAGCTGAACATCCTTCCAGAAAGAAATTATAGCTTAACAGTAATCAGTTCAGTGACCAGGAAACAGCCCTATAATGGTGGAGAGTTAAGCATCCAGTATAAAGCCCTGGGGGAGGGGCATGGTCAGGCTTGGGAGCCTTTCTGAACCCCTCAATGTCCAACATGGGTCACCCCTTAGGAGAGCCCAAGACGAAGCCAGGTCTGAGAGAGGCCCAGAAATGGCTGCCAGGCTCAGAAGGAGGTTGAGTTGCCTCCTCCAGGAAGGCTGCCTAAAGAATTGTGGGTCCAGACATGGCAGGGAATAGGCAGGAAAGAGGGGTGCCACGGCCTATGCCCCTTCCCCAGACAGCCCCTGCCAGGCTGTTCAGGAAACCCCAGCCGGAGCAGCTGCCACTTTTCCTTCCTGCCATCCTGGCAGTGGGGGGAACTTCTTCTGGGCCCCTCCAGTGGTCCTCCTGCCCACCAGCTCTGCTGCCCTAAGATCATCCAGTGCCCTGGATGGAGACAGGCCATGAACAGCGATGGAAATTGCAATCATGTGCCCTGGTGGGAGGGTGGTCTCAAGGAGGTTGCTAAATGACTCTCAACGTGGCTCAGTGACCGTCAGCCAAATGAGAAGAGTTGGATTTGGATTTCTTTTCAGGCAGGGGTGAGGGAACACCTAACTCTGGTGTTGCTCTTGGAGCATGCTCATGGGTAGAGACCCAGCAGACCTGGGACCAAGGATTTTATGGGAGGGTCCCTTCACAGGACTGTCCCAGTTCCCAGCTGCTGGGCATCTCGGCAGCCGGGGAGTTCTGCCCTCACTTCCCTTTTGATTTCCCTGTTGCCACCATCCTCTGGTGTCTGTACAGGGATTCACCCATACACCTGTATGCTCATTGTAGTATCAAATATTTGTTGAGATTTGCTGGGCAGTGGTGATACAAAGATGAATGAGACAGAGTTCCTGCATTCAAGTACCTTCCTCCATAGTGAGAAAAGGCAGATTGACATGCTGAGAATGAATACAAATACAAGGCCAGGCTGATGGCTCAGATATACGTGCTCAGTAGTCCTGCATGCCCCCACCCCCCACCCCAGGTAGATACATCTACTCAGAGAAAACTAACACTCAAAAAATACTCTCGGGGAACCCTATCAATCAGGAAATAGTGAGTCTTCCCTGGGCCCAGGCAGGAAGTTGGAAAGGAGAATGTTCTTTGCCCACCCAGGAGTTGGGTCTAAAAGAAAAACCCAGTTGCCTGTGTTATCAGGGTCCTGATCTTGAGCAGCACTGATGTTGGGGGAAAGGATACTGCTTGGGGCTTTTACAGTCCAATGGGAGTGGCCTCCAGGGAACCCACTGAACATACCTGGAAATGCTGGAGACCCAAGAGTTTATGTCTCTTGAGGGTGTCATATGGGTTTATCAGGGACAAGGGTCAGAGGCTTCCTGAGTTCAGCACAGGACTGTCAAAGGAGGAACAGGGAAGCTCCAAAGATCTAGGCTTTGGGGATGTGGGTGCTCACAGGGACTGGAGTTGTGTTTGGAAGCTGCCTCCTTGGTATCCCCTGTTAAAAGGCAGAGGCCAGGGGCTGGTCCCAGGAAGATGGTGACAGCCCAGATGATGGCCAGTGGGGAGTCTTGGAGACTCACGGAGAGATCCAGGAAAAGGTGGAGTGACATTGGAGTATCACGAAGATGGTGTTTCCTGGCCATCAGAAACCGAGCCTGGTGAAGAGGAAGCTGTCCGTTCCTCAGCTGGGAGAGCGGGAGGATAGATTGGAGCCACCCGGAGCCCCTTCCTCCCTGCTGCTCCTGCTACAGGCCATCATTTCTGGGGAAGGGGTCCCTACAGAGAGCTCTTGAATCAGTCTCAGAAACCCAGAGAACTCGGGACTCTGGAGAGAGGGAGAAATGGGCAGGAAAAAAAGAGCTGGGGATGCTGAAGTCCCATGTGCAAAGAGAAAGAGAGAGAGAGAGGCCACAGCCAGGAGAGAGCTGGAGAAAAGAATCATGATGAGAAACATGTATACAAAAGAGGAAACAGGAGAAGAGAGGGAAGGACAGTGCCCCTCCAGGGGACCAGAGTCAGAGGGAAATTAGGACAAGAAGAGAAGTGCAGAACAAACTGGCTGGCTGGACCTTGCCCAGAGAACAAAGCCGTGGGGAGCAGAGCCTTCGGGGTCCAAGCAGCAGCTGGGAGGAGGCCAGGATGGCCAGGTGGACCAGATGCTGAGTTTGGCAAAGGAAGCTGTCCTACTGGAGCCGGACTCAGGGTGCTCCATGCCAGTGTGAAGATGGGGTCTTCCTTTGCCCTCATTGGCTCCGAATTCAGGACTAGCCTCTCTTAGAGTCCAATATAGATAAAGAGAAAAAGAGGAGGTCCCAGAAGGAGGTCACAAGACCAGGGTTGCACTGTGCAGGCATCCCTTGGGGCAAAGCTCATCTCCAGCCTGTGAGGGTCCCCTCTGGGACCTGCTTGGATCCTGTCCTGGGCCAGCTCAGAGCCCTACTGGGACAGCAGGAGACTTTCCAGAGCCTCCCTCCAACCGTGCCTCTCTTCCCAGCCCTTTCTAGGTGCCCTTGCCAGGGATGTTTGAGCTTCCTGCTTCACAGCCTCACAGTCAAAGCAGGCACCCAACACCCCAGCCTGAGGAAGAGTGCCCGCAGCCCCCTGCCTCTTATTTAACACAGAGAGATGGCTTCTTAGCAACGACCTGTTTCCCACTGAGAACAAAACTGGACAGTCTGAGGAGAGAGGTCTTCTTTGGGACTGGGAAAAGGAGGTGTGGGACATAAGGTGGTTTCCAGAGAAGCAGGATCCTGAGTGTACCCCTTCCCCTTAAGCCCAGGCAGCCCTGAAAATCCAAAGCCTGGAACAAGCAGTCCAGCACAGAGACACCCTTCGGGGGAGGCGCTGGGCATCTGTGTGCCCAGGAACCACATGGAATAAGCAGTTTTGGTGTATGTGCCAGAGGCTGGTCCCTGCCGGAATCCCAGACAGCCTGCCCTGGAGCCCCTGCTGAGGGTCATTGCCACCACAGGGCCCTGTCTGTCTCCCAGCCCACTCCCCAGACCACCCCTCTTCCTGGATCCAAGGGACCGGAACCAAGCTCCCAGCTCCTCCTGCCACAGGGCTCTGATGACCCCAGGGCCTGAGATAGACACCAGAGCTAGGAGATAGTCCAAGCCCCCTGTGACAGCATGGCTGGGAAATAAAAGGGTCTCAGGACAAAACTGGGGCACTTGAGAAATGGTCAAATCACAGTTCAGTTCAAGAAGCAAGCAACAGGTTGGATCAGGGGTCAGGTTTAGCCTTTCTCTTCAGCCAGGTGAACAAAGTGGTTTTCTCTGATCAGCTGATTTGACTATTCGAGCCATAAGAGACACACCACCTCGGGGTCTGTATTCTTATCTCCTTGGATGGGAGCCATATGTCCCCGTTAGCTTGTACTCCAAGAGTGGTTCCTCCAGAACTTGCCCCAGGTCACCCAACTGAGTATGTGGCAATGACACAAGCCCTCCCCTTTGCTTTTTTTTCTTTCCTCGTTCCACCACACTCCACAGTGTCTCTTCATTCACTCACTTATATTTCACCAAACAGCTATGTACTTGAACTTGGCATGAGGGATGCAACAATGAGTGGGACGCAGTCCCTGCTCTCAAGTTGCTCACCACATTTCAGGGAAAGGCATAGTCCTAAATATCAGGGGGAGATGCTGATGGTCACAAATAATCACTGCGGCCTTTGCTAGACCTCAGATATCAATATTCCATAATCTTCCTCCTATATCGCACCTCATAGAGAACTAAAACCACTTTAGATGAAGATAGTTGTCACTAGGAAACCACTTTAATTAGAAAATAGCTAGGCCTCTGCTCAAGAAGAACTCAAAGACTTTAAGGAGATACTATCCAAATTCCCATCATCTCCCTTTATGCTAGGCTGATATTTTAGGGACCAGGAAAATTCTTTGTAGCTACATGTCCAATGTGGAGAGTATACATGAAATGCTGGAGACCCGGGTTTATAAGGGGTACTGAGGGTACCATACATGCTTATAATCAGGGACAAAGATCAGATGCTTCCTGAGCCCAGCACAGGACTGGTGAAGGGAAAACAAGGAAGCCCCGAAGACCCAGGCTTCAGGGATGGGATGTGGGTGCTCACAGAGGCTGGACACTGCCTCCTTGGAATCATCCCTAGTTAAAAGAACAAAGGCCAGGGGCTGGTCCCCAGAAAAAGGTGACAGCCCAGCTGATGGCCAATGAATAGTCTTGTGGGGCTCACAGAGGGAGATAGGAAGAGGTGGAGTGATGTTGGAGTATCACCTGAACGTTGCTTTCTCAAAATCAGAAACAGGTCCTGGGAGATGGTTTAAGGTAAAATTTATGTTGTGCATATTTTAACATATTTTTTAAAGGAAAAGAAACAACATTGAGAAGAAGGGAGACAGTCCTCCCTTCTCCCACCCCCCGGGCTTAGAGGATGGATGGAAGTCTTCCCCTGTCTCTGCAGGTCACCAATCCAGTCTTTACTGAGCAGGAAAGCAAAAGGAGGGGCACTCACTCTGACTCAAATGCCTGGAGACCATGGGACACTGGAGAGACAGAAGTAGAAATTCTGTGCTTGTATCTGCAGACAGAGACAGAAAAGGAGAAGAAGCAGCACTGAGAGAGGAGAAACAAGAACAGAAGTGGGAGATAAGATCAGAGTGGAATGAGTCAGTGCCATATAGATGCGAACAAAGTCCCCCGCCCCAAGGACCAGAGAGTCCCCTTCACAGAGGGAGGAGAGACAGGCAGCTATAGGAAGCAGCCAGCCACACTCTGCCCCAGGCTGCCATCTCTCCAAGAGAATCATCAAATTCTTCTGAAATTCATGGTTCAGAAAGATAGAAAATAAGGAATGAGGAGCTTTCAGGGGAGCATGGAAAAGGGTTGGGGAACCCTTTTCCAGGTTCTTCTGGAATGGGGTGGCCAAGATTCTGGGTGATTCAGAGATGCATGTGCTACTTGCCTTCTATGTTGTAACTCATCTCCTTGGCTACTAATTGCCCTGCAACTTTCAGGCCTAATGATGCCAGAAGAACAAGATTGAAGAGGAGAAGGAAAGAAACTCAGGACTGAAGGGCTGGCTGTATAGGAAACCACCAATTTCCTCTTTGAATGAAGCCATGAGCCACCCAAGACTCCAGGTTAGCTGACCCTCTTGCACCCACCTGTGGGGATTCTTCGTGGAAGAAGTGTGAACATGGGGTGCAGGAGAGATGCCCTTGGTCTTAGGAGGCCCAGCCCCTGCTGCTGCTCTCAGGAGCTGCTCCTCTGGACTCAGACCCATAGCCTTGCCCCCCAGGCTCTGTACAGCCTTTGGTAAAGCTCATCTCCAGCTCGGACATATCTGGTGACACCTCCAGGTCCTGCCCAGATTCCTGTCCCAAGCCATTTGGGAAATCTCCCTTATTCTTCCCTTCAACCCTCCTCCCTCCTGACTGGCTCTCCTTCCTAAAGAGATGAAAGAAAGTATGTTTGTGTTCGTCCCTCCCTACCCCACCAACTCCTTTCTCAGGATCTCTGTATAAATAGTGGTTACATTCCTTCTCAGAAGCAGAAGGATGATGGCACTTAGATGGATTTCTTCCCCAGAGGAAGTTTTATCTTAACACCAAATGGCAGGGATATGGTGTCAGGGACTGGACACCTTATAGTAAATGACTTCTGTGAAAGCCCAGCCCAGGAACTTTCTCATTTACTCCTCCTGAAATTCAGGTGGACTTGAAAAACCAAGAACTAACAAAGCCTTTGAAATAGGTCCCAGGTACAGCTCTCTGAGGGGGAAGCAGCAGATGGTTCAGGAAATGCCCAAGTCAAAATTTAATTAAGTAAGCAAGGAATCCAAAACTGAGGTCTTGGGACTAGGATTGCTCTTCAGTCTTATTTTAACAGGCTTTCCCTTAATCAGCTAACCTCAAGAGACTTGTTCCTCTTATAGACCTCCTATAGACCTTCATCAATAAATTTGCTGAAATTTAGAAAAGGATTTAAGTCCTTGCCTTACAAGAACTACCTGCCTTCAATCAGCTTACAGTCTGAGAAGGGAAGACAGGCAAATGTATAATCATATGACCCTGTATTAAGTAAATATAAGGTCCCCGATGCCCCAACACTCAGAGAACCCCAGCTTTATTGAATTAGCCATAGTAAAAAATTGCAGGGCCTAGCAACTCCAATGGCAATGTTTTCTGAAGTCATTGGTCTATATTTAGACCAGCACAGGAACAATGAGAGAGGCTCTCACTTTGTGGAGGGGGAGGGAAGGGTTTCCTGGGTCCAGGCTTGTGGGGTTGAAGTACATGGTTGGATCAGGGACTCTTTGCTATTTCCGGTTGAAGACTAGAGAACCAAGGGATGGAGTGGGATGGATAAGGAACTTGTCCCTCATGAACTGCTCCTTTCCAGACTGTGGAGACTTGAAGCACTTAATAAGGAGGGAAAATGGAAATGGAGACCACCTGGCTAGTGAATCTTGACACTCAAGAAAGGAACCAGGAGCAGGAGGTGGTCATGTCCTTCTTTGAATGTCCATTACCCTTTCCTGCCTCATGGTCCCTATTTTGTCAATGGGAGACAATTTTTTTTCATATTTTAAGTAGACTAACACAGACACAGGATATACAGGATTCTGAAACCAGATGAAGTAAGGAAAGAAATAGAGAAGAGTATATATGTCCATGACATATATACACTACCAAACGTAAAATACATAGCTAGTGGGAAGCAGCCGCATAGCACAGGGAAATCAGCTCGGTGGTTTGTGACCACCTAGAGGTAGAGGAACATAGCTAGTGGGAAGCAGCCGCATAGCACAGGGAAATCAGCTCGGTGGTTTGTGACCACCTAGAGGGGTGGGATAGGGAGGGTGGGAGGGAGGGAGATGCAAGAGGGAAGAGATATGGGAACATATGTATATGTATAACTGATTCACTTTGTTATAAAGCAGAAACTAACACACCATTGTAAAGCAATTATACTCCAATAAAGATGTAAAAAAAAAAAGAAATAGAGAAGAGAAGAAAGGGTGGGAGATTGATCCTGAGAGACAATAAGCAGAGCAGAGCCATGGAAAGAGAATAGAGGACGTTGTAGCCATGGATGGGGTGAAGGTGGGCATGGACCATGGGAGTTAGAGCCAGGTACTGGGGGCATGGATGGGGAGCCAAGGTCCCTCTTTCGACAAATGCAAACCATGTTCCAATCGTGCTTTGGAAAGAGAACTCTGATAGAAATGAAAGGCAGCAATGGCCAGGCATTTAGGAATAAACTGCTTTCTGACTTGTCTGTTCCTCCTCCTGATTCTCAGCATAAGTTTCTGGGAAAGAGGAATTCTGCAAAGCATGAGCCTCACAAGTCTGCCCAAGAGGGGAAGAGGAGAGACAAAGTGTTTCACCAAAGGGAGAGGCTGGGGCTGCTACAGTCTGGCCCCTGACCTGCCCACTCTGTGGAGTACATGTGTAGGTTGGAGGGCAGGGTATGGGGTAAAGGGTGAAGGCTGTGGCTGGGGGAAGGCTTAGCAGGGTACCTCAAGCTCTTGTGAATTCAGCTGCTAGGTCTCTGAGCTGTTCCCTTGAGTTCTCTATACTGATTTAGTTCTCAGCCAGGCCACAATCCAGATTGGATATTAAGAATTAAATTCTTTATATCTGAAGATTCTCTTTTCAAAATAGGCATTCCCAAAACAAATGGACTTGGGCCTGGGGCCCCATTACCCTCAGGGAGAACCATAGTATTTAGGGCCAGCCTTGACTTCCCTTCACTTCTGGAAGGGACATATATCCAACCAGAAAGAGGGGTAGACTGTCTGCCCCAGGATGGGACAAAGAATGGCTTTCCAACTATAGTTGGGGCATAACCCTATTCCCATGCCTTAGGGAATTATCAAATTACCTATTGGTATAACTCCTTAAGAAAGACAAGGCAAAGTTAAAGTTGCTGAGAAGAATGTATTGCTCCAATCGCCTTCACTAGCAATACTTCTTTTACCTCACCCTTCTCTTTGCTCAGGATTGCTTCCCCTCCAACCTTGGCTTCAACCATCCTGACTTCATTCCCGGCTATCTCCTTTGGATTGGCTCTTCTATCAGGACTTCACTCCCACTGAGCCTTGGGACACCATCCTGTTGTTCTGTGGGCACCTGGGAATCTTGCATCTTTAACTAATGTGACCTGGTGTTGAAAATAAGAGAGAATACCTGTTTTGAAGGGAGGATTTGTGGACTCTGTTCTCTTCCACAGGCATTTATTAAACCTGTACATTTAATGCATACATTTTTTTAAAATTTAGACAGGGGCTGAAGGGGTTTGTCTTGATCTATAGCTTTGGCTACAACTGCTTGGGAAGGCATGACCTTCTGGGAACTCCTGCTACCCCTGAGTCACTGACTGACTTAAGTTGCCTGGGATCCATCAGAATTTCTCAGTTGCAAGTTCTCTGACACACAGAAGCTAATATCCATCCAATCCTTTCTAGAACTCGTGGATTCATATTCCTGCCTTCTTTTTCCAGCTGCTTTACCATTTCTGCCTCCCAAACTGCTGCATATTTTCTGGTCTCATATACATAAAACACTTTGGGAATTGAACATTAATATTAATTCCATTCAAAACACATCCATGGAAACATAAATACTCAGATATTCTAATAAGTCTTAAGGATACAACAATGAATGAGAAACAGTGTCTTTTCCTCTAAAAGCACTTAATATTATCAAACCTTCAGTATCTTCCAGGACATTAAAGATGAGGTTGAGTTTATAAGTTGATATGGGGAGTCAGTCTCTTCAATGGGAAATAGAAGAAATCCTTGAAGACACTAGTCCATGAAAGGCTGGGGTTTGGTCTAAGGAACCACTAGGAAGAAGCCTGCCAACAAAACAGATACCCTCAGACTTATAGGAAGCACATAAGTCTCAAAGGATTCAGGCTTTCTAGATGTGGGATCCATAGTTGGAGAGGGAAGCTATCTTATCAGAGTTCCTAGCTGGAAGACAGAAAGCCAGGTGGGAAGACAGTCAGAAGATGTTGTTTCATGAAGATGTCAGTTAAATAATGGCTATTGGAAAAGAGAAAGAAGAGTGATCAAGGAAAAGGCAAAGCCAGAAGGGGCAAGAGGGATGAAATACCACCTCAGGCAAAAAATGGTTCACCAATGTCCCAATGCCTAAGCTGATTTGTTGGAGCATGCACTGAGAAGTCATGTGGTGTTTAATTATACTTCTGCTTTCCAACTCCACCTCAGCTCCCCCTGTGTCCTGCCTTTCCATGAAAGAAAAGGTACAAATGAATGAGCTAGAATGTCCCCACCAGAAAAGGGAAATCAGCAGAGAGAGAGATAGCTATATAGAGAGATATATAGAGATGCAGGAAAAAAAAAAAAATGAGATACTGAGATAATATAACAAAAAGTTATAACAGATGGAAAACAGCAAAAGTACTGGAAGTACCCCCTGGGAGAAAAGAGCAATGAGTCAAAAAAAAAAAAAAAAGAACTGATAGAGAATATCAGCAGAATGCAGAGGCAAAGAAATCTCTATCAGAGAACTGACAAGGTTCAGAGAGGTCAAAAGAGCAGAAGCTGAACTACAATGCTCTGTTCCACTGAGGTCAGTACCCCTAGCACCCAAGACTCCTCCCACACATTCACAGACAAAGGAGCAGAGGAAAGGAAAACCCTGAGGAGGAAAAAGAAGAGGGAATAGAAAGAAAGGGCAGATTTAGGAAGCTTTTGAAGAAATGGGGGAGGAGGAAAGGAATCTGGCCCTCAGATTCCTGAAAGGCTGGATATATACTCCACCATCATCACATTCCCCCACTCCCAAGCAAGTCTCTGGTACACATGGAAGTGAAGGAAACAAAACAAAACAAAAAAGAAATACTTGGTTGGATGAGGGTCAGGTAGTTTGGGACCACTGAAAATTCCCCAACTCATTTATCTCTTCTACTTCTGAAATCAAATATTCAAACTCAGTGCTGACACTTCATCAGGTGTGTTTGGATGCTACCCAAGATCCAGGCCCATCATTGACTCTTTACCCTATGTGAGGGTGAGAGGAGGTTTCCAGTGGATATCAGTGATGGGCTCCTGGGTGCTCAGGGAACTTGTCCTAGTCTGGTGCAGTGAGGGAAAGATGTGCCATCATTTGTTATGTTTGGCCTTTGGCCTCATATGAGGTCCTGATCCTGTGTTCTGGCTGGTACTGAAGCCAGACCTCTGGACCCATTTCATCTGATCAGCTTCTGATGCAGTAGTAGAGAGGGGAGATGGTTGAACTTGAAAGATGACTTTGAGTTTTGATCAAGTCTTCAAAACGAAAGCACTGAAGTATGGGGGACCGTTTCTTCTCTATTTTTTAGCCTTGATACAATGACCACATAAGAAGATTCCTCAAGGTATAGTTGTGTTTGTTTTGCCATCACCCACAGTAGAGCCTAGAGTATATTCTTCCCATTTTGACAAACATCTATTGAGTACTTAGTAAATCACACTAGGATGTCTGCTTTCTCAAAAATTTTACCAAAACATTGTTTGAGGCTAAGCCCAATTCCAGAGACCTTCAACTGTAGCCTGACCCAGACTTCCTTGTGGTAAACTATGGGTGGGGGGAACAGGGAGGCACAGAAGGTCTTGCATTGCTCAAAAAATGGTCCTATCACAATTCAGATCAATAGTCAAGAGCCCAATCTAAAACATGGGACCAGATTTTCCAACAGCTGAAATCTGGGGTTGGTCCTGATTTATTACAGGAGACACACACCTTTGTGGGACTACTTACAGCGCAGATGTAGCTGTCAAGAACCCACAGCACTCTCAGGACTGTTCAAAAAACTGGCTCCAGCTTTACAGTTTATGCCTTAAAAAAGCAGCCCAGTGTTCATCCACTTTTTTCCCTCCTTTCCCTTCAGATCCTCTCATCCTGCCTTCATAATTTAAGTTGGCCTTCCCCTCTGACATAGTAGATACACAAAAACATTTTAGAATTTATCTAATATCACTGATGAATATCACTTTAGTTAACAAATATTATTGAGCTTTATTTTATGTCAGGCTCCCGGTAGTGTTGGGAATTCAAAGTCAACTGAGGGGTGGTTTCCCCACACCGAGAAAGTCACTATTTAGAAGGGAAGGATGGACTGCAGAAAAGAAGGCTGGGTCAGGTGTTCTTTGAGGAGTTATCCTACCGGAATTTATGAACAACACTGGGATTCAAGAAAAATACAGTGGGTGATTTGTTGTTGGTTCCAGTTGGAGAATAAAGAGCAGATGGTGAGGATGATGAATGAGGAGGCTGATCCCTTCAGGTGTCATTCTTCTCATAGATACTAATTACAGAGGTGGAGAGAGGCTGGAGCACCTAAGAAAGTGTGTGGGAACGGGCTACCCAGATAGTTCTCCAGGGCAGGAGAATTCTAGCTGAATCAGTTGTCTCTTGGTAGGTAAAATGGTGCCCTGTCTCTTTCCTTCCATACCCTTATTGCCCCTGTAGCAAATTCAAGTTTCAGCCATCCCTTCTTGTCTAAAAAACATACTAGATGAGAAAAATAAGAGACAAACACTTGGATCCTGACTGTGGCAAACTGTAAAGAAAGAAATGAAGAGACAAGTAATATTTTTTAAGTGTCTAGAAAGAGAAATGTAGAGCTATAATAGCAAAAACATAGAGAGGTGGAAGAAGAAAACTAAAGATGGAGAAGGAAAAATGAAACCATGGAGGGAAATGTGATCAGATGGGAATGCACAAGAAGGGAGAATCCTAGGTAAATGGAGGAGGAAGGACAGAGAGTGGAGGTAGTGGGAGATGTCAACTCCCCCCGGGCATTTTCTTTCCCTGCTGAGAAGTGTCCTGGGCAGATTTATTTCATGATTCCTGAAAAGGCAAAAGAGATGTGGTTTTAGGGAAGAGATGCAACCAGAGACCATGTAGGGAGCAGCTGAGAAAGCTGTGTCAAGAACATGGAAGAATCTGAGCATCCGAAGAATGCTCATCCCTCCCTAACTTACCCAACCTATTCCTGCATCCTCACCCCAGCTATGGGTCAGGTGTCTGAGCAATTTAACTACAGGGAATAAAAAAGAGTAAAGTAATAAAGAAATATGGTAAGTGGAGGATTTGTGCTGTGGGTATGCTGTGTGGCAGCCTCCACTTACCTTCCTTATCCCAGTCTAATTCGGTTCAAATAACACTGCCCCTTGTTCTTGGGTAGCCTTTGAGGGAGCTGACAACCCCAAACCACCCATCCTTTTCTTTTAAGAGTGGTTTCTGTGTAGGGCTGAGGTGGAGAGGAACAGAAGGTATTGAGGATGGGCCTGCTGGATGGACTTCAGGAATCTTGCCCTTATTACCAGGGTCAGGGCTGTTAAACAAATTTAAGGACCCCTCCTTTTACCAAGATAAAGCCCAAGCTCTTTATGTAAATACAAATAAGATGCATACCAGGATTTTAAAACAGGACACTTGTTTTGTTTTCATTGAGGTTCTAAAAGGCCAAGCAAAAAAATAGGTGAAAAATTTGTTACCTGTTAAAGTAAGGAGCTAAGACTCATAAAGAAGGCAGCCCCAAACCAGTTCCAAATCTTAATCATAAACCCACATGAAGGGTAAAAAAATGTTTGAGTCTAGGAGTAGAAAAGTAACTTCTTCAGAGAAAGTTCTTGGAGTGGTATTTTCCTTCTCTGCACTGGGGAGAGGAAAACATGTTTCTTCCTCATTGCCACAAACTGAAGAGACCACACAGGGCTCTTGACCTGTGACCCTGGGATTTCGTGAAGCCCACTGCATTGGTGCTGACCCATGGGTGAAAGCTCTAAGGAAAAGAGCTGAGATAGCAGTTCAGGGACTCAGCTTCTGTGGGAAGTGGCTACACTGCCCCAGAGAGTGGAGCCAGGATGGTTCACTGTGCTATGTTGACCAGATGCGCCTCTCAAGAAGAAAATCTGGCCAGAAACCATTTAAAAATTAAGTCCAGGAGGGACATGGTGGTGGTGGAGAGGAGTATTTGACTGAAAAGGAAGAGGTAATTGCAGACCTGAGGATGTGCTTCACCCATGGCTGGGAAGTGCAGTTAGATGTGCTCAGTGAGGAAATGAAAGGGATACTCAATAGCACCCCACAGAAGAGTCAGCCTCAAACATGCACAAAGCCCAGAGCATGTTGTCACCAGATCCAATGCAAACCAACCCACCATGCCATTCCTGAATGCTGGGGTGGAAACCAAGGCCAGGAGGGGTGAACAGAGGAAGAAAAGTTCAAGGCTGAGAATTACAGAGGAGGTAACCCCACCCATGACTGAGAGAGGGGAACAGCTCTAAATGAAGTCCACTGTTTTGATTATTACACAGGACTGGGTATTCTAGTTGCTGCAAGGGTTCTGTCTTATGGCTAAAACTGACTGGAGAGGTGGTTATTGCCTGAGAGTTTCTGGAAAAACTATGGAACCGGCTGGAGTTTTCACGCCAGAGAAGGAGGGCAAGAAATAGCTTCACAGAATAGATTTTCAGTCAGCAGTTTCTCCTGAATTGGGTGTCATTTGGGTCTTATAAGTGGTTAGAGGAACTTTCTTCACTCCTTCCTTTGGTCTCACAGGCTTGCCTCCAGCCCTGCAGGACCTGTGCTGCTGGAGTGAAGCATCCTAGGTGTTGTGAAAGAATGCTTCTTTCTCTAGTTTCTTGATCCTGCCGCGCCTTCCTGACTCTGCTGGAATACACTTCATCCCACCATTCTGCTTTCTCCTTGATCCTTTGGGATGCATCTTAGACTTGGCTTCTTTCTGAAAGTCTCTGGAATTTCTCCCAGGTGATGGGAGGGGCTCACCTCACAGATTCCACTGGCTTGCCTGCTTATCTCTGTGGCTCAGAAGTCAGGGTCATCTTTGCCTGTTTACTTGTCCTTGCCCTCTCCTAAAATACTGTAAATTCCTTGAAGGTAGGAATCTCAAGTATCTTATTTACTTGCTTATTTCAAGGTGTTAGAGAATGCCTTGGCACATTGTAGATTCTCAGCTAATGTTTGTTGAATCAATGCATGAACACACTCACTTCCCCCTACCTGCCCCCACTCTTTTTTTTTGACATATTGAATATATGTGTATCTACTTCTGTTTACTTTCTGGGCAAACAGAAGAATTTCAGTTTCACTGTATGTGACATCTTGGGAGAACAAGATGTAGAAAAGTGGAAATGGAGGGAAGGAATACAGAGAAGAAATAGATTTGTGTATGAGGGCTTGGTAAAAATAAAACAGAGGCAAATTAGACACCAAGGAGTTGTGGCATGGGAGCATGAGCAAAGAGGTTGCCAAGTCTTAGGTCCAAGGGCAGCTGGCATACTGGGTCATGAAGTTGATTGGGGTAAAGCTGTTTAACAAGGTTTGAGTGGAAAAAAATACAAACTGAAACTGGTGTAGCATATTTCCTCAACTTCATCTCCAGAATATGAAGCAACATTGAGTATTTAAAGGTCCATTGGGGTTAGGTGAAGTGGATTATTTGTGAAAGGGAGGGGTGAAAGAAAAGTCGCTAGAGCAGAAGAGTACTTGAGTGTTCTCCAAATTTGGGAAGAATTAATATAAAACCTCAAGGTCATGGCCTAAAACCCTAACAGTGCCCTAGGGTAGTGGTCGGATGCTAGGGGAGAGGTTCGGGATGTACCCTAGAGAAGCTCTACACAGGGCTTCAAGTTCCCTGCTCTCTGTGCCTACCGTCAGTGGACTGTGCCTGTAATAGCCATTAGAGTATCAGTTTACACTGTGATCCAAAGACCAGAGTGTGTAACAACAGTGCCTGTGATATTTGTGCAAGGAAAAGAGGAAGAAGATGGAGCCTCAAAATAAATGATTATAAATTTTAAGTTAAAGAGATGGGAATTCAGAGGCAGATTGCCTTTAGAAAAGAAAAAAGAAGAAAGCAAAGTAAATGAAACACCATTACTTGAACCTAATTATTTTTATAGAGTAAAAAATTAAAACTGCTAAACTCAGCATACTTGCAATATCTTTAATTAGTAATTGCACACAGAGTTTTAGAAATGGATCTGAAAAATGTCTATTTAGTACTACTGAGGAGATTAATTACAAATCAAAGCTCTGTCCAACACGAGGCCCTCGAAAATCCTCTGTGACAAGTTATTGAGTCAATACTGTAGGGGAAGACTGAGTAGGAGAAACTCAAGTTGGAGACAGAACCATAGAAGATATGAAAACTTGGATGGGGTACCTGAGACAGAATAAAAGATGGCCTTAGTAGGTGTGCTATCTGAAAAAATAATGCAGTCAGTAATAAACATCTCCTTGAAACTATAATGTAAGTTCAGGAAAAGTTTCAAGTAAGTGAAGCATGGTTACTGGGTGATATTTAGAGGAAACAATAATAATTATGATCATTATTAGACTTCCAAACAGTGAGACACTAGCTAAACTCAATATAAGCAAAGCCTCCAAGAGCAATCATAACAGCAAAATGCCTCCAATGAGTCTTTTAATAAACTACAAAGCACGGAGTGTAGTCCCATGTATGCAAGGTCCTTAGTAAGGGTGGTGATGGTATATTCAAGGGGAAATGGGCCCGAAATGCTTGACAGTGTTAAGAGTATTCATCTGCTTTAGAAGGACTTCTCAAAGCTGTATCTTAGCCAGTTGTGAGGTTGTATCTGATCATACATAAGCATACACTCTTGGTAAAATATTTTAGCCCTTTTCCATTTCATTGCACCTTCCAGTTCCTACTCTGAACCTAGAGAAGTGACCAGGAGCATGTTGCACAAGGCTTCCCTTTACACTGTCCAATGACCACCATCAAAATTGCCAAATTTCCATAGTAAAATTAATCCAGTCATGTTTGAATTGTCATTTGTAAGATTTCAATTTGGAGATGCTCTTAAATGATGAGCTCAGGGAAAGCTATACATCAAAATAGACATTTAATAGCTGGTCAAAACATAGTAAGCTCAAATTTGATAAAAATTTTTACACTACCTTGCTGAAACGCAAAACAAGACAAAATTAAAATCCAATATTTGTATAAGTCAAGTTATCATTACTGTCCTTAAGACTATTTGAGATAACCCATTTTCTGAAGTTTTAGAAATTTTTAAACACATTTTTATTCTATACAATACTCTTAAATCACAAGCTTTTTTCAAAATACAACAGGAATTATATTGAAAAGAGTTATAGTTTGTATAAGTGGTTTAATAATTGAGATATTTACCTTATGAATAATGAAAGCAAATTGATTATTAAGCACAGGCAAAGTGAATATTTAACCGGTATTCTGGAAAATTTAAACAATACAAGGACTGAGTCTAAAATTCTGAGAGGACGATTGAATTTTGAATTTGTCACATTTGTTGTAATTCTCCAGAAGCTTGTTCAAATTTTGCTTCCCATTCTCTCGGGAACATATGGATGATAAAACTTGTATATGAGATGAGAATATCACTCCATCCTTCAGTTAACAATGAATGTTGTCTTAAATAGTGCAGGGTGGGTGAATAGCATGGGATTCCATGATTCCTAGTCCAAACAGTCTATTAAGTCTTTTTCTGTCTTAAATGTACACTGAGAGGATTTTTTCCATAGATGCTCAAACCCTTGCTCTGAGTGTTACAAGGAAACTCCCCAAGTGCAGGTACTGTGTCTGGTTAATATCTCTCTCCAGCACCCAGCCAAGGGCTAGGAATGTAGTGAATAGCTGGAACTGATGCCTTCTCTTGCCAAGACCAGAGGGACTGAATGTGGATCCATGCTGATAGCTTTGCATCACTTCTACTGTTAAAAATGTATCATGAATTGGGAGATTGAGATTGACATATATACATTAATATGTATATAATAACTAATAAAAAAAAAGTATTATGATAAAACGTCGGGCCTGCATTTCTTATACCTCTGAGTTTTTTGGAACTCAGGGCCAAAGACTAAAAAGTCCTTTGCTCATCTTAAGGTTTGCAACTGCCCTAATTAACACCCTAACGAACCACACAAGAAAGAGTTGACAGTCACTAAGTTAGACTGCTGGAGACGGCACTCAAACTGTCCCCAGGCACTGGAAAATCCTGGAGATATTCTGCTCAGAAGTTTCACTGGGACTCCAACCTTGAGAAGAGAAATATTGCAAGGCATTTAGAACACACAGTGGTCCATTTCAGAATTCTGAATGATTGTACTTGTGGATGGACTCTGTAATGATTAGGAGAGAAGGAATGGAGACTTCAAATTTTACACTTTTCCTAACAGCAGAATAAATCTGTGATGTTTAGGTTGTATCAGGATGAAAATAACTGAAGATAATAAAATTAAAATCTGATTTTAATCGCAACCTTGTGTTCCCACAGAACTTTGGATAACATAGAATTGTATTTGTTTTTTTTTTAAATCAGTTATCTATTACATGTATAGCTTCCTTGCTAGACGGTGCATATCTTAAGAGTAAGCACCATGTCTTATTTATTTTTGCCATTTTTGCATCATCTCGTAAGTTTAGATTTTACTATAGCTACATAGCAGAAATTTAAGTACATTTGTACTGAATTAACACATAGTCAAATCTGAGCTTGCCATAAATTCCAATATTGACTTGTTTGTTACATATCCAATAATCTTTGTGGGCATTCTCAATTGACCACATTCTCATTGACAGCAGTATGTCAGTTGTACAGGTAGATCAGTTAGGACCTGGATCAACCGTAGATGTCTGTATAAATGTCTGAAATAGCAAAAGTTTTTGGCAATAAATTTGGGATCAGCGTTGAGGTAGTTAGCTGGGACATTTTTAAAAAGAAAACTTCCTGTTTTTAAAATGGATGGAATATTTAAGGAACGTTAAATATTTTTTTTAATAGAATACAAAGAAAATATAGATGACTATAGGACCTCAGCTTGAGGGAGTCTTTTTTCATTCATGAAGTAACTGAAGACAACCATAAGGAAAATCTTCATATTAGTTTCCACAAAATTGTTAATATTTATAAAAACTACATTTATATTTAGAAAATAACAATACTAAATTTCTATTACCAACACTGTTCTATTGAGGGGATTGGAGTAAATATAATTTTTTTTTAATTTAACCAATTTATGAGAACACAAAATCTTAAGTTGATTAAAATATGGATTTTAAAGAGAAATTTACATCCATGATACAATTTTAGAATGAGCATGTAAAACGGCATCTTGAATGCATGTTTCATAATGATGAATTTCACTGAGGTTTAAGAGTGAAATAACTATCTTTTAGATTAATATTTAATTAGAACTAGTATTAACTGCTCTTGTGCATTTAAGAGAGCCCATTTTTTTTTAAAATGTGTATTTGTATTTCACAACCAACTTAAAATAACTAGATGACTGACTTTCTTACAGAGGATGAAGATGAAGTCCTTATATGAATAGAAATTTTTTTAGGGCTTTACTTTAGAAAATGTGGGAAATTAATTTCTATTCTGCTACATCTATGTGATCCTCTTTGCATATATTTTTTTTCACTTATAAATACAAGCTTCTTTTGTATAGTGAAGTTAATAAACTTTCAAAATGAACATGAGATCTCCTTAAAATACCCCCTTGAGATGTTGATCACATTACAAGGAAAGTTTTCTGCTTTACTCAATGGTGGATCCACTCACTGGAGTGTATGCTTTCTTTTCACATAAACATGCAAAATCACATATTTTGAAAATTATCTTCGTTAAGTGTTCAGTTCAAACCAGAGCCTTATACCAGAAACAAAAGGTTCCTGGTCAGACTACTTTACTGTAAAAAAATGAAAAGGAAGTAGTCATGTCAGCTGCTTTCATCTTTGCTTTCTAATTGACAGGTGAAGCAGAAAGGAATCAGACTTTCTTCTTACAGGATATTAAAGATGGAAAAGGCCTTGGAGATCATCAAATCTAATCCCTTTATTTTGCAAAGAAAATGAGGCTAAGAGTAATTGACCTGACAGATAGAAAATGATTGAAAAATTTAGTTCTGCTACTTACTTCTATGAGGCTATTTTGAAAATAGACCCTCTTATCCTTTTTAAATTACTCTGGACTTCAGAAATAACCGTTGCATGCTAAACCCATCTGTGTCTTGGGGAAGAAAGACCCTACTCAAAATAATGCAGGTGCTGACGGTCAGCTAGTCAAAGATGAAGATTTTTAATGCTAACAAATATTTATTGTATGCCTTCTGTCTGACACTGAATTAATCAGCATGGTATAGAAAAAATATATATATATATATAAGGTTTGAAGCCAGACAAGTGAGAATTTAAAGCTTACTTCTGTAACTTACTAGGTCTAAACTGATATTTTAGGTGCTCTTGAACTCTCTGAGCCTCAATTTCCTCAGCTGCAAAATATATATATGAAGACTATTTTTAGAATTATTATAAAGGTAGAATGAGACGACCTACGAAAAACACATACAATAATGGATACTCAATAGATATTTAGTTCTCTTCTGCAGCTAAGGGGTTAACAAAACCTTTCTTCTTCCTCTAAGGGCATTTGTCATTAAATTCACCTTCTATCCCTGTTTTGCTGAAATATGATAAAGGCAGAAAGTCAACTGTGTCTCTAGACCAAATTGTTATGGCTAAAGTGATCCCAAACTGGGGAACTGCACCCCTACTAAGAGAGAGTATAACAACTTGTGTTGTGACTCTTAGAACAGAACATGGTCCTTGCAGGGACCCTGGCAGCTAACCCAGAGACTGTTGCAGAAGATACTGGTTTCTAGTTGGAACATGGGGCTTCTAAGCCAGGAGAGCTCACTGAGTGTTGCCTGGAATAAGTCTACTTCCCTCACCTGGGAGTTATCACTTGAGGGACCAAAAAAGAAGCCCTTGGACAGATGCGCAGACTTCTGTGAGGACCATTATTGATGCTGTTCTGTGGGCACTGTGTGTTTTCTGCAGCCTTCAGAGAGCCAGGTCGGGCCTGTGACAGTTGTGCAGGTCTGTTCTCTTTAGACTAGCAAGATCCCAGGATGGGCATTGCATCTTCCCACGCTGGGGATCTATAATGGGGAATAAGACTTGGAGTATACCTAAGGGTTTGTGGTCTAGTGGTGAAGCATTGGCATGCATGCAATTAACAATAAGACAAGCCAGAAAGTGATATTTCAGACCTAAAATCAACCAAAAAAGTTGTAGGAGCACAGAGAGGAGAAAAATGGCATCCAGTTTAGGGAAAGGGTTAAGGTGTCTTTCATTGGGTAGCATTTAAAGCAGGTCGGCATGGCACACTTCCAAAGGGCAAAGTATTCCAAACAGAGCTTGCAATGAGCAGAGGCAAGGAGGCCAATGACCTGAAGCTGTGAAGGATGAAGTGAGGGGGAGTAAGTGTGACAGATGGAATGGCAGAGCATGGAAGGCAAGGAGAACCAAGACATTCACAAGGATTTTATTATGTAAATAATAATAATAAAAAAAAATATTGGTCTCTGAAGTGGCATACAATTATTCAAGGAGAAAGAAGATACCAATAAATTAGGAAACAGCAGAAAAGCAGTAGACATATCTTAATAAGGTAAGAGAAAGGCCTCCTGCTAAGTGTAAGAAGGCCAAATATGACTTGAAGAAAATAAAGAATACTGGGGCCATTTATGACAGGTATTGAGCTAGTCAACTAGCTATGGAAAAAAAAAAAAAAAGTTGGGGCTTCCCTGGGGGCGCAGTGGTTGAGAGTCCCCCTGCCGATGCAGGGGACACGGGTTCGTGCCCCAGTCCGGGAAGATCCCACATGCCACGGAGCGGCTGGGCCCGTGAGCCATGGCCGCTGGGCCGGCGTGTCCGGAGCCTGTGCTCCGCAACGGGAGAGGCCACAGCAGTGAGAAGCCCGCGTACCCCCCCAAAAAAAAAAAAAAAGGAAAAAAAAGTTGTCCAATAGAAGAGTGATATTACAGTGGAACCCATAATCTCAATTGCAAAGCTTTCTACAGAAGTTGCTTTTAAACATTTTTTACCCATAAGTGCATAAATACATTTTAGATTAACACCCATGCAGGCATATGTTTCCTAAACGTATAAGACAAATTGTTGCATATAACAAAACTTTCCTAAAGAACATCCAGCCCTACTAAATGTAATGTAACTTATGTTCTACTGGTATTTTGAATGCATCTTATGACCCAGTACATTGATTTTAGAGCTGGAGCCTTGACATGTAATCTGAAAATCACCATTCTAACAACAATGTTTACCAGCTGCAGGTGGAAAAGGCAGAAATCAGATTTACTGAGAACTGAAGGCAGACAGGGTAGGCATTGGAAAGTCAAAGACGGAAGGCACTCCAGTGCCAGCAAGATCATAGTTGAAGTGCCCGACTGTGGGGAGGGAGACACATACATAAGAAATGGGATTGTGAATTAAGAGGGTACCAGGCACTAAAACATTGATGAAAGATGTGTAGTTGGAGTTACAGAGACCTGGGTTCAAAACGCAGCTTTGTCCATCTCTGAACTGGAAAGGACAGAGTTGTTGTGAAGTTACAATCAGATAGATTGTACAGAGCTCAGATCAGTCCCTAGCATATAGGAAGCATTGATTTAACTGAATCCTAGCTGCTAATTTTTGGTTAAAAAGAAGAGTAGACCCAGTTGTAGAGGATAATAGGAAAAGTAACATACAAAGATGTCCTCAGAAAGGGAAAGCTCTGGATTGAACATTTAAAAGTTGGAAAAGTGTTTGGAAACTTAAAGTTTGGTCTAACGAGATCCTGATGCAGTGAAGGGCAGTTGCAAGTAGTTAGGGCTGAGGAAGTTGAGGCTTTGAGATGAAGGTGTGGGAAAATAACTTGGATGTGGAATAGGCAAGAAGGAAGGTATAGCAGGGAAGGAGGGCTAGGAGTCAATTCTAAAGTAGCCAAAGAAATTTGGAGAATGTCTCAGAGCGATATCAATAATTTAAAGAGCTTAGGGAGTGAGTAGATATAGGGGAGCCTTATAAAAAAACAACAACAACAACAACAAAACTGGGCTTCCCTGGTGGCGCAGTGGTTGAGAGTCCGCCTGCCGATGCAGGGGACACGGGTTTGTGCCCCGGTCCGGGAGGATCCCACATGCTGCGGAGCGGCTGGGCCCGTGAGCCATGGCCGCTGAGCCTGCGCGTCTGCAGCCTGTGCTCCACAACAGGAGAGGCCACAACAGTAAGAGGCCCGCGCACCGCAAAAAAAACAAAAAAAACAAAACAAAACAAAACCTATAAACCTGTTATTTGGGAATAAAAACAGGGCTCCAAATTTGCTTGAGTAAACTATTTATCCGAACCACATTTTCGTATTCCCAGTGTACAGGATAAAATATTTTGACACATAATTACATGCATATCATTCGTATACATAATACTTTATGACATAGAAACATAATGTATCATAGTGTCCAAATATTCATATCCCTATTTTTGAATCCCTATCCCTAGGCATTCAGAAATATTTGTTGAATACATGAAAACTCCCAGCTTTGCCACCTGGCCACACAAACTGAAGGAGCCTTAGTTATGTCATCAGTAAAATGCATGTGCTAATACCCACCTCACGGAATGAGATAGTACACCTGAAGTACCTGGAATATATGAGGCATTCAATAAATGGTAACTCATCACTTTTAGTACATGTCAAGCACTGTTTTTTAATAGCTTTTTTAATCGTTGGTCTAAAATATATTACATAAAACATTTTCTATTTTATGTGGGAAATATGCATGTTTCATTTTTGAAAGAGAAAAATGTGTTTAAAATCTATCAAGTATCAAGTATACAAGGCATCTTGATTGTATATTGTATTAATTAATTAATGTATAATTGTCATCCCCTAGACTAATACAGGTACCTATGATTCACTGGAACCTGGTTTGCATAAACGTATGGGTCTCATGTGATGTCAGAAATGTCAGGAAGACATGAGATTCTGACCCAATATTTCTCTGAGTGAAAAAAATTTATGAACCAAGAGATAAATAAGAAATACTGTTTTCTCCATGAGATCTATCCAAAAAATAGCAACCTTGTCAGTCATTTTATATGATCTTAAACTGTTCAGAGCTGTTAGAATTTGCAGCAAGTTAGGCTTGTGGAGCCCTCTGTCGGATAGGGAGTTGAGTGTCAGGGCCTTGTTCTAATGTCCCTTTCAGATAGAAGGGCACTTCCTGAGAGTGTGGCACCATGTTGACATTCCAGTACCCGGGACCTGATATACTTTCTCTCCAAAGTCTTGCATTCTTCCACCAGCAGAGGAGAGAAGGGTATGTTACATAAAGTGGAGCCTAAGACTGTATATTTTATTCTTTACACTAGAAATTTTAGGATATAAGAAACTATTTCTTTCTTCCTCCACCTCTTTATTCAGAACAGAGGAGTAACACCACCAGGGTTTCGAAAATCAGAACTAGATCAAATCCCAGGTCTACCTTTGGATGATTGTGTGATATTGACAACATTTGTCGACCTTTGTCACTTCGATTTCATCATCCATAACGTAGGGAGAGTGATACATTTCTGGTTGAAATTAAATAAAATAACATGGATACATCTGAAAATATTGAGGATGTTCAACTAATATTAATTCCCACCCTTTTCCCTCTTTATTCTCTTCTGGATTTTTTGAAGAAAAAAGGGTGAAATAGTGTTATCAGCTAGGTGCAGAGAGGAAAAATTTACGTAGATGTTGTATGCTTAGAAAACTTACAACACTCAATCTGTCAAAGATACAAAATTCCATCATTATTGTATCAAATCTTATTCAAGATACTTAAGGAAAATGTACTTAGAATCATGAATAGTTCAACTTCATGAAACTCATTGTTACTGATATTTTCAAGTTGTTCCATCTCAAAACCCACTAAAACCATAAATACACTCACTGTTGATGACTCCACTTGGAATGTTTGGGTGGAAACAACGTGCTGTTCAGGGCACAACAATGGTGCTCCAAAGACTCCCGAGAATGGTCATGACCTAAGGACTTTGGGGATTGAGTCACACTATGTAATATGATTACACTTAACATGGAACTGGATGAGTGCTAAATTGTAAGGTCTGATTGTGCCTTTGTTAATCAGAAACACAACACTGCCATTCCCATTTCCATGTTTTGTACATTTCTAAAATCAAGAGTCAGCTTTATATATGTTGGTGCCAAACAAGGTGAAAACAGCATTAGCACCAGAATAGACAATTCTAATAAAATCCATAAAGCATAAGGAGCCCAATCATCCTTAACAAAATAATAACTGATTTAGTGGAAACCTCTTTCTATTCCTTAAGTATAGGAACATGAAAGTTAAAAATGAGATTTCACCTCATGAAGAATACTATAAAGTTTTAAATTTTATTTTGCAGGACTCAGAATTGATATGCTTCACTCTTATTACATGTAGTTAATAGATCTAAAATTTATGAAACTGTATGAATAAGCTTCCTTTTTCAGGCTGTAGCTATAATCTTCTTACTTTAACTGAAATATCAATATTTACAGTTTTCTATTTTTCTAAAACATGTTTCTTTAAAGACAAGAAACACTTAAGTTAGTCATTTTAGCGGCATCTCCCACTTAAGAATCTTTATCTGAATCAATGGTTATTTTTTTCTACCCATAGTCCAACAATCGTGCTGAGTTTCACCTGTCAAGAATTAGCAGATAAGATTTTCTTGTGCTGGACATGATATATATATCATGTCCAGGATATATATATCATGTCCTGGCTATATAGGATATATATCTGTAAGTTAAGAAGGAAGTCCAAGGATACAAAATAGGTAAGTCAATAGCTTAGATGGCATTTATCCACATGGGGATGCATGCCCCTTCCAGAAAATGAAAGTTGACAATTAAAGTCAGGTCACTTTCTAAGTGTATTCAATGCCTATATAAATATTTATAAAACTGCTTTTCCTCTTTTCCCTATTTTGCTCATAGAATGGAGGCAAAGACACTGAGTTGTCATATGGAAGGATTTTAAGTCCAGAAAGGAAGCAAGAATAATAATTAGGTTCATATCTGTGGTGTCTGCCAGATTAGTAACTGCCCAAGGACTCTCAAGCACCCTCTATCCCAATGAGGCATCACCTGTGAGCATATCTCTCATGTATTTAATATATATCTCTTTCCACACCACCTATCTTACATTTATATTCTTGAAGACATGGTATTTTTCATGCTTGTAATCATATAATATATATTCTGTTCTATTTCCTACTTTCTTGTACAATTACTGAAATCTGTCCATGTTGTTACATATCAATTTCATTCTTTCTGCAGTATTGCACCATATGCATATTCCACATTTTACTTAACATTCCTCTTATTAATGAACACCTAAATTACTCCTAATTCTTTCCCTTATAAAAATAAATGCTGGGACAACATCCCTATACATGTCTCCTTGTGAATATTTGAGAATTTCCCAGAAGTATATAATCAAAAATGAGACAAGTAAATCCTATAACATATCCACGTTCAGCTTAACTAAATACTGTTGATTTTCCTCTAAAATGATTGCATCAATTTTTATTCCCACCAGGAGCATTGTTTAGCCAGACTCCACCAACACTCAAGAATACCCAACTTTTAACAATATTCACTTTCAAGAAATGGTATCTCAGATTCACATGGAGTCAATTTCTCTAGTTGCTATTAAGTTTAGACATCTCCCTCACACACTCATTATTTGGATAGATTCCTATTTCTGTAAAGAGTCCATTCATAGCCTTGATCCATTTTTCCTTTATGAGTTAAAGTACTTATACTTACATATAATAGGTATTAACGTTTGACATATGTAGACATAAAAAGTATTATTCCCAGCCATTTATCTCTTATCTTTGTCTGTGATAGCCTTCATTGAATAAAAGTCTTTAATTGTGATATAGCCTAATCCATTAATTTTCCCTTTATGGCTTATATTTTGTTTGAATCTTGTTTAAAAGATGGTGTAATAGGGCTTCCCTGGTGGTGCAGTGGTTGAGAGTCCGCCTGCCGTTACGGGGGACGCGGGTTCGTGCCCCGGTCGGGGAGGATCCCACATGCTGCGGAGCGGCCGGGCCCGTGAGCCATGGCCGCTGAGCCTGCGCGTCTGGAGCCTGTGCTCTACAGCAGGAGAGGCCACAGCAGTGAGAGGCCTGCGTACCGCAAAAAAAAAAAAAAAAAAAAAAAAAAAGATGGTGTAACAAAATATTTTCCTACATTTCTTTCTATCAACCATATAACCTCAACTTTCACTTTTAGGCTTTAAATCTATCGGGAATTAATTTCTGTATATGGTGTAAAGTAGTTATCTATAATAAACTGATTTTTCCCAGCACCATTTATAAAGTACTCCATTTCCTCATTGATGTCACTGATTAGTGTAAACTGACAACTCTATCATGTATCAAATTCCTATGCACATGGATTTGTTTCTACACTAAACTGTTCCACTATTCATTTTTGTACACCTCCATTCTTTTTACACTTTAATTACTGTAGCTTTGTACTATCCTATAATATACAGTATAGTTAACTCTACCCTGAATGTGAGCTCCCATACTTGTTTACTTTTTTCCAAACTTTTTTTATATTTTCATTTTATACAAATCTTATATAAATGTTAAAGATTTCCAAAAACTCCTTTCTGGGCTGTGTTGAATTTATGGGTTAATTTTAGAAAAATTAACACCTTTACAATATTGTCATCTCATCTAGAACATAATAATATTTCCATGGTGCTTTCTTTTAATGAAGTTTTAAATTGCTCTGCATGAAAGTTTTGTGCATTATTTTTATAATTAGCTCCTAGATTGTTTGTGAAAACTCTTTTTTGTGCTTAAAATAGTATCTTATTTTACTATGAAAAGTATCTTATTACTTTTTCTGATTTTTTATTTCTAGGATAATGGACAAATGTTGATTATTATATATAGATCTTGAATCAAGTTATCCAATTAAACACTAATTCAGTCCAATACTTTATCAGTTGATTCTTTTTCGATTTTATATGTAAATACACAGGAAAATGAAATTTTTTTTCTTGACTTTCATGCTTCATACAGCTTCTATTTCTGTTCTTACTTTCACACCTAGGACCTCTAATACTAAGGTGAAAAATAGTGATTAGAGTGAGAATTTTTGTCTTGTTTCATACTTTTAAGAAAACATTTCTAAACTTTCTTAAATGTGAAGTTTTATATAGGCTTTTGTTAGACTTTATCAGCACATACTTTTTCTGCACTTTTTAGTTAATTTGCTTTATCTTCTTTAGGCCATTGATGATGAACTGCATTTTAAGATAGTCTTATGTTCAACTACCCTTAAGTTTTTAGGATAAATCATACTATTCATAATACATTGAAATAGTATTTTATTGGCTCTGTAATTTCCTTTTTTTGTACTGACATTCCATTTTAGTTATACCAGCTTCACAATAATGAACTGGACAGATATTTTGCTTTTTCTATTATGTAAGGACATGTATAAAATAATCTATTTCCTGAAAATATCTAAGCTTAGTTTTAAGTTATATCTCATTCTTTTACTTATCCCTAGGAAACTGAAACCCACACTGATATTTTCCTTATCAATTTTGTAATCAATATCTATGTTTTTCTCCACTAAGTGAAAAAAAAAAGATTTTCCATTTTTATCTTTCTCCAGTTTCTCCACTCAACTCTCATCTTCCAGATTGATATTCTCTGGACTTTTGGATCCATATTGTAAAGGATAATTTGCTTCATTTGTTTTTTTAGACAAGGGTATAATTTATTACAACCTTTGGCTCTATTTTCCAAGTGTCGACTCTTTTCCCTGAATGTCTTTTCTTACAAACTACATCCTCAAGAATTCTTACAAAGAGATTTGATGTATGGCAAACTTTGTAAAATCCTTTATTTCTTAAAATATGTTCATTTCATCTTCACATTTAAATGTTACAAATGGATGTAAAACTGAATTTCAAATTTAGAGTTTCAATCTTTTGTATTGCTCTCTTGTGCTCTTGCTTCCAGGATAGCTTTTGAGATATCTGATACCAACCTATTCTGTGTTCCTTTATAGACACTTTTCTCTCTCTGGATGACTTTACAATTTTCTCTGTCTTTGAAGTCATTAGATTTAACTCTCACATCTCCAGATATAAACGTGTTTAATCTGATGTCTATATCTCTAGTTAAATCTTGCTCATTATTTTAAAATATGTCCTCCTCATCATCGTTTCTTTGCTGTCACTTCTACTTCTAGCCTCATTTTCTCTCAACATTTCTCTTTTTTCCATACAGTCATCTCTGATGCACTTTAGGAGACGTCATTGACCAAGCCATCCAGATCTCTAACTGATTTTTTTGATTATGTCTATTTTGTTATTCAACCAATTAATGTTTATCTACACAATTATTTTTATAAACAATATCCCCAACTGGTTCTTCTATATTACCACTTTTCAGGAATTGTATTTCTAATAACACTCCTTTATTTATTGCAGAGTGTTTATTATGCCTCTGAGGGAAAAGCAAGAAGTGATTTAGTCCAGATTGCTATACGAAATTTTTCTACCTCGATGAAGGTTTTACTTACTCCATTCCTGGCAGTGCATGGTCCTTGGGGTATAAAAATGAGTTCACAGGAAACACTTATGGGATATATGAAGAGTGAACACCCCAAAAAATAAAGATAACAACAGATACAGAGGCACTTTCCTGTCATACCTGGGTAGCAATTGTAAATAAACAATCTCTCATATATGCTAAGGCATTAGTAGTTTAAACAAAGGCAGAATTGCTTGTTGTTAATGGAACACATGGTTGGTCTTGATCACATAGGTAGTAATGTATTTTTCTTTGTCTTTTTTTGTATATTTATACTAAAAGATTAATCATTGGTTACCTTTTTTAATTTTTTAATTTAATTTTACTTATTCTTCTATGCAGCAGGTTCTTATTAGTCATCAATTTTATAAACATCAGTGTATACATGTCAATCTCAATCGCCCAATTCTTCACACGACCATCCCCACCCTCACGTGGCTTTCCCCGCTTGGCGTCTATACGTTTGTTCTCTACATCTGTGTCTCAACTTCTTCCCCGAAAACTGGTTCAACTGTACCATATTTCTAGGTTCCACATACATACGTTAATATACAATATTTGTTTTTCTCTTTCTGACTTACTTCACTCTGTATGACAGTCTCTAGATCCATTCACGTAACAACAAATGACCCAATTTCATTCCTTTTTATGTCTGAGTAATATTCCATTGTATATATGTACCACAACTTCTTTATCCATTTGTCTGTTGATGGGCATTTAGGTTACTTCCATGACCTGGCTATTATAAATAGTGCTGCAATGAACATTGGGGTGCATGCATCTTTTTGAATTATGGTTTACGCTGGGTATATGCATAGTAGTGGGATTGCTAGATCATATGGTAATTCTATTTTTAGCTTTTTAAGGAACCTCTATACTGTTCTCCATACTGGCTGTATCAATTTACATTCCCACCAACAGTGCAAGAGGGTTCCCTTTTCTCCACACCCTCTCCAGCATTGTTTGTTTGTAGATTTCCTGATGCAGCCCATTCTAACTGGTGTGAGGTGATACCTCATTGTAGTTTTGATTTGCATTTCTCTAATAATTAGTGATGTTGAGCAGCTTTTCATGTGCTTCTTGCACATCTGTATGTCTTCTTTGGAGAACTGTCTATTTAGGTCTTCTGACCATTTTTGGATTGGGTTGTTTGTTTCTTTAATACTGAGCTGCAGGAGCTGTTTATATATTTTGGAGATTAATCCTTTGTCCGATAATTCGTTTGCAAATATTTTCTCCCATTCTGAGGGTTGTCTTTTCATCTTGTTTATGGTTTCCTTTGCTGTGCAAAAGCTTTGAAGATTCATTAGGTCCCATTTGCTTATTTTTGTTTTTATTTCCATTACTCTAGGGGGTGGATCAGCAAAGATCTTGCTGTGATTTATGTCAAAGAGTGTTCTTCCTATGTTTTCCTCTAAGAGTTTTATAGTGTCTGGTCTTTACATTTATGTCACTACCCCACTTTGAGTTTATTTTTGTGTATGGTGTTAGGGAGCATTCTAATTTCATTCTTTTACATGTAGCTGTCCAGTTTTCCCAGCAGCACCACTTATTGAAGAGACTGTCTTTTCTCCATTGTATATCGTTGTCTCCTTTGTCAAAGATTAGTTGACCATAGGTGTGTGGGATTATTTCTGGGCTTTGTATATTGTTCCATTCATCTATGTTTATTATTTTGTGCCAGTACCATAATGTCTTGATTACTGTAGCTTTGTAGTATAGTCTGTAGTCAGGGAGTGTGATTCCTCCCACTGTTTTTTTCCTTCAAGACTGCTTTGGCTGTTCGGGGTCTTTTGTGTTTCCATACAAATTTTAAGATTTTTTTTCTAGCTCCTTAAAAAATGCCATTGGTAATTTGATAGGGATTACATTGAATCTGTAGATTGCTTTGGGTAGTATAGTCATTTTCACAATGTTGATTCTTCCAATCCAAGAACATGGTATATCTCTCCATCTGTTGGTATCATCTTTAATTTCTTTCATCAGTGTCTTACAGTTTTTTGCATACAGGTCTTTTGTCTTCCTATGTAGGTTTATTCCTGGGTATTTTATTATTTTTGTTGCAATGGTAAATGGGAGTGTTTCCTTAATTTCTCTTTCAGATTTTTCAGCATTAGTTTATAGGAATGCACGTGATTTCTGTGCGTTAATTTGGTATCTTGCAACTTTACCAAATTCATTGATTAGCTCTGGTAGTTTTCAGGTGGCATTTTTAGGATTCTCTATGTATAGTATCATGGCATCTGAAAACAGTGACAATTTTACTTCTTCTTTTCCAGTTTGTATTCCTTTTTTTCCTTTTTCTTCTCTGATTGCCGTGGGTAGGACTTCCAAAACTATGTAGAATAATAGTGGTAAAGGGGACATCCTTGTCTTGTTCCTGATCTTAGAGGAAATGCTTTCAGTTTTTCACCATTGAGAATGATATTTGCTGTGGGTTTGTCATATATGGCCTTTATTATGTTGAGGTAGGTTACCTCTATGTCCATTTTCTGGAAAGCTTTTATCATAAATGGGTGTTGAATTTTGTCAAAAGTTTTGCTGCATCTATTGAGATGTTCATATGGTTTTGATTCTTTAATTTGTTAATATGGTGTGCCACACTGATTTATTTGCATATATTGAAGAACCCTTGCATCCCTGGGATAAATCCTACTTGATCATGGGGTATGATCCTTTTAATTTATTGTTGGATTCTGTTTGCCAGTATTTTGTTGAGGATTTTTGCCTCTATATTCATCAGTGATATTGGTCTACAATTTTCTTTTTTTGTAGTATCTTTGTCTGGTTTTGGGATCAGGGTGATGGTGGCCTCATAGAATGAGCCTAGGAGTTTTCCTTCCTCTGCAATTCTTTGAAACAGTTTGAGAAGGATGGGTGTTAGTTCTTCTCTAAATGTTTGATAGAATTCACCTTCAAAGCCATCTGGTCCTGGACTTTTGTTTGTTGGAAGATTTTTAATTACTTGTAATTGGTCTGTTCATATTTTCTATTTCTTCCTGGTTCAGTCTTGGAAGGTTATATGTTTCTAAGAATTTGTCCATTTCTTCCAGGTTGTCCATTTTATTGGCATAGAGTTACTTGCAGTAGTCTCAGGATGCTATGTATTTCTGTGGTGTCTGTTGTAACTTCTCCTTTTTCATTTCTAATTTTATTGACTTGAGTCCTCTCCGTCTTTTTCTTGATAGGTCTGGCTAATGGTTTATCAGTTGTTTTTTTTTATCTTCTCAGAGAAATAGCTTTTAGTTTTATTTATCTTTGATATTGTTTCTTTCATTTCTTTTTCATTTATTTCTGCTCTGATATTTATGATTTCTTTCCTTCTGCTAACTTTGGGTCTTGTTTGTTCTTCTTTCTATATTTCCTTTAGGTGTAAGATTAGATTGTTTATTTGAGATTTTTCTTGTTCCTTGAGGTAGGCTTTTATACCTATAAACTTCCCTCTTAGAACTGCTTTTGCTGCATCCATAGTTTTTGGATCGTCATGTTTTCATTGTCATTTGTCTCTAGGTATTTTTTGATTTCCTCTTTGATTTCTTCAGTGATCTCTTGGTTATTTAGTAGTGTATTGTTTAGCCTCCATGTGTTTGTGTTTTTTACATTTTTTTTCCCTGTAATTCATTTCTAATCTCACAGCATTTTGGTCAGAAAAGATGCTTGATATGATTTCAATTTTCTTAAATTTACTGAGGCTTGATTTGTGACCCAAGATATGATCTATCCGGGAGAATGTTCCATGAGCACTTGAGAAGAAAGTGTGATCTGCTGTTTTTGGATGGAATGTCCTATAAATATTAATTAAATCTATCTGGTCTATTGTGTCATTTAAAGCTTCTGTTTCCTTATTTATTTTCATTTTGGATGATCTGTCCATTGGTGTAAGGGAGGTGTTAAAGTTCCCCACTATTATAGTGTTACTGTTGATTTCCTGTTTTATAGCTGTTAACAGTTGCCTTATGTATTGAGGTACTCCTATGTTGGGTGCATATATATTTATAATTTTTATATCTTCTTCTTGGATTGATCCCTTGATCATTCTGTAGTGTCCTTCCTTGTCTCTTATAACATTTTTTATTTTAAAGTCTATTTTATCTGATATAAGTATAGCTACTCCAGCTTTCTTTTGATTTCAATTTGTGTGGAATATATTTTTCCATCCCCTCACTTTCAGTCTGTATGTGTCCCTAGGTCTGAAGTGGGTCTCTTGTAGACAGTATATATATGGGTCTTGTTTTTGTATCCATTCAGCAAGCCTGTGTCTTTTGGGTAGAGCATTTAATCAATTCACATTTAAGGTATTTATCGATATGTATCTTCCTATGACAATTTTCTTAATTGTTTTGAGTTTGTTTTTGTAGGTCCTTTTCTTCTCTTGTGTTCCTCCACTTAGAGAAGTTCCTTTAGCATTTGTTGTAGAGCTAGTTTGGTGGTGCTGAATTCTCTTAGCTTTTGCTTGTCTGTAAAGCTTTTGATTTCCCCATCGAATCTGAATGATATCCTTGCTGGATAGAGTAACCTTGGTTGTAGTTTCTTCCCTTTCATCACTTTAAGTATATCATGACACTCTCTTCTGGCTTGTAGAGTTTCTGCTGAGAAATCAGCTGTTAACTTATGGGAGTTCCCTTTTATGTTATTTGTCATTTTTGCCTTGATGCTTTAAATAATTTTTCTTTGCCTTATTTTTTGCCAGTTTGATTACTATATGTCTCGGCATGTTTCTCCTTGGGTTTATCCTGTATGAGACTCTCTGTGCTTTCTGGACTTAGGTGACTATTTCCTTTCCCATGTTAGGGAAGTTTTCAACTATAATTTCTTCAAATATTTTCTGTGGTCTTTTCTCTCTCTCTTCTCCTTCTGCCAGCCCTATAATGTGAATGTTGTTGCATTTAATGTTGTCCTAGAAGTCTCTTAGGCTGTCTTCATTTCTTTTCATTCTTTTTTCTTTATTCTGTTCTGCAGCAGTGAATTCCACTATTCTGCTTTGCAGGTCAGTTATCCGGTCTTCTGCCTCAGTTATTGTGCTATTGATTCCTTCTAGTATAGCTTTCATTTCAGTTATTGCATTGTTCATCTCTTTTTGTTTTGTTCTTTAATTCTTCTAGGTCTTTGTTAAACATTTCTTGCATCTTCTCAATCTTTGACTCTATTTTTTTTCAGAGGTCCTGGATCATCTTCACTGTCATTATTCTGAATTCTTTTTCTGGACGGTTGCCTATCTCCACTTCATTTAGTTGTTTTTCTGGGGTTTTATCTTGTTTCTTCATCTTGTACATAGCTCTCTGCCTTTTCCTCTTGTCTATCTTTCTGTGAATGTGGTTTTTTTTCGACAGGCTGCAGGACTGTAGTTCTTCTTGTTTCTGCTGTCTGCCCTCTGGTGGATGAGGCTACCTAAGGGGCTTGTGTAAGTTTCCTGATGGGAGGGACTGGTGGTGGGTAGAACTGACTGTTGCTCTCCTGGGCAGGGCTCAGTAAAACTTTAATCTGCTTGACTGCTAATGTGTGGGGCTTGGTTCCCTCTCTGTTGGTTGTTTGACCTGAGGCAACCAAACACTGGAGCCTACCTGGGCTCTTTGGTGGGGCTAATGACAGACTCTGGGAGGGCTCACTCCAAGGAGTACTTCCAAGAACTTCTGCTGCCAGTGTCCTTGTCCCCACAGTGAGCCACAGCCACCCCCACCTCTGCAGAAGACCCTCCAACACTAGCAGGTAGGTCTGGTTCAGTCTCCCCTGGGATCACTGCTCCCTCCCCTGGGTCTTGATGCACACACTACTTTGTGTGTGCCCTCCAAGAGTGGAGTCTCTGTTTCCCCCAGTCCTGTCAAAGTCCTGCAATCAAATCCCACTTGACTTCAAAGTCTGATTCTCTAGGAATTCCTCCTCCCATTGCTGGACCCCCAGGTTGGGAAGCCTGACATGGGGCTCAGAACCTTCAGTCCAGTTGTTGGACTTCTGTGGTATAAGTGTCCTCCAGTCTGTGAGTCACCCACGCAGCAGTTATGGGATTTGATTTTACTATGACTGTTCCCCTCCTACTGTCTCATTGTGGCTTCTCCTTTGTCTTTTGATGTGAAGTATTTTTTTTTTGTGAGTTCCACTGTCTTCCTATCAATGATGGTCCAGCAGCTAGTTGGAATCTTCTGTTCTCAGAAGAGGGAGTGAGAGCATGTCCTTCTACTCAGCCATATTCATTCCTCCTCCATCCTGTATTGCTTTTTATTTTTGTTAATTTATTTATTTTTATTTTGTGGTACGCGGGCCTCTCACTGTTGTGGCCTCTCCCGTTGCGGAGCACAGGTTCCGGACACGCAGGCTCAGTGGCCATGGCTCATGAGCCCAGCTGCTCCGCAGTATGTGGGATCTTCCTGGACCAGGGCACAAACCCGTGTCCCCTGTGTCGGCAGGTGGACTCTCAACCGCTGTGCCACCAGGGAAGCCCTGTATTGTTTTTTATAAAAAATTATTTTATATAATCTGGATATAAAAAACTATTTTGTAAAAGAATTTAAAAATCCCTATAGACCTAAATTTTTTTTTTTAGGAGAATAATTTTAGGATTTCAAATTTATTTTGTTTCAGACTTTAAAATAATCTTTGAAATCATACCCACTTATTGCTAGTTGTATCAAATGTATTCCCTTGCCTATAATTCTAATAGCATTCCCTAATTAACTCATTTTATCTTTTAGTATAAATCAATTACAATTAAAATAGAGTTTGTTAAATCTCAGTGGAGTATTGTTCCATGTTAAAAACATTTTTACTCAAGAGATCAAGTGTGATTAACTTCAGTAAGAGACTAAAAGGTCAAATTATTCTGAGTAGAGAGAAATAGTAACAAATTCTTTCTTTATAGAATATTCCATTTCTAATAGCAGGATGATAAATCTCCATTCGTCTTATTAATTTACTCCAAAGTAAATTTTAAGGGTTTTTCTCAAGCAACAAGCAGGCATGTGAGGTTAAATCGAAGGCAACTACACAGGGGCTGTCAAGTATGATCCCCCAAACAGATTCTCCTGAAAGAGATATGAATGATGGATTTTGTGGCTGCCACTTTGACTTCTTGGTCTGATTTTTCACTTCTCAGAGTGTTTTTGAGATTGATCCATTTTGTTGCATGTATCACTCATTTCTGGTTTCTTTTTTATCCCTGAATAGTATTCCATGGTCTGTAGTTATGTACCAAAATTTATCTGTTCACTGGTTAATGGATACCTAGGCTGTTTCTAGATTTGGTGACTAGTAATAAATTTGCCATAACCCTTCAAATATATATGTACTTGTAGGGACATATGCTTTCATGTGCTCTATGGTAAATCTCAGGAATGAAAATGCTAATCATATGTTTAACTTTCTAGGGTACTCTGTCTTTTCTACCATCATTACTGGTAGAAAGCAACGATGGTGGAAAAGGCAGTTTCTTACAATGTTGCGTTGCAATAATGCATATATGAAACATTTATGAGAGTGCATTATTCAGCTCCTTGTCAGCACTTGGGATTGTCAGGATTTTTGTTGCTGTTGTTTGTTTTAATTTTAATCATTCTCATAGATATGCAGTGGTATCTCAGAATGATTTTAATTTGTTTTTTGATGACTAGTGGTGTTGAGCAACTTTTTATATGCATATATGTCATCTGTATCTCTTTGGTGAAGAGAAGGCACCAGTGAAGTGTCCAATTAAATCTTTCATCAAAGTTTCATTAGAGATTTTTTTTCTTTCTATTGAATTTTAGGAGTTCTTTATATCATCTGGATAAAAGTCTCTTATCAGATAGGCATTTGCAAGCACATTTTTCTAAGTGTGGGGCTTGTCTTTCCATTTTCATAACAGTGTATTTCAAAGAAAAGTTTTTAATTTAATAAAGTAGAATTTATCATTTTTCTATTATTTGTCTTTGTTGTTACATTTAAGAATTTTGTCTAATGATTACAAAAATTTTCCTCCATATTTGTACCTCAGGTTTTATAGTTTTAGGTTTTATATTTGAGGATATGATCCATTTTGATTAGGGCTGATTTTTCATATACCGTATGAGGTCTGAGTAAAAGTTCTTATATCCACACACAGATATCCTGTGTTTTAACATCTTTTTTGAAAAGATGACTCTTTTTCATTATATATATATATATATATAATGAAAAAGAGTCATATATATATATATATATATATATATATATATATATATATATCCACTCATCTGTTGATGGACACTTAGGTTGCTTCCATATCTTGGTTACTGCAAATAGTGCTGCTGTGAACATTGGGGTGTATATGTCTTATCAAATTAGTGGGGTTTTTTTTTTCAGATCTATACCCAGGAATTGTTGGATCATATGGTAGTTCTATGTTTAATTTTTTGAGGAACCCCCATACTATAGTCCATAGTGGACAACACTATTTACATTCCCACCAACAGTGTAGTAAGCGTCTCTTTTTTCCACATCCTCATGAACACTTGTTATTTCTTGTCTTTTGACAATAGCCATTCTGACAGATGTGGGGTAATATCTTATTTCTGTTTTGATTTGCATTTCCCTGATGATTAGTGATGTTAAGCGTCTTTTCATGTTCTTGTTGGGCATCTGTATGTCTTCTTTGGAAAATACCTATGAAGGTCTTATACATAAGTCTTTAGTCCATTTTGAGTTTATTTGTGTATATAGTGTGAGAAAACATTCACTTCATTCTTTCACATGTAGGTGTCCAGGTTTCCCAACACCACTTATTGAAGTATTTTTCCCTATTGTATACCCTTACCTCTTCTGTGAACACTGTTTCAATTATTGTAACTTCATAGTATAGTCTGCAGTTTTAGCAACATGCATTTAAGGTTCCTCCATGTCTTTGCATGACTTGATAGTTCATTTATTTTTATCACTAACTAATATTCCATTATATGAATGTACCACAGATTATTTATCCATTCACCAACAAAGGACATCTTGGTGGCTGTCAAGTTTTGGAAATTATGAATACATTTTCTATAAACATCTGTGTGCAGGCTTTTCTGTGGACATAAATTTTCAACTCATTTGGATGAATACCAATGGGCACGATTGATGAATCATGTGGTAGAAGTATGTTTAGTTTTATAAGAAGCTGTTGAACTGTTTTCTAAAGTGTGTATGCCATTCTCACTCCTGCTATCAATAAGTGAAGTGTTCTTTTTGCTCCACATCCTCACCAGAATTTGGTATTGCTGGTGTTTTGGGTTTGAATCATTCTTATAGGTGTGTGATGGTATCTCATATTTTTTTAATATGTAATTCCTTAATGACAAATGATGTTAATCATCTTTC